>NW_012109319.1:157935-174093 GCF_000951045.1 Mandrillus leucophaeus | reverse complement strand
AATCAAAATTTGGAAGTAAAATTTTCTTGGAATAGCAGATGTTACCTTTTCTTTAGTCAGAAAAAGGTCAGGGCACCCCTAGAGTCACAAGAGTAATTATTCAAAATCCAGGATGTGGCCTGATCTCTGTGAATTTGAGTGTGCATTTTTGCCAAAGGGAATTTTATCAATTCTTTTGCTTAAATGTCATGTCCTCCATATTGCCTTTATTGGCTTAACTGAGCCAGAAATTATCCCTCCTTCACTGAATTCTTACAGGCCATAGGTTATGTCACAAATATTGTTCTCATTCACTGGTTTTCAATGTTGATATGTAATACTTACAAGTCGTAATTCTCTTTACTAGCCTGGAAACTTCAGGACTAAGGGCAGTGATCGTGTCATATGACACATTTTATGTTGAATTAGAAAAACAACACAACTATGTTGCTTTGCTATAATTTCTAGAGTTCTTCTAGAACTCAGTTTCATACAGGGTGGATCATTTGAAATTCAATTCAAGAACATTTTCTTCCTTATATTCTAAATATATCTCGATCAGTTTAACTTACCAAAAGGTCACTGAGCATGATTTCAGGTACATTTTTCTAGTCACAATTTCAAAATGATTACATAAAATCAATGCAGAAAAAGTTGATCAAGAATTGAGATTATCTTCTAAATTTTATGCGGTAAAATACTTCCTAGAACTTTAAAATAAGCACAAAGCATGTTTAAAATAAAAACACTATATACGTTTTATTTTAATTTATGTGTATTATCAGAAAAAAATACTGCAAATATACTGGGAAAAAGTAATGTCACCAATCAGAAATAAGCAATACTGACAGAAATTACCATTATACTTGGGATTTTTTAAGTTATATATTTACAAAGGAAAAGATATAGCAATAGTACTAATGAAATGCATTTTTATAAATCTTCAAATCAATAAGATTCAGGACATAAAAGCATGATATTTTGAAGCACCAATCTCTAGAGTCTCCAGACTTAAAAACAGATGTACACAGAATATTGCAATGAAGTCATTCTAAATTTATTTTTATAAATAGTATTGAACCAGCAGAGTAGGGACTCATTCAGATTATGGTAGATATTCATGCTTGTATAACTACAGATGTTTATGTTAATATCCCCTTTAAATGGAAGGCTTTCTATCTTAAGTATATTCAAGACAGATTGGGCCTTTTTATTCCTGTGGTGCAAGAAGCCCCACCTCTGCCTGACATTCCTTTATGGAGAGAGAAAATGGCATAGAACAAAGGAGAAAATTAAACAATAAAGCAGAAAAAAGAGTTTATAATTGAAAGTGGTAAGGAGAGGTAAATATAGCACTAGGAATGGTGTCATTCAATTTCACTCTACTGAAAATTAAGCTATACCTCAAGGTTTTTATAGAATTATATTCTTTTTAAAAAGTAAGAGAGAGAAGAGGTTACAAGATGCAATCACTGATGTTAACATTATTCCTAAGATTAATACTCAGTTTATACTTAAAGCTAATATTCTAGGTTACCCACTCTCTCACCCTTCTCTCCTTTTCTCCCCCTTCCTCCATCCTTTTTTCCTACCTTTCTTCTATCTGTATGCCTAAACTATTATGGGCAAACATTAACAGTTTCCCAGGAAACAAAAGGGTTCAGACAGCCTCTAAATTACAGAAGTTATTTCCTGTGGCAATAAGAGCACACACGTTCCTTTAATCAAGCATAACAAAATCCCTAGAGACTGTGCTTTGTACAAAAAGGCTAGGTATTTTCAACATGTAAAGAAAATGGTTCAAAAATGTAAGTGAAAAATATAAGCCAGCAATGCCAACCTTGGTGCTCATATACAGAAGAATTTTTAAAAAGAGTTAAACGTCTGAATTTGTTTCAGTCTCATATTTTCCAATGAAAGGATTAAAGATTGTCCTATAATTCTAATTAAATGAGTCATATTTTACCTTTTACAGAGTGATGAGATGATTATTTTTTCTCTAGAAAAGTCTAATACAGTGCTCCTTTGGAAAAATAAACAGAGAATTTTAGTTAGGTGATGTGGGTCCTATCTCTGACGTTGCCACCAAAATTAGTGGAGCCTTAATAAGTAAAGATCATTCCTTGGCTTCATTCGCTTCCTCTTCAGAGCAATAGAAATGTCTGCTGCAATGAGGCTGGACTGAATCCTCTTTGAAAACTACAGTGTGGCCACACCACAGTACCAGAAATAACACAGACTTGGCTTTATTCTGTGTTGCCTCGTAACCAGTTGCATCAGCCTACACTGGTCTGTTTCATTGTTCATCTTTATCACACTTGAGATCTCCCACTTCAAAGATATAATTGAGCATTCAACTAATGAATTATGCTGAATTATGAAATTACAACCTCCAATTCTATAACTTAATATATTCTGCCTCTATTCTAACCTCTTTCTATTTAGTTCCAAAGACTTAGCCTTTTTCTGATTTAAAAATCTATCCTTCAGCTATTGCTATTAAAACTCTTCTTTGTCATCTTAATTTAGGTAGTTTGCCGTATGTCTTCTGTATCCCTCTTGTGTCTTTCTAAGCATTTCCAAATCTGTTGATGTCTTTTCTCCAGACTATAAACAAGCTCACATCTCCTTCTGAAACAGATCCCTTGGCAAGACTCACAAAGGGGTTAGCTCATCTACTCAGTCTGCAGCTCTCGAACCCTCATGGGAGGGTGAGCCCGCGGTGAGAGGGTGCAGGGATCAGGAGGAATGCTTCTGGGTGCTGGCAGGAGTAGAACTCTGTGTGGCCCTGCGGCAGCAGCAAGGGGGGTATCCATGACCCTTGGAGCTCCAGGGAGCACGTATTACAGTGTGCTCCTTTAGTTTCACTGTCCATGGATGGCTTAAGTGTTTAAAAGCTCAGTGGAGGAGGTGGGGGAGTCAGGGTGACAGCCTTTTGCAGTTGCCTTCTTAGTACCTGAGTTCTTGATGGTATCCAGGAAGAATAAGGTTGCATGAATGAATTGAAGGGTGGTGAATGTGGATAATTATATTGATTAGTGGAAGTGGCTCTCCGCAGGATGGGGAACTGGAGAGGGGATGAAGTGGGAACATAGTCTTCCCCTGGAGTTTGGCTATCCCTGACTGAAATTTTCTCCAAAGTTCCACTGTCCAAGCAGTCCCTCTGAAGTCAACCTGCTTCTCTCTGATGTCCAGCTGCTTCTTCTCCTCTCTCCTTTTCTGCCTCTCTGCCACTCTGCCAGTGGAGCATGGAAAGCTTGATGTATTAGTCCATTTTCATGCTGATCATAAGGACATAACTGAGACTAGGCAATTTACAAAATAAAGAGTTTTAATAGACTTACAGTTGTATGTGGCTGAGGAGGCCTCACAATCATGGCAAAGGAGCAAGTCATGTCTTACATAGATTGCAGCAGGCAAAGAAAGAGAGCTTGTGCAGGGAAATTCCCCTTTTAAAACCATCAGATCTCATGGGACTTATTCACTGTCACAAGAACAGCATGGGAAAGACCTGCCCCCATGATTCGATTACCTCCCACCATGTCCCTCCCACAACATGTGGGAATTCAAGATGTGATTTGGGTGAGGACACAGACAAACTGTGTGATTCCATCCCCAACCTCACCCAAATCTCATGTCCTCAGATTTCAAAACCAATCATGTCTTCCCAAGAGTCCCCGCCAAGTCTTAACTCACTTCAGCATTAGTGCAAAAGTCCACAGTCTAAAGTCTCATAAGTGACAAGACATGCCCCTTCTGTGCAGGAGCCTATAAAATCAAAAGCAAGTTAGTTACTTCCTAGATACAATGGGGGTATAGGCATTGGGTAAATATAGCCTTTCCAAATGAAAGAAATTGGACAAAACAAAAGGGCTAGAGGCCCCATACAAGTCCAAATGCAGCAGGGCAATCAAATCTTAAAGCTCCAAAATGATCTCCTTTGACTCCATGTCTCACATCCAGGTCATGCTGATGCAGGGGGTGGGCTCCCATGGCCTTGAGCAGCTCCACATTGTGGCGTTGTGGGTATAGCCCCACTCCAGGCTGCTTTCATGGGCTGGCATTCAGTGTCTGTGGCTTTTCCAGGTGCACAGTGCAAGCTATCGGTGGATCTACTATCCTGAGGTCTGGAAGATGGTGGCCCTCTTCTCATAGCTCCACTAGGTGATGCCTCAGTAGGGACTCTGTGTGGGGGCTCCCACCTCGCATTTCCCTTCTGCACTGCCCTAGTAAAGGTTCTCCATGAGGGCCCTGCATCTGCAGCAAACTTCTGTCTCAGCATCCAGGCATTTCCATACATTCTCTGAAATCTGGGTGGAGGTTCCCAAACATCAATTATTGACTTGTGTGCACCCCCATGCTTAACACCACATGGAAGTTGCCAAGCCTTATGGCTTCCACCCTCTGAAACAACAGCTCGAACTGCACCTTGACCCATTTTAGTAATGACTGGAGTGGCTGGGATGCAGGGCACCAAGGCCCTAGGCTACACACAGTGAAGGGATCCTGGGCTGGCCCACAAAACCATTTTTTCTTCTTAAACCTCCAGACCTGTGATGGGAGGGTCTGTCACAAAGGTCTCTGACATGCCCCAGAGGCATTTTCCCCATTATCTTGGTGATTAACATTTGACTTCCCATTACTTATGCAAATTTCTGCAGCCAGCTTGAATTTCTCCTCAGAAAATGGGAGTTTCTTTTCTATGGCATCATCAGGCTGCAAACTTTCTGAACTTCTATGCTGTCTCCATTTTAAAACTGAATGCATGTGGGAATTCAAGATGAGATTTGGGTGGGGACACATCCAAACCATATCACTTGATAAAATGCACATTCTAAGTCAGTGAGTATGTGGTAAAAGACAGTGTTTGTAGTTCTAATAAGCTTCCAGGTTGATGATTTTCCTCCTGGTTAAAGGACCACATATTGAATAGTTAGGTCCATGATGGGGAAAGACTTCTCCTCATCTGCATGCTCCGGTTGGTTATAGGTTTGCTGTGTTTTCCGTAGCTCAGTCTTTAGGGTGTGAGCTGGGGCCTGGCACAGCTGGAGCCCATAGGCCAGAGATCTCTGTAAGTCACCAGGTTTATTTACCCGAACTGGATGAAACATCAAAGTGTGCTTCTCAACAATAAAAAAATATTGGAAAACCCTTCCCCAGAATTCTCGTCATCCAATCTCATCTATTTCCAGGTCTTATACTCTCACTTGTATATTCATTAAATGGATATCTCATAGGCATCACGTTCACTATATATATCGAGAACTTAACTCACAATATTTGTCTACAAGACTGTTTCTTTTCTTGTATATTCTATTTTTGTCATGACACTATCATTCTCCAAGTTACTAAAGGAATAGATACAATTATCTTACACTACTCTTTCTTTTTCTCACATCCAATCAATGGACAAGTTTTTTGTTGTTGTTGTTGTTGTTTTTTTTTTCTTTTGGTCATTTCTCATTGTGTTTCCTTCTCTCTATTTTTGAAATCTGCTGTAGTACTGATCACGTACTATGCTCTTTGAAGCCAATTTTGCCCCTCCCCAACGATCAACACATTTTCTTCACAGTTATCCATATTATTTCTCTTTTTTTCATTTGTGTTATCAAATTCTTGGCATGCTTTTTTTTTAATTTTTAATTTTAATCTTGTGGGTACATAGCAGGTGTCTATATTTATGGTGTACATGAGATCTTTTGATATACGCATGTGATGTGTAATAATCACATCATGTATAATGGGGTATCCACCCCTCAACTATTTCCATATTACTTCTTTAGTGATATTTCTGAGATGATCTGACCATGCTCCTTTCCTACCTGTCACAGTCCTTTTTGCTTCAGTGAAGGTCTGAGTTCCACAAGGCAGAATGCATCTGGAGCCTCTGGACATCCTTTAGAGATGCTTCCAAGAAGTTCAGCATGCCACTTCTATTTACAATTTCTTGGCCAAAACTTGGCCACAGAAGCACATAAGCCTGCCAGGAAAACTGCAAAATCTTTAACATCTTGGAAGTGCCTTTAAAGAGAAGGCTCCTCTTTCTGATGGCTAAAAAGAAGCCAGAATGAATGAAAGCAGAGCATCTATCTTCTATCTCAATGAAGCAATCCCACATTAAGGGTGGCAAAACAGCAAGAGAGAAGGACTGGCAACCCTCTATTCCAGCCTTGAGCTGTTCAATTGCTTTTCTTTTCTTTTCTTTTTTTTTCTTTTCTTTTCTTTCTTTTACTCTTAAGAGGAAGAAAAATCTTTCTTAAACCAATGTTATTGCGCATTTTCTGTCACTCACAAATTAACCTAATCTGTACTAAAACAACAATAAGAGGCTGGTCTGTTCATCCCTTGTTTACTTTCTTGTCATTCAAAAGCCCTCTCTTCTACTATACAATGAATTTTAGAAACAAAGATAGATATCTGGCATTAAGGTTACTAATATATGTACTTTTTTGAGATGGAGTCTTGCTCTGTTACCCAGGCTGGAGTGCAGTGGCACGATCTCGGCTCACCGCAACATCCACCTCCCAGTCCAAGCAATTCTTCTGCCTCAGCCTCCCTAGTAGCTGGAATTACAGGTGTGCCCCACAAAACCTGGCTAATTTTTGTATTTTTAGTAGATATGGGGTTTCGTCATGTTGATCAGGCTGGCTGGTCTTGAAGCCCTGACCTCTAATGATTCGCCCACCTCAGTCTCCCAAAGTGCTGAGATTACAGGAGTGAGCCAGTGCACCTGACCAAGGTTACTAATATTTAACTAAATAAGAAATTATAGCTTTAATGCTAAGTATGTATTTTCTGCTAAAGAGAGATCATCAGATTTTGACTATATTAGTTTTAAAAAATTGTAGTTGGATAGAACAGATCTACACTTTACATTTTAAAAGCAACATATTAAATATAATCACTCAGTCTATAGAAAGATCACTCAGTTCTTCAAAGAGAGAACCAAGATCTAATCCTGAGTCTTGTTTCTCCAAATTTCTTCTTATCTTCACATGGCACACAAGTGAATGAGGAGAGGCAATAGAATTCAAGGACAGTTAATTTAGAAAACATCTGAAATAAATGAGATATTTCTTATAAAGGCATATATCTCATCCTTTTACTACTATGTTTTTAAATTTCATTATGATTTTTCTCTAGGAATTTGAATTTTTTTCATATCAATTAAGCGTAATCTTTGATGTGAGATTGTATTTATGATAACTATACATATACCCACAGGGAATAATATGCATTCGCCCTTTTGAAACAGAGCAAAATTTTATGTTCACAGTTATCACTTAGGGGGAAATATTTAGGCTACACATGAAACCTAATTCTCCACTATAGTCTCAGGAGGCACCAGCAAAGGTCCGCAGCAGAGTCAATGACTTTGATGATTCTCACCCTATTTAAGATTTGCAGCAAGAGATATCCTAAATTTCAGAGATTTAAGGGGAAAAATATTTTAGAATCTTTTCAAGTGTTTTAAGGTCTTTACAAAGAAACAGCATAAAGCAGAAGGAAGATTTCTAATAGTTCTATCTTTATAACCCTCTGCTGCTTCTATTCTTACCAATAAATAAAACAGGAGGCAAGTTAAGGACACAGAGGTCCATTTATTTGTGCTAGACAGTAGGATATACAAAAAAAGAAAAGTCTCTTGGTACTTTAATAGACTAAATGTAAGTCACTTCTTATAAAGGAATGATTTAATAACTGGTGGAAAATATTTAGTACATATTAGATTGTTTTGTTATTAATAAGGAGGTAATTTAAAAAGACAGATTTTCTCTAAGTTCCTGGGATTAGGATTTCATTACACACTTCCATCTTCATCACTTATCAGAAATGTAATCACTTGTTTATAAAATCAAGAAAACTTATATCTCTCTTTTTTATTGGATGTTTGTCTTGTTTAACCTACTAATAATTTAGTTTCTGTCTTTAAACTTCTGATAAGTAGAACAAACTGATTTTAAATGACGGAAATTAACAAAAACATGTGTATGTTGACATCAATTGGACAAGTGAATACAGAATAGCTTATTAAAATATGTTCTTCCCTTACAATCAAGTGCGGACAATGAAAAATTTTGTAACAGAAAAATTATTATTTGAATAAACATTTGCTAATATTTTATAATTCCCTTGAAGAGTCATACAGATTTTCCTCAGCAGCTAGTCCTAACACAACAACACAGCATGGATTCATTTGAAAAGAAAACTTGAGGGCCATGTGGAAATATCTCCATGAAGTTCGCCATATTCTCCATTCCACATGGAAACTGTGGCCTGTGGCAACAATGCTTTTCCTGCCCATTCTAATTCCATCCTCTTTTCTGCCTATTCAAATTCCATCACCTGCTTAAGATTCGTTTAATATTTTCTCCTTCTTTTTAAAGAATTTATACTCCTTTCCATTCCAGAAAAAAAAAGTTTTTTTCTCAATATTTATTATTATTATTTTGGGTAGTTATTCATAATTATATTTTCAGTTATTGTCAGCAAAGAATCATCACTCAACTACCTTTTATAGAGACTCATAGGATTAACACATAAATGTATGTAAACAAAGAGATTAAAAGACAAATACAAATGTTCTGTGATACCAATGATTCTCCATCTATCTAGAGAATTAGAAACTGAGATTTTGATCCCAGAACTCTGCTAGGTGTAAAACTAGAAATTCAAATATGATACCTTGAGAACTTGCATTATTTATTTGGTTAATATTTAGTGTTGTCATTTAGTTATGCTTTCTCTTTTCAGTGCAAATGTCTTTTTTAAACTAGATGATTACATCATACATTGATTTAAAGATATGTCTTCTATATGAAATAGCAATTTTCTACAGCTATTATGGTATGAAGCATTATTTTAGTTGAAAATATTTAAGAAAAACCATCACACATGAAAGCTGACTACTGATGAAATAGTAGAGTGGGGAATTGTTTCCAAATAAGAACAAGTAAGGCATAGGTGAGTAAGAAAATGAAAATTTTTAAGATATTTTTTCTAGACATTTTTCTGTGAAAAGGAGAGATAAGAGGCAAGTGGGGATATATATTACCACAGACACATAAAATTGGGAATAAAGAAAAATAAGCTACACCAAATTCCTCCTCGAATGTTCACCTGAATGTTAGAAGCACAGAATGACAGCATAGTAATTTTGGCTATGCCTGGAGTTATTTATCTGAAATTGTTAATTTGCTTTTGAAAAGAAGAAATAGTGCTTCATACCAGAAATTAGTAAGCCCTTTTAGCATGCTAGACACTCTTTCAAGCCCTGCAGATAGAACTGGGAATGTGTTTTGGTCCCTGCCCTCAAAAACTTCACAGTTTGAGCTAGATGGAGAACTCAGACAGTGGCAACAGTCCTGGGAAATGTGGCATTGGTACACAGAGGAAACATCCTCATTTAGACTTCAGGGAGACCAGAGGCTTCTTAGAGAATGTGAAATGAGTTAAACAGGAATTAGCCAGGCAAAGAGATGGGATTCACATTTTTCTCCCAGTCATTCAATGGAGGACATTTGGGTAGTCATTTCATTGAGACTCAAATCACTTAACTTCTTGCAGGCTTCCACCTAAAGTATTAGAAGACCTATCTGACACACTCCCCCCACCACCCACAGAGAAGGCAAGCATTATCTGCTGGTGATTTCCTCACACCCTACTGCTCTAGTAATTACATCTATTTTCTTTTCATTAGTAGTATTTTACTCGTTGCCACAATTAGCTGCCAATTATATATATTTTTTAATTTTTTAGTGACATTACTGTGAGATTGTTGTACATATTTCCTAACTCCTAAACTGGAGAACATCCAGAGCTAATATCAAGACCAACTGTTGAAATTTTGCTTTGTAACTAAACGTTAACTTTAAGAAGGAATGTAAACTTTTTACATGTATTTGACATCAAAAACAAAGTCAGCAGAGTCTAAACCTAGTCAACAGTGTATAGAAAAACAAATGACATAGAAATGAAAATATATCCAAGATTATTTTTAAAGATATTTGAATAAAATTATGATATGACATTAGTAAGAGCAGCAGTGTCTACAGAGAAAGTCCAGTGGCTTCTTGAAACCATATGCATTTATGGAAAAATATACTGCTAAAGTTCTCTAATACTTTTAAGACTAGCTTATTTTACAGACTGTTTTACTTGTTTATTATAAAAAGCTGTAAAGTCCTAGTAAAATTCAAAATAAATGAATACTTTTTTATGGTTTTATTTCAATGCCATGACCCAAAATTATAAGTTATATGGCCCTAGTCAAAGAAGCATCATAAAAGCATAGCAACCTTTATAACAAGGGGTGGTATCATCCCAAGGTGGGTGGGCAGAAGATTTTTTCTTGGGGGGATAAAGAGTCTTATTATTTTTATTTTTAAATAAATATATAGAGAGAATACATAAGAAAATACACGATATATCTATGGTATTACAATTTCATGGAAGTCAGTTACAAAAAAATGTCTATGAAAGGTGCCTTAAGAGGCAATAATGAAAAAAGTTGAGAAGTATACATTACATCACACAATACAAATGCTTTACACAATACAAATTCAGTTTTCCAGGGGTCAAAGAATCAAACCCTTCTCTTTTCCACTAGATGCTGCCAATTGTATCTGTTTTACAGCCTCTTCTTGTTTTCAAAGAAGACTGTTTGATCCTATAAACTTTATGAGATCTTAAACACAATACTTCCTTTTTACTCCACATGATAACACAGACAACTAAATAGAATTCAAATCTAAAATCCTAGAAAGATGTGACAGACAGGAGATGTTATCTCAGTGCTTATGTATTATTTGTTGAGCATGCATGGCATTGAAATGAACATTATGGAGGTAAAACAAAGGCCGGAAATGATTCTATCTCCATGGGAGTTAAAATTTAGATACAGAGAGAAAACTTGCATGAAAATCTAAAACACAAATTGGAAACGGATATCACAGGTTCTCCCCTCCACAGTGATATAGTGTTAAAAGTTGGGGTTTTGTTTCCCCAGTACTTAACACACTGCTTTGCATATAGCCATTGCTCCCTACATTATTATAGAAGTTATAGAGATTATCAGGTAGAATGCCATAGGCTCTCTGAAACGAGAATCCAAACTTCATGCATGGAGTGCCTACATAGAAAACATTATCACTTAAAATCATGGCTCAAATATAGGCACAATTTTTATGAATAGGAAGGTCATCACACATGGAGAAAAACCCCAAAGAACACAGAAACAAATATTTGTGGAGGTACATATAGGAAAAAGTAGTTGACTTTGTCTAGGAGAAAACAGAAGACATTTTAGTTTTTGCTAATTAAAAACAATAAATATTTTCCTTCTGCGTAAACAAGTCCTTATCACAGGGAATTTTAAAGTTTAAGGGATGACAACCTGTTGAAGGTGTTGTTCAGAGATTCTAAAATTTAGTTAGGATATTGGATGGACCAGTTACCTCCATTGTAAGCCCAATCATTCTGTGTTGGCAATGGTTGTATAATATTATCAGAAATATATCAGGGTTTGTCCATAATTCCTAATTGGTTATGGCAAATGTTTGTATGCACTCATGGAGAATTCTTCATTGCTTACATCGGAAATCCTTCCAATCAGTAAGCTTTTTCCAGAGACCTTTAAATTTTATGCTATTCCTAATTGTACCACTGAGGTGATTGCTTCTGTGCATTGTGTTGCCTACAAGGTACTCGTAATACTTTCTCCTAAAAGCATCTCTAGTAAAGAAAACACTTCAGAAATACGCTATGATGGAGCTGTATTGTTTTATGACTGTTTTCCCTTTTGATAACATCTCAGGATTTAAAACTCCATTTATTGAAAATGTGTGTTGTTGTCATGCAGTTGTTAGAATAGCTTCATTGACTGTCACTGAACAGCTCATTCCATTTATACACTGTGTTTGTTGCTAAACAGTTAGTCCTGTCTTGGAATTTCTGCCTTCACTCCAGAACCAGTTCTCTGGAGGAGTCAATTGTCTCTCTTGGTCATTTCCCCAAGCAAAATAAAGCCACAGGATATACCATCCGCCTAATAAAAAAAACAAAAAACTAAAACTCAAAAAATAAAAACATTGTATTTCCACATATACATGTGCATACACATGAATTTGAGGTGGGTGGATCACGAGGTCAGGAGATAGAGACCATCCTGGCTAACATAGTGAAATCCTGTCGCTACCAGAGATACAAAAAATTTAGCTGGACATGGTGGTACGTTCCTGTAGTCCCAGCTACTCAGGAGGCTGAGGCAGGAGAATCGCTTGAACTTGGGACGCAGAAGTTGCAGTGAGCCGAGATTGCACCACTGCACTCCAGCCTGGGCAACAGAGCGAGACTCTGTCTCAAACAAACAAAAAACACCCTGTAAGTACTGTTAATGCAAGTATATAAATAATCCTACAGAAAATGGTAGGAGACAAGTTTGGTGGGAAAATTAAGGAGGCTTTACTAGATATGTTTCAGGATATAAGGAAAAGTAGATGATGTACCTTTTCCAAAATAATTCCCTGAAAATGTCCTGAGAAAACTTGGGTAAAGTATGTTATCTGTAAATATGGACCAGTTTATTAGATTAGCTAAAATTAGAGAAATGCTAATATTAAGGTTCTCTTGATAAGTGATAGAAAGATATTAATATATGCTATTAATAAGAACTGGTCCTTGAGATAAATAGCATAAAACTATGATAAATCTGCAACTTCTTCATTTGGTTCTGATAAGTCTCATCAATACGGCTGAGCTCAGGGATCTCTGAGTACTTCTTCTTGTCCTGCTCCAAGTGTTCTATTCTCATCATTGACAAATATATTTTCCATTCTTTCTTTTCACCACAGTATACTCACCTTTATAACCTTTTGTAAATCCATGCTCTGGCAATTAAATATATGCAAATATCTGAATTCCCAGCTGATGGCAAGAAACCGAGCTTTTCTGCAAGCATCTTAACCTCAAAATACCCCAAACCAAATTCAATGTCTTCTTTTCTTCCAACTGTGCAAATCCTCTACTGTATTTCACTATTTCTTTTAAGAAACTACATTTTGAAGAAATATTCTCACATAGTTTCCAAATTCTACAACAATCAGAATACACTTTTATTCTAGTAGTTGTGTCATTGTTTCTTTACATAGCTCTTATATAGTTACTATCACCAATCCTATGACTAATTGTAATTTTGAGGTAAACACTACCTCTTAAGGGAAAGAACTGGTAGGGATATTTTGAGTCAAGTTATAAAATTATTCCTGTAATGATGACTTCTCAGTTACAATTAAATTACTTGCTTCTAAATTTTAGCCATATTCCATTGTGAAGCAATGGTGTGACTCCTCCATATTTTTGTAGTTTTATTCATGTAGCTAGCTCAATAGTTGCTGCTAGTAGAATACAGTTTTGAATCATTAACTGTAATTTCAACTAATTTTGACAGCCACCATTTCCCAATCACATACTATGTATCTGTACCATTCCTTTTGCATAGAATGTTCCCTTTATATATCATTTTGCCCCTTGAACAAATATCTTACAAGGCCCACCACAAATACCAAGGCTTCTTGATGGTTTCGCTTCCTTATATTCCCTAAAATATTGCTATCTGTAATTGTTTCTTTTGTTGTTTGACCCTTTTCAGTTTATTCTAGACTCTAAGTTGCTAAATGGAAAAGGTAATATTTGTCCAATCATCCATAGCTACATTGTGCTTAGCACAAAAATTTGTGCACAGAATTTCGTGAATAGATCTTGTTGAATTGCTTAATCTTATACAGTAAACACATAATTGCTGATTGGCTTGCCTCAGTACACAGTTGTGTGTTTAAGGGAAGAAAAACTATATAGAAGAGGAAATATTTTTCAAGATGTTCTTTCAATTGGCAACACAAATTGCTCGAGGTATGGACTGGACTATGATTCTTCCATACATGGGACAATTTATTGTTATTTTCAGAGAAAAAGGGAAGAATCACGTTATATATATCAAAGATTCTTTAAAAACTATATAGAATCTTGCTACACCTGCATGTAGTAAATCATAACAATTGTAAAAGTTTATTCCTAGAAATACAGCTTTCTTCAGTATCTTACATAGAAAAATAGAGACAACATTAAAAATTATTCCTCTCATCCTCCAAAAACATACCAACAGCAAAACCAGTAAGTTCCATGCTAAAATAGTTTACTAAGGCTTTGAAGTAAACCAAGAAAATATTACATTTTTTATTGTTATGATATCTGAAATTCACACATTCAGATTTTGATACAATGTGTCCTAATTTATTCAAGTAGAAATTCTGCGTTGATATCAACATGTAAAGATGAAAATTTAAATGATATGGCAAGAAAGTAATCAACTTAAATGAAATATTTTTGGCTGTTTCCCTGCTTTTGGAAGTTGTTCTGCAAGCTCTTCATAATGATCACTTATCTGCATTTCAAAGAAAGCTGAACACTGATGTTTTGTTCTTTATTTTATTAATATGATAACTAAAATCCAAAAGTCATAGAAGAATTATTTCATAAAATAGCAATATCCAAACCAAGTATGAAAGTTTTAAAAACTTTTTTGTAAATATTTTGTAAATATTTTTCTGCTGCTTTTGCCTTAATAATGTTTATTTACTAAAGTATGGATGATATTTTAGTGCTTTTAAAAACATAAAAGCACTAAAGTATCATCTGTAGGTTTATAAAAATATGCTAGAAATACTAAAAATTTGTATATTATAACATTGCACTGATCAAATTGTGTACTAGTAGGCAACAGAAACTCTCATACATTACTGATGTAACTGTAAAAACATACAACTACTTTGGAATAATGGCAGTATCTACTAAAGTTAAATACACCCATGTCTATGTTATGCTTAGCAATTCCCCTTCTAGAGAAAGTCTTGGACCTTAACTTCATGATCCCCAAATGCATACATGTATTCACCACAAAAGATGTTCAAAGATATTCACAGCAGTACTAACAAACCCTAAGAAATACCCAAATACTCATCAACAGGACAATAGGTAAGTTAATTATGATGTATTCATATAATGGCATATGATACAGCAATGAGAATGAATAAGCTATTGTTACATGCAACAATATGGATAAATCACATAAACATAACACTTATAAAAATAAAGCAAACTCAGAGTAATTATATAAAATTCTAAAATGGAAAAAAACCACATTTATTATATAAGTCAGGAGAGTGATTACCTTTGACCAAGGTAGTGCCTTGGAAAGGATTATGGTGGAGGAAGAGGGTGGGGTGGGTGCTTCTGTGACAGTCACACTTCTACTTGTTGAACTGTAGTCTCTTCACTTAGGTGTGTTCCCTTTGCAAAACTTTTTCTAGAGGGAAATGTATTATTTGTGCATTTTTCTCTGTGTATATCATATCTCAAAAATATGTTTTTAAAAAATCTTCAAAGCCTATGAAATAAAAAGTCTGTACCAGTAAATTATCTACTTATAAATATCTGTGGTTTCTGGTTGTTGTTGCCTCCAAATTGCCCTGGTAAGCTGTTTTCAAATTTAAAAATATGTTAGGAATTAATGCCATTACTTTCTTTTGTCTTTATCTTTTTTCTTGTTTCCTCTGTGCTCAACACATCAGGGTTAGAATTAGAGAATAAAGAATCATTTCCATGAAGACATTTATTTTACAAAATATTTCCAGTAGAGGGAGCTTTCTTTTTTTTCCACAGGAAATTCTGTTTTGGCTGTCATCACTAAAAGTGAAAATGCTTAATTTTTAACATATAATTAAAGTTCTTCCGAGAGTGATAACTTACTCTCATCTAAGACTAGTCATGGATAGATAAAAATTTATTTGATTTATGAAAGGAGAAAGAAAAACTTGATGAAGAATATAAGTTAAGAAGTAAAACTTTTGTATGTTATATGTCTTTTCAAAGAATTACATTTTTGCGCTACTCATAAAATTTATTTCTAACTACAATTATTTAAGATTAATGAAGATAAATTCTTATAATCACAGTCATCCATTTGAAATACTTTTCATAGCTTTTAACACAGTTGGACAAAAATCAGAGAATCTAGTGATGCAAATTATTTATCTCAGAACATGTTTTAACAAATATCATAGTGAATTGCCATTATACAAATTTAACCTCATTGACCAAAACATTTTGGTTTCTGACTTTAGC
>NW_012109319.1:154463-156190 GCF_000951045.1 Mandrillus leucophaeus | reverse complement strand
CTCTAAAGCTCCAGCAGCAAAGGAAGAGTGTTCGTCCTTCCCTGACTGAGACCCAGGATTGGAGGAAGAAGAGCAGCAACAGCGGGAAAGAGGATGCCTCTCCACCTGCTCCAAGCGCCGCCCGCTGGAATCCCGCTCTCCACCTTGGGCTAAAACCCGAGATCTGGAGCGCGGCAAAGGGAAGGGGGGGTGGGGCCGGACGACCCGTCCTGCTGGCCAATCACGACCGCACAGCGGGACGGAGTGACAGGCCACTTACGACGGTAGGCGGGGCTTAGCATTTCACCCTTTAACAAAACCCAAACAAACCAAAAGGCGACTGGAGCGAGGTGGGCGGAAAAAGCCACAGGGAAAAGTCAGCGATTTTGTGATTTAGGTAGTATAACCCCGCGGGAGGGACCCTCTAGTATTCCCTTCCGGGAAAAGACACACTTCAGGTCTTTTTGGATGTGACACTGTCTCTTAGACTCTACACCGAAATGCAAGAGTCAACAGTAAACCCAGACCCTGGTGGAGGGCTGGGGAAGAGAAGACAATGTGGTGCATGAACGCCTGTGGAACGGAAGAACCAGCTGCTTCCAGAATCCTCTCAAGCCTGGCCAGCTTCTGGCCAGGAAGCATTGTTGACTGGATTTAAGTTGGGTTTCCTTCAGTAATAGTAAGGGTTCTAAAAAGATGAAAGTGTGAAGTCTAAAGAGATGGCTACTAGAGACGCAATCCTTCCCACTTGTTTTTGTTTTGTTTTGTTTTTGTTTTGTTTTGTCTTTCCCGTTTTACGTCTTCATAGTAAGTTCAAGTGAGAAGAACAGCTAGGTCACATGGTACCATAAGGTCCATCTTTTCTCCATCATGTCAGCCTTTCTGTCCTCCTTTTTCTCTATTTTCCCCCCTCCTTCTCTGTCCCTGTTTTCCTCCCTTCCCACATTTATTTACTTTGGGTTTTGGATGGAAGACTGGAAAAGAAAAGTGTGTGTGTGTGTGTGTGTCTGTGTGTCTGTGTGTCTGTGTGTTGTGTTGTTTATGTATTTCAAAGTAATTGAATTTTTTTAAAAATTAAAACTTATTTGATCTTTATGGTGGCTTTTATTTACTATCACCCATGATCAAAATGTTCGCTCCTTGAATCTTAGATTTTCCCCAAAACTTCCTGAGATATTTATTCTGAAATCCTTACTTTCATCTCTTAACTTATTCTATCGACAGGTCAAAAATGATTCCTCATCTCGACACATTAGTTATTCCTGAAATTCTCTGTTTAACTGGGAAGCATAAGTCACCACCTTCCAACCCTCTCATATGAAAAATCTCTCTCTCTACGCTTTAGTAAAAAAGTTTTATTTGCATTCAGTGACAATAAAGAGTTTTCCAGATTTATTTCTTGATATTCTTATTATACTTGTCTCTTTTCACATAGTGGTTTTCTGATTTAAATGATAAATTGCCAGAAGTTTCATAAGGAACATCATTGATTCTGCCCGGGAATATTTGCACCTGGAGAAGATTCACACCGTTTTTATTAACTTAATTATTCATGATGAATCTTTTGAAATCTCACTAAGCACAAAAGCTTTTTAGTTGGTCATTCTTTGAATAGCAGTAATAATTGTTTAAAATCGTACACTGTAAAAAACTTCAAAACTTTATTTGAAGAATACGTGGATTCCTTGCTCTGCTTAACCACTGATTGGGTACTTTTAGAAAAGCTATGCTCTTTTAAAAATATTTTT
>NW_012109319.1:149394-151148 GCF_000951045.1 Mandrillus leucophaeus | reverse complement strand
TAAAGAATATTTACATACTCCTAATAGAAATCAGTATACATATAACTTGGTTACTCTAGTTATTTGACTTCAATCCTCCTTTGAAAACCTTGCAAGCCATAAAAATGGAAATCCTATGGTAATTAATTGTAATAGTAAAATAAAATTTATATTGGTGGGTTAAAATTCTATGTGAGCAGTACCTTACCTTTACACATTCATTAAGAACGGGGTAAAATTATCTGATCCTTTGCCTAGTTCTCTTATACTCTTTAAATTACTTTTTAAGCCTGCCAAATATGACAGGATCATGATAAGAAAATGACATGTTATAGAACAATTTCATAGTTTAATAGCTTTGTTATAATATTACTTTCATCAAGAAGATTATTCCTGACATAGAACATATCTAATAATCTATTTATGATTTTGCTTTCATGTATTACCTGAACTAGGTCATTAGAAAATAGTACTTGCAAGGCCATTATTTTGATTCATTTAACTTAACCTTTGAATATACCAACAATGTTTGGAGTTTCTCTCATCAGTAGACGACTGTCTTCTATATTTCTGCATTTTAAAAAGTAATGTCTCATTTCTAAATAGTAAATGTTTTGTAACTTTCAAAAAGAGAGTAACACCCAAATTATATAATTCACTTAGAAAAGGGGAACTTTAAAAGCAATTTGAGAAGGAAAACGTAGGCTTTTGAAATAATTTGTATTTTTTTTTTCTCAGCTGCAAATAACTCAAGATGCCGGTTGCTAAAATGCACGAATTAATGAAAAAACAAATGAGTAGGTCTCAGTAGATAGACAGCTAGATAATTTAGATAGACAGCAATGTTATTAAATTGATTGTTTCAACAAGTCAATATAGAATTGCAAATTTCCCCGTTTCATCAATAACAAGTGGTTGTAACGTAATACACAGGCTTAATGAGTTCTCCAACTGTTAAATCCAAGCGGACTCACCTGAGTAACAGTGCTGCTTCCCAGAAGTAAAATCCCGAAACTAATGTCCGAAAGTGTCTCACGTGGGCCATGATACGGAGAGATATTCACGATCCTGAAAATAGTCTTATCCAAGGCATGGGGAACCAGAAAGACAGAATGAAAATGTGCAATCTAACTCCGCATGGTGTTGGTGTAGACTGATGCTTGGGAAGCTTCAGCACCTTAGACAGCTCCCTGCAGTATGCGGACCCCTTCTCAGCATTGAGCAGAAGGGGAGAGTCACAGGGTTATAAATGTGCAGGTGATTTTTAGAGTGAAATTACAAAAATGAGTGAGATGAAATGTCTGAAGTGCCTAGGTGCTGGGCAACAATCCTCTAAAGCTCCAGCAGCAAAGGAAGAGTGTTCGTCCTTCCCTGACTGAGACCCAGGATTGGAGGAAGAAGAGCAGCAACAGCGGGAAAGAGGATGCCTCTCCACCTGCTCCAAGCGCCGCCCGCTGGAATCCCGCTCTCCACCTTGGGCTAAAACCCGAGATCTGGAGCGCGGCAAAGGGAAGGGGGGGGTGGGGCCGGACGACCCGTCCTGCTGGCCAATCACGACCGCACAGCGGGACGGAGTGACAGGCCACTTACGACGGTAGGCGGGGCTTAGCATTTCACCCTTTAACAAAACCCAAACAAACCAAAAGGCGACTGGAGCGAGGTGGGCGGAAAAAGCCACAGGGAAAAGTCAGCGATTTTGTGATTTAGGTAGTATAACCCCGCGGGAGGGACCCTCTAGTATTCCCTTCCGGGAAAAGACACACTTCAGGTCTTTT
>NW_012109319.1:117423-147644 GCF_000951045.1 Mandrillus leucophaeus | reverse complement strand
TTTTTAATATATATTTTTAAAGTATATTTATTGAGAAAATTAGATTAAATGACCTTGCAGATTTATTCTCTGGCTTGAAGGAGACAACTAATGTATGTTTAAGTCAGTAAATTAATAGATAATATTAAAACTCTTTATAGTAATCTGGAAAATTAAATTACACAATAGCCTAAAAGACAGGATAATTTTAACTATTTCATCTTGCAGTTAACATAAAATGTAGGAATATACTTTATAAAATTAGTATGACATAAAATTAGTATGGATCTAATCCTTTTTTTTTGATATAAAGGTCATGTGAGAGAATGGCTGGAATCCTCATAATACTCATTTTTCCTAACACCATAATTATTTTCTTCAAATTACTTATCACTCTTTGTTATCATCCTCCTCATTTATTTGTTTGACTTTTTCACTAAAGTGAGGACAATGGCCTCTATTTAGCACAGCACTTAGCTTATAGTAGATACTAAATATTTGTTGGATGCATTAATTATCATATTGGAAACACAATATGCATTTTTTCTATTAGTAAATGAATGAACTTGTTACAGTGCATTGGGAAGTAGAGTAATTACATATATTAAAAATTGAGTTGATTGTGGTGCTCTGTTTCATATAACATTTGATGTTTAATTTCCTAGTGTATTTTTGTTGATGAACATTTATATTATTTGTTTTAATTTATATAAGGTCAAATGGAATATTATGCATCTGCATATTTTTGGTAACTATCTTGTAAATCTTATTCTTTTCAGAATAATAGTCCTAATTGAATGGGTAGGTGACTGAATGTGTTTCTGGGGCAGAGGGAACCTTCTGTAGCTGAAGAGTAGCTGATCAGCCCATTCATATACAACTAAGCTGGATTCTGACATGGTCAAATCTCAGCTTTACCCTTTGTGGCCTTTATTATTGCTTTCTTGCACTAACAAATTCTACTTCACATTATATAGGACATGGGACTTCGGAGCTTAATGGGATATCAATCTTCATCATGCTTAATTCTTACTTTTCAAGAGAAAGCAATTGTAGACCAATGTGGTTAAGTGATGGTTACAAGCCCTCATATCCAGTAAGCTGAAGATATCAAACTTGAATTTGGGACTTTAGGTTCATTGTCTAGTTTTTCTTTTGTTCATTACCATGGAGCTATTTTTAAGGCACATTTATTCTATTTTTTCAAAATATATGTACATTGCCTAAGCTACAGAAAGATCAATTTCAGTATAATGATAAAGGTACCTCTTTTATTTAGCTTTTTTTCATTTTCCCAGTTGTTTCTACCGATGATCTAAAACCTATAATATTTTCCACACATTGTTGAGATGCTTTGCTATTTAATGAAAGCCCCATATGCTCTTTAAGTCAATGTAATATAGAATTAGTGCTAGTTTACTGAGAGTTGATTGGATTCAGTAGCATTGAATCATTCTAACCATCTCATCAAAAATTGATATACAGCACAAAATGCCAGTTTAAACACTTACCAAAAGTAATGTTACTTTTGAAATAATTAGAATATTGGCATATTTGAATTAACAAATTCTAAGGTTGAAAGAATGTTTTAATTTCGGGATCAATCAGAAAGTTGCTTATTTAATATAAATCTAGTAGAGAACAATTGGCCTTATGGCAGGCTTACATATTGTCACTGAATATATGAGCCTAGTGAACTTACCTTTTGCATAGATATTGACCTACTGAGAACACTGGAATAATCATGAAATGTTATTAGTTGATTAGGTGACACTCTGTTTTGAATAGTGGGAGAAATATCCAATAATTTATTTCCATTTGCTTGTCTAGGCTACACAATTTTGTACATGAATCTCAGCAACAGCTTCCTAATTGTTTCTCCTGTTAATCTAATTAAAGCTCCACTGTAAATATTAAGTTTTTTTAAGTAAATCAAATGATGCTACTTCTATTCCCAAAGCCCTTTATTTCCAATGCAACAAATTGAAATTCATGATCCCTTTTATATCTCACAAGACTCTGAATAATATCCCATTGGTAATCTCCTGAGCCTCGTTTTTTAAAATGTGAAATTGTATTTATTTTTTGTACATTTTGTAGACAGTTTTAACTTTTCAGAATATTTAAATGAGTAATTTATTGTAAAATACACAGAAAATTTATTTTGCTTATTTAGTTTTAAAAATATTTATTAAGAGATGATTGATGTTCAAAAAACTATGGATATTTAATGTGCATGTCTTAATGTGTTCGGAGATAAGGATACACCTTTGAAACCATCAACACAATCAATGCTATAATCCCATCCATGACCTCCCAAAGTTTTCTCCCACTCTTTCGATTGTTTTGCTTTTTCTTTTTGTGGTAAGAGCATTTAACATAAGATTTATCTTCTCAACAATTTTTAAAGTA
This sequence comes from Mandrillus leucophaeus, assembly GCF_000951045.1. Classification (NCBI taxonomy): domain Eukaryota; kingdom Metazoa; phylum Chordata; class Mammalia; order Primates; family Cercopithecidae; genus Mandrillus; species Mandrillus leucophaeus. The sequence goes on along the minus strand of NW_012109319.1, from coordinate 145,253 downwards.
TACAATACAGTATTGATAATCATAGGACCTTTGCTGTACAGTAGATATTCAAAAATATTTTTGTCTTGTGTAATTGAAACTTTAGAACTTTTGTCCAATCCTTCCCCAGTTTCCTCCTCCCCTATCCTCTGATAACCAACCTTTTGCTCTGCTTCTGTGAGTTTGACTGTTTTAGGCTCCACGTATACCTGAGATCATATAGTACTTATCCTTCTGTTGACTGGCTTATTTCTCTTAACATAATGTCCTTCAGGTCCATTCATGATGCCACAAATGTTCAGGTTTTCTTATTTTTTAAGGCTAAATAACATTCCTGTGTGTGTATATATTACCATGAATCATGGTGTCACAATTGATTTCTTTATCCATTCATCCATCAATGGACACACATGTTGTTTCCATATGTTGACTACTGTGAATAATGTTGCAGTGAACATGGAAGTGCAGATAGCTCTTCAACAAACTAATTTCAATTCCTTTAGAAATGCACCCAAACGTAGAATTTCTGGATCAAATAGTAAGTTTAGTTTTAATGTTTGAGTAACCATCTTGTTTTCCATAGTGGCTCTACCAATTTACATTCCCATCAACAGTATAAAGTGTTCTCTTTTCTCTACATCTTAGCTAACGCATGCCCTGTGTTTTTTGATAATAGGCAACTTAACAAATATGAGCTGATATCTCATTGTGGTTTTAATTTGTATTTTCCTGATGACTGGTAAAAGCCATTTTTCATATACCTATTGGCTATTTTATGTCTTCTTTTGAGAACTGTCTGTTCGGTTCCCTTGTCCATTTTTTGTTTGGGTTGTTTTATTGCTATTGAGTTGTTTGAGTTTATTATAAGTTTTAGATATTAACCCCTTTTCAGATACGTGGTCTGCAAATATTTACTCTCATTCTATAATTTACCTTTTCATTTTATTAACTGTTTCCTTTGCTGTGCAGAAGCTTTTTCATCAGATGTAATCCCACTTGTTTATCCTTGCTTTTGTTTTCTGTGCTTTAGTGTCACATCCAAGAAATCATTGCCCAGTCTAATCTGTAGAAGCTTTTCCCCAAAGTTTTCTTCTAGGAGTTTTATTGTTTTATGTTTTACACTTAAGTCTTTAGTCCATATTGAGTTGATTTTTGCATATAGTTGGAGACCAAGCCTAATTTCATTTTTTTTTTTGCATTGAATATTTGATTTTTCCAAAACCATTCATTGAAGAGACTACTTTCCCTCATTGTGTATTCTTGGCACCCTTGTCTATTCAATTGGTCTGTATGTGTGTTTTTATGCCAGTGTCTTTTTTCAGTAACTGTAGTTTTGTAATACATGTTCAAATCAGGGAGTGTGATACTGTCAGCTTGTTCTTCTTGCTCAAAATTGCTTAGGCTTTTTTTTCTTTTTACTTTACTGGTTTCCCTTTTCCCCACTATGTATCAGTCATATAAGCTCTTTCTTTTCTCAGAATTTGTCTACTTTAAACACCTGTCCTCTTGGGCCTTTCTATCTTTGGTCACCTTTCAGCCTTTAACTCACAGGACGGCTATCAGTTTCTTTCTTGAGCACAATATATAACAAAATTTCTCCTTTACCTTTAATTCAGGATGTTTTTTTCTTCACAGATGAAACATAATTTGATGTTTGCCCTTGTCTGAATACTCCATGAAGATGAGGAAAATATATGTTTGTGTCTAACAGTGTCTGGCCTGTGGTATGTGGTCAGTAAATGTATGTTAAATCAGTGATTGAGTACATAAATATTCTTTGTTCTTTGGTTATCCCTTTTTTAAATTCCATGCTTACTAACTTCTTTAACCCATTCTCTCTTCGTAGAATTATTTAAGATCTCTAGATTGTAGTGTGTTTTCTGTGGCCATCGAAATGTATCTTTGGAGTTTTTATGTGTGTCCTCAGTTCTTTCTGAGAGTACTTTATTTATTTATTTTTGAGACAAAGTTTCCCTATGTTGCCCAAGCTGGAGTGCAGTGGTGCCATCTCAGCTCACTGCAACATGTGCCTCCCAGATCCAGGCAGTTCTCCTACCACAGGAGAGTGCCTTGTTTATGAAAAATAAGTTAATATTATCCATTATATTAGAATTTTTACAATTTTAACACTTGTTAAAAATATTCAAGACATTTTTTAGAGACAGTGTGGAAGAGCTTATTCAAGCGAGAATATTGTGATAGGTATAGGGATTGCTGCAATGGGTCTTATAGTGTGGTAGAGACATTGGTCTTGACTCTGGTTACATGAGGAACAAGTGTGAATTTATGGTCAAGGAGTAGGGGTCAGTGAATGAAAAATTACTAAGAGAAAACATCAGGGATGGGGGATTCTTCTTACACTGAGTTGACAGGATTTTTATTGAAGGCAAAGCAGCATGACAAGATATTGAGGGTAAGGAATAAGGAATTTCATCAGATATCAAGGTTGTTTATGTACAAAGGGCAGGGGATTTTCACTAGACTAGCCCAGCAAGATTCTTGCTAAAAGTGCGCTAAACAGGCAGAGCCCACTGGAACTAAGGACAAAGTCCAAGGTAAGGATCTAGTCAGAAAGAAGACTCAGAGGAGCCTGACTCGGGCTTGGGCAATAGCTTAGACTTTTTTGAAGTTTAAATATGGCAATTCTATTACATTGTAGTATAACATGTTCATGATGCATCTATTCATGTCCACAGCTTTGGTCAGAAACACGTGAAAAAGAAACGTTAAGAACTTACCTATTATAGCATTTAAACTGGATAACAATTAGGCTGCATATGGAATCATCACAATATCTAATGATATGCTACAGAATTAATAATTTACATCTATAGAAAAAATTATAATCAGTTAATTTGTACAGCTAATAAATTTTCTGAGTTTTGACTATTAATTTCTAATATAACAACTATCACATGTGTAAGTATTTTATAAGACCATTATCACGTCCAGCTTCTTCCAAAATCTCATTTTCTTAACTAATGTTTATAGTATTTTTGCCAGAGCAGATCCTTTAAAAAGTGCCCATTATCAAAATATCTAAAATACTGGAAATATATTTCTTTAAAAAAAAAAAAACTAAACTAAATGCTTAGCTGAGATTTCACAGATAAATAATAAAGAATACCCACAGGACCAAACTACTGAAAAGGAATGAAGCACAAAAAGCAAGTGAGGACTGAAGCTGAAAGGTGCCCAAGGGGGAACAACTGATCTATCTTCGACGAGAGCTTCCGTTTTAACTCGAGGCCCACAGAACTGGAGCAACGACTGCAGCCCAAACAAAGACCTAAACACTCTGTCTTTTAAAGCCAGCAGTCCCTGGAGTTAATAACCACAGGATACAACCGAGAAAAACTATTTATATCCTAAAGGAAAGAAGGAAACTTGTCTGTCTCAACTTTAGCTCTGAATGAGGCCAGAAAAATCTCGCTAAAAAGTCATTTACCAAAAACATACACACAGTTTTTGAGCCAGAATTAACACCACCTGTGGCCACAGAAACACCAAGTTACAAATACACATTTAACTGGTGCTGTGATTTTAATGTCCCAGAAATCTGGTAGAAACAACCATAATTCTCCCTGGAGGACTATATCTTTGTTTTTTGTTTTTTGTTTTTTTTTTTGTTTTGGGATGGAGTCTTGCTCTGTCGCCCAGGCTGGAGTGCAATGGTGCAATCTCGGTTCACTACAACCTCCACCTCTCGGGTTCAAGCGATTCTCCTGCCTCAGCCTCCCAAGTAGCTGGGATTACAGGCGCATGCCACCACGCCCAGCTAAATTTTTGTATTTTTAGTAGAGATGGGGTTTCACCGTATTAGCCAGGATGGTCTTGATCTCCTGACCTCGTGATCCGCCCACCTCAGCCCCTGGAGGACTGTATCTTAAGCTGAAGTCTGAAGGGAAGAATTCCCACAGATAAAGTTCCAAAGAACATATGCTCAATATCAAAAACAGAACACATGAAGAAACAAGCTACTATGAATTCGAGTCAACAAAGCAGGTAAAACAGAATTTGAAGTATAAAGATTGTAGATATTGGAATAAGTGGCTAGAGAATATAACGTAAGTGTGTTTGTTAGAAGAATAAAAATATGGCTGGCACTATAAATCGGTCAGTTAGATTTTTAAAATAACCAGGAGACTATGTAGAAGTGAAAAATATTGTAGCTAGAATTTAAAAATCATGGATATTTTTAACAGCATTAAGCATGCCGGAAGATAATAAGTAGGTTAAAAGATACATCTGGGGCCGGGCGCAGTGGCTCACACCTGCAATCCCAGCACTTTGGGAGGCGAACGTGGGTGGATCACAAGGTCAGGAGTTCGAGACCAGCCTGGTCAATATGGTGAAAGCCCGTCTCTACTAAAAATACAGAAGAAAATTAGCCAGGCATGGTGGCAGACACCTGTTGTCCCAGATACTCGAGAGGCTGAGGCAAGAGAATCACTTGAACCAGGGCGGTGGAGGTTGCAGCGAGCCGAGATAGTGCCACTGCACCCCAGCTTGGGTGACAGAGTGAGACTCCATCTCAAAAAAAAAAAAAAGAAAGAAAGAAAGAAAAAAGATACACCTGAAAATTATACAATGTTAACCATACAGAGTCAAAGATATTTACAAAAACAGGCTTAAAGATATGGAGGAGACGTTTAAAGGCATGGAGAAGAGATTCATGATTTCTAGCAAAAATTAAAAGAAAAAATGTAAATTAAATGGGGATAAGTAAAATATGAAGAGACAATAACTGAAAATTTTATCAAAATGATTAGATAGGAATTTTCATATTATGGAAGCGAAAATTATCCCAGCAGGACCATGGAGAAAAACTATAGCTAGACTGCATAATACTAAGCTGTGTATGCAGTCTAGCCTAGACTGACTAGTATTTCTTATAAAACACTTATATATGTGACAGTTTTTAATGTTGGAAATTAACAGTTAAAACTTACAGACTGACTAGGCTAGACTGCATTATGCTAATGACAAAGACATCTCAAAAGCTGCTACAGAGGAGAGCAGCTTTTATTATTTTAAAATAATAAAAATAATGAATAACAGCTATACACAGTTTATAGGAATCAAGTATAAACCAAAGGATATTTAGAAGCATTAAAGTGAAAAGAGAGGAAAACCCATCAGGTAAATGCTGACCCCTGCAAAAGTAAAATCAAATATTAGGCAAAGTAAAGAAATTAACATATTTACACACAAACCCACAAAAAGCATCTTTATATAATGAATAAAGTTTTACCAGATGGATAGGAAATTTCTAAATTTGCATACATCTAATAGTATAGCCTCGAAACATGTAAAGCCAGAAAATCTAAAGGATAAATCTAGCGCTATAGCAGGGCATTTTAGTATGCTATTCAATAGCTTTTATGATATGAATTAGGATATCAATTTTCAAAATATGTAATATGATTAACAAATTTGATCTAATGAGAATAAACAACAATACAACCACAATTTTGTCATAAACTTTTTTTTTTTTGAGACAAGGGTCTCTGTGTCATTCAGGCTTGAGTGCAGTGGCATGACCATAGTTTGCAGCAGCCTTGAACTTCTGGGCTCAACAGATCCTCCCATCTCAGACTGCTGAGTAGCTAGGACTACAGACATGTGCCACCATGCCAGACTAATGTGTTTTGCTTTATTTTTTGTAGAAATGGGGGTCTTGCTATGTTGCACAGGCTGATCTTGAACTCCTGGCCTCAAGCTATCCACCTTGGCCTCCCACAGTGTTGGGATTACAGGCCTGGACCACCGGACCCAGACCATAATAAGCATTCTTTTTAAGCATACATTGAGCATATAGATGCTCAAAGTATAGAATTTGAACATATAGACTATAAACAAAGTTCAACTAATTTTAAAATGTGCTGTCATCTCAGAGAATGAATTTAAAATTGAAATTGAATTAAAATGAATAATTATATATTGCAAATTAGGAAATACTTATAACTTAAGGTAATAAGAATACTACATACTAAAAGCCTCTAAAACTGTGATTAAAAAGAAATGGGTATCCCTAAATTGTCATAAAGGCTGAAAATTAATGATGCACACATAGAAATTAAGATGTTGTCATGAACAGGTCAATAAATCTCATAAATATGCAAGGAAGTAAATATACATAAGAGAATAAGTAATTAATAAAGTAGAAAACAAAGATAAAATAGAGCATTATAAAAGGTAAATGTTTTTCAATAGGGTTTACATTAGCAAAATTTCTCACAATAATAAAAAAGCAGAAAAAGAGAGAAGCAGCAAATAAAGACTATTGAATACTCAAGTTTGGAAAATAATATGATAGTCAATTATTGATAGCCAGGGTATTTCCTAAAAAATAAAAAAGAAAAGTGACAATCTAATAAAAGACAAATATGGAAATATTGCATTAACAGGAGCTTAAAAATACAAAATAGGTGTTTGTATAATTAAAGATGTTAAACTTTGACCAGGTACAGTGGCTCATGCTTGTCATCCCAGCACTTTGGAAGGCTGAGGCAGGCAGATCACTCGAGATCAGGAGTTTGATACCAGCCTGGCCAACATGGTGAAACTGTGTCTCTACTAAAAATATAAAAATAAAAATTAGCTGGGTGTGGTAGTGTGCACCTGTAATTCCAGCTACTCCAAAGGCTGAGACACAAGAATTGCTTGAATCCAGGAGGTGGAGGTTGAATTGAGCACAGATTGCACCACTGCACTGCAGCCTGGGGGACAGAGTGAGACTTTGTCACAGAAAAATAAAAATAAAAAAAAGATGTTATATTTTATTTGTAACTAAGGAATACAAATTAAATTATGGGTGAAATTTTAGAGCTGTATTGACAAATGTGTAATCGTAATACCAATTGTTGCATGAATGTGGATCAACAGAAACTTACGTAGGCTTAATGAAAATGTGTACTCATTTTAAAAGACAAGTTTTCTCTACATTAACTATAATCAAGAATGCTAATCTTAATTATATATCATAGAAAAGAATCTGGCATTGGTAAAATAGGAAGAATGTACAAGAATATTCATAGTTTTCAATGGGAAGTTGGCTTGAAATAAATGAAATGTCTATCAGTAAACAAAGAAACAATAAGTAAGTAAATGAGTGAAGTATGTTCATGTAGAAGAATATTATACAACAATGAAAATGGATATAATTCAGCTACTTATTTCAACATGAGCGAATCATAACAACACAGTGAAATACACTGTAGAAAATAGAGAATTCCACTATAGAAAGTGTCATTGTTTGTGTCAGTTGATTGATAAGTAGCAGTATTGAATACTTTACTGTCTAATAATCCCTATATTATCTGTTGACTTGTGATTCGAAACTTTAAAAATATTGTTTCTAGAGTTTACAATATTATTGGAGAAATCATACTTATATACCCAAATAGTAAAGACCAAAACAAAACAAACAAAAACATTAGAGACAATGTCTAACCAACAGCTAATATGCTTGGTTCAGATAATATGGATTTTAGGAGTCTAGAAAAATGTGAAGCCAGAATAACAGGGTGCACTCTATGAGGAGGTAAGTGAGAATACAGTGAAAAAGTTAGATAAGTTGTTGGAAGGCATATAAAAGACACCAGACCCAGTTTACGTGCCGTACGATTTGAGATTCTGTTCCCATACTTCAGCTAATAAATTGCTCCCCTGGTGGAGTGATGTACACTTTTAATCCTGAAGGATGTGAAACTTTAGTTACCTTGTCCTTGTTCAGTCATGTTTGGTGGATTTGACAACTGATCTCTAATCTCTAGTCATGAAGCAACCAAGAGATAATGCATTGGATCTCCTGGATTCCCAAATAGGTACTGTAAATTGTATTGTATAGCAGAAATCTTAGTTTCTCATTGTAATCAAGGCTGATTACCATGGCTACATGGCTACTGAAGTGAAGTGACTCTTTTTTTTTTTTTTTTTGTCTACAGATCCACTGGCATGATAAAGGCATGGTAATTGGCCAGATGGTACATGCAGTTTCTAGTTCAATGGAACTCTTCCTGTATCTCTAACAGATGAGTTTTCCCTTGACACCAGGAACTATTGCCTGTTAGAGACAAACGTTGTGAAGCTAGGAAAAACAAACTCTCTAAATAAGTGGAGGTCAAAATGAGAAGATTTGATGCTACTTGTACTCCTAGGTTCCTGAACGCCTATGTTCTCAGCATTAGTGTCTGTATTCATTTGCTAGGACTGCCAAAACAAAATACTACAGACTGGGTGGCTTCAACAACTGAAACTTATTTTCCGTAAGTTCTGGAGGTTAGTAAGTCCAAGATCAAGGTGCCAGCAGGTTTGGTTTCTTCTGAGGCCCTTCTCTTTGGCTTGCAGATGGCCATCTTCTCACCTCGCCTCACTGTGGTCTTTCCTCTGTGCATCCACATCTCTGCTTTCTCCCTGTGGGTCCTAATCTCCTCTTCTTATAAGGATGCCAATCAGATTGGATGAAGGCCCATCCTAAGGGCTTCATTTTAACTTTAATACCTCTTTAAAAACCCTATCTCCAAATACAGTAGCATTCAGAGGTCCTGAAGGTTAAGGCTTCAGCATATGAATGTCTGGGGAAACACAGTTCAGCCCCACACATTGGCAGTTGATTTGGGGAATGACCTGCATTGTGGAGAACAGTACTGCGCAGCCACAGAGTGTTGTCCTAAAGCAAGGATACTTGCTGAACCTTCAATGGGGTACTCAGCCATTTTGTTAGGCTAAATGTGTATGATATAAGACCAATTAATCTAATAGTGGTGAGCTCATTATTTTGTATTTTGCTGGCAATAGAAAATGTTGATAAAAAGAGTCAAACTCTGTGAAATATTTTAAGAGATTTATTCTGAGCCAAATATGAGTGACCATGGCCTGTGACACAGTCCTCAGGAGGTCCTTAGAACATGTGCCCAAGGTGGTTAGGGTACAGCTAGGTTTTATATATTTTAAGAAGGCATGAGACATCAATCAAACACATTTAAGAAATATATTCGTTTGGTTCAGAAAGGTGGGACAAATCAAAGTGGGGTCTTCCAGGCTATAGGTAAATTTAAGCATTTTCTGGTTGACGGTAAAGTTTGCCTAAAGACCTGGGATCGATAGAAAGAAATGTTCAAGTTAAAGATAAAGGATTGTGGAGACCAAGTTTTATTGTGCAGAGGAAGCTCCCAGATAGCGGACTTTAGAGAGAGCAGGTTGTAAATTGTTTCTTAATTGGACTAAAAAGGGTGACTGGCTCTTAGTTGATTATCTCCTGGATCTGGAAAGAAGGGAAGGAAAACAAAGGGGGTAGGGGATTCTCTACAGAATGTGGATTTTCCCCATAAGAGACCTTGCCGGGCAATTAAGGTAGGGAAAGGAAATATATTTTGGGGTTAAATATTTTTTCTTTGTCTCATAATATTACGCCAGAGTCAGACTGAGAAGTAAGTCACAATATATAGGGTCAAATAAAACCCATCTGATGAGAATGGTTTGTAGGGCATGCCTCCTTAGACCCCTTAGGTAGGAATTTGGGTAAGATAAAAAATCAGAGCTTAGTCCTCAAAATTTATCTATTTTCTTTTAAATTGAAAACATTTAAAAATCCTTTTGAGGGGTATATTTCAGAATATTTCTTTTTAAAAGTCTATTTAACTTTCTCATACACACATATTCACAAACACTGAGAAATTATTTCTGTTCATGAAATGAAAAATGGCATTGTTTAAAATGATTTACCAAATCATATAAGCCTTCAAACTAAAACATATTATTGTTCTCTCTGTAGTTCCTTTTTCTATTGCTAAATGTATTTGGAATGCTATGTGTTGTTTTACTAGAGAGCGTCCCACGTGGTTCTTAAGTGATTAGACAATGACTAGCCATTAAATCACTTTTTTTGCTTATTATTATTTTACATTTTAAAATGGGAATATTATATGATTATTTTTCACTGAAATGAAAATGCAAATAAATTACCCAAGAGGTGGCTTATAGAGGAGATACTTTTGTCTTAGGTATAATACCTTTTAGAGTTTTATGAAAATCCTCATTTGTTTCTCAGCTGGTAATGTGTCAATAGGATGTACGTGTGAAATTCTCGAGTTGCTTGTGATAATGTTCTCTTTGTTCCCATGACCCCAGCAGCTCCTCCTGTGTAGCCCTTAAGGCTAGAGTGCCTTTATTATTCCATCTACCTCCAAAATGTTCTGCCATTTACCCATTTTTATAGCATATAGGACCATGACCAAACAATCTAGAGTTTATTTCATACATTCAGTAGAGTATTCGGGGTAGACAGTTTACCTAAATATGGCCATTTTAGGTTGAATTTTGTCCTTCCAAAAGAGATGTGTTGGAGCCCTAACCTGGGGTATCTCACGTGACCTTATTTGGAGATAGGTTCTCTATAGAAGTAATCAAGTTAAAACGAGGTCATTATGGTGGGCCCTAATCCATTATGACTGATGTCCTTATATAAAGAGGAAATTTGGACATAGAGATAGACAAGCATAAAGGGAAGGTGATAAAAGGAGAGAATAGATGATGGCCATCTGCAAACCAAGGTAAGAGGACTGGAACAGACACTCCCCTCACAGTCCTCAGAGGTAACCAACTCTGCCATTGCCCTGACTTTGAATTTTTCACCTCCGGAAGTGTGAGGCAGTACATTTCTGTTGCTTAAGCCACCCAGTCTGTCATACTTTGTCACAGCAGCTCTAGAAAACTAATAAATTCAGCTCTCTACAGCTTCTATTCAAATTCCTGATAATCTGTTTGTCTTTTCTAAATCAAATTGCCACTGGAATCAATGAGATAATAGGCTTGAAGATCTTTACGGAAAGAACAGATAAGGACTCTTTCCTCCTTGGGCTGAAGGAGAGTTTCCAGATTCTTGGAAGAACCTGTCACACAGAGACTCTTAGGTTCTTAGAAGGAAATTTGACATTGGTAAAAATTTCTCCAGTCAGTATGACCTTAAGGACTAGGGAGGAGCTGGACTAGGTCCTCTGACCCTGAGCTTGAGTATCTGCCTGGAGACCTGAGAACAGGAAGGCTTCATCCTGCTCCTCAGCAATGGGTGCTGGCAGTCCTTCTGCTCCTGCACCACTAGCTCAGTGTTGTAGAGAGTAGTCTGCCTGCTTCCACTTGTTTACCCCCACCACCAGATCTAAGGGCTAATAAAGAAAAGAACAAATAGGGATTCTAACAGCCAGAGAGAGGATCAGTCAGCACAAACAGATCTCATGACAGCAAAATAGAGTTGCTGCAGGAGACAGAACATACTTGAACAAACAAATAATAAGAACTCTTAAGAAAACTCAAGTGCACCCAGTCACACATGCTTTCTGGAACTAAAATCACATGATTTTCCAACTAAATATTTCAGTAGGTAAACTGAAGGATGCTTTAACATGAACCCATTCAGAGGTATAGAAGATCTTATAGAAGACATATGTCAAAGCACAGAGGTACAACTTATAATAAACAAACAAACAATTAGCCATTTGGAGAGTAGATGAAATAAAAATAACCTGTAAAACTTGGACTTATATAAGAAAAAGCGTGACAGAAGCTTAAGTAAACAAACACAAGAGGAGATATCTTGAATTGAGACAAAATTATCGGAAGAATGAGTCTTACTAAATTTTAGACAATTGTAAAGTGAAATAAGGAAAGTTAGCCATACCCTGCTATAATTGAGTTTTTTAAAAAGAAAAAAAGTTATATTTCACACAAAGATTCTAACAGAAAAATCTAAACAAACAATTAGAAAAAAAGAACCTAGACAATTTATCAAATAAAAAAATGTACTCTACAACCAAGGAGGGTTTATAGCAAGAAGACAAGACTCTTTCAATATAAAAAAATGGCCAACATAATTATCAACAAATGTAAGAAATAAAGCACATGATCATGTATGAATTTTGGCAAGCATTGGGTAAAATGTTTAAATTTCCAATTAAAATGGGTATGTTTGTAAAATACTTGAATTTAGCAAATATTCAATTTAGTAAATATCAAAAATGCTGCTTAAGCTGGGCATAGTGGCTCATGCCTGTAATCCCAGTGCTTTGAGAGTCCCAGGTGGGAGGATCCCTTGAGGTCAGGAGTTGGAGGCCAGCCTGGGCAACAGAGTGGAGACCCTGTCTCTACAAAAAAAAAAAAAAAAAAAAAAAAGAAAGAAACAAACAAACAAAAAGAAAACAATAATATAACCAAGTATGGTGGTGCATGCCTTTAGTTCCAGCTATTTGCAGACTGATGAGGGATAATTGCTTGTGCTCAGGAGTTTGATGCTGCAGTGAGCTATGACAGCACAACTGCACTCCAGTCTGGGTGACAAAGTGAGTCCCTATCTTTCCCCCAACCCTCCAAAAAGGTGTGTAGACTATTATGTTAAAAGTTAAGGCACTAAACCATTTCAATCAAACCAATTATTCTTCTACAATGCCTTGGAGATTCAGTGAATGTAATGAAGTAATGACATATAAAACTCAAAAGAAGGTAACTAGTAAAATAAACTCATATAGGCAATGAATAAAAGACAAAATATTTACATGTAGGTAGAGGGAATTGAAAACCATGTACAAATGGACAAAAAATGCATAGAATCCCTCAATGTTATGTCTAATATAATACATTTGCATTTATAGAAAATGATATATGGTGTGTATACATGCAAAGAAATTGGCAAATTTTTCAATAACTACTAAGATTAGCAAATCTTATTACCCACTGTTCAGGAGCTATAACTGAAAAAACATTTTTAGACAAATGTTCTTATTTGGTATTAACAGATTGTTTTACTTATATTCTTCAAATTATGTAAGAAATGTGGAAGCTAACCATTAGAATTCGGTTTGTCACATGCAGTTTTGCCAGAGCTTTTTCTCTCATGTTTATTGGTGTTCAGAAGTTTAATAATTACTGTATTACTTACCATAGATGATATTCATGATAGGAATCCTATGCCTTACAAGCACAACTTGACTTTGTATTTATTTTCTGCATTACTAAAAAAAAAAATTACATTCACAAATATTGACTGAGCCTCATTCTATATAGTGTTAAAGAAAATAAATAAGGGAGTTTTATTTTTTAAAACTTATTATTTCCTGGGCTGTGTCCTTTACATTTTTGAAGTTAAAAAATATATTACACAGTTCATTTCTTTTATACTCAGAATATTATGCTTTTTGCCTTTATAACATTAATTTAAAACATATAATTTTATTTGAATAAGCTATAAAATGCTTACATTAAAATTATATCTATTATGTATTTCTTTTTTAATTGACTTTTTTCTGTCACTATTATTTATGCTTTATTTTGACATTGCATTTTTTAAAATTTAATTTAATTGTTTTTAACTTCTAGGTTACATGTGCAGGATGTGCAGGTTTGTTGCATAGGTAAACATGTGCCATGGTGGTATGCTGCACCTATCAACCCATCACCCAGATATTAAGCCCAGTATACATCAGCTCTTTTACCCAATGCTCTCCCCCACTGCCCTTCCCCAAGAGGCCCCAATGTGTGTTGTTCCCCTCCCTGTGTCCATTGTTCTCACTGTTCAGTGCCCACTTATAAATGAGAACATGCAATGTTTGCTGGTCTCTTCCTGCATCAGTTTGCTGGGGATAATGGCTTCCAGCTTATCCATGTCTCTGCAAAGGACGTGATGTCATTCCTTTTCATGGCTGCATAGTATTCCGTGGTGCATATATACATATATACACACACACACACACACACACACACACACATTTTCTTTATCCAGTCTATCATTGATGGGCATTTGGGTTGATTCCATGTCTTTGCTGTTGTGAATAATGTTGCAGACATTGCATATTTTTAATGTTTTTCCTTTTAGATAAACATTTGATACATTTTCATTGCAAAAGATTTTCTCCACTCAGATTATTACAATGACTTCCCTGCTAATTATTTTTCCTTTCTTCATTATAACATAATTTTCCTATATACTACTTTAAGAACATTTACAAGTGCATTAGTTGAAAAGTACTGTAATATCAGAAGAATTGTGATAATTTATGTTACAGATCTTCAAATGGTACCCAAACTCTTAAGTGTTTTGTTTTATAGATGATACATTACCTGTTGGGGGGATAATGTTTCATTAAACTTATGCCTAATCTTGTGTTCATACTATCTGAAACTATGTACTGAATTCTTTTTTGTAAGTACAGTAGTTTGGTTGTAGCTGGGAGTTGCTTTTAACTTGAAGTCTGGAATTGTTATACTCTCAATAATTGTCACAAATTTTTTACTTTGTAAAAGAAAGTTAACTTCTCAATTGAGAAACTTTATTTTAACCCCTCCATTTATTAACACCCTTAACAAATTAGGCAGCCCTTTTCTATACTGGATGATTATTTCAATTACAGAGTTTGTCATAAGTATTGAAATTTTTATTTACATTCTTGTTTCTTCATTTTTTTAAGGGCAATGTCTTGTTTTCGTTTACATCACAACCTTAAAACTTACTGAAGTACCTGACACAGATATAGGATAAAATTAATATTTAGAGTTAATGAATAAATAAAATGTTTATGTCCATTAACAAGTGATGGGGCATCTGTTTTGGTAAGTTGGAATTTCTCTCCAGTGTGATCGATTTGCCTTCATGTGATATTAACAGAACTGATAAATGACCAACATAACAATTCAGCCTGTTTTCCTAGTGAAGAATATTTTTCATATTAAACAGATACCATTGAAACAGATGTTCCTGCATTAGGTTCTCAAAACAAATGAAGCATGGCCTTGATTTCACACATACAAAAACAAGTGATTCACAAAGGCAGTTTCAAATTTGTGGTCACAATGATTAGTGTTCTACTTGTTACAAACAATTTGATTAATCATTTTCTAGACATTTTGAAATTTTAAGTATCTGGAATATTTAATATGCATTTTCTTTTCTTATGCCCTGTAAATGTTTTAAGAGGATGAATTTTTAAAACCTTGTAGAATTTTTGTGTTCTAGAAATATGATTTAGTGTGACAAATATCTTTATTTGCTGAGATAGCAAAATGTTTAAGAAAACCTCAAGAGCAATAAAAATATTTTTAACATTGGCTATAACTGGCCTGAATTCAACTCCCAGCATTGGCACCTACTCTCTTATTACCTTGCAAAAAGTCATTTTAACTAAGCTTTAGTTTGTCATCTATAAAATAAAAGTTGCAATCTGTTTCATATTCATATTTCATTTCATACATTTTTCTTTGCTCCCAATTCCTTTCAAAAACTTTGGTTTTTTAAGAATTCCTTTTGAAACTTCCAATGTTATTTATGGGAACATTTGTTAACTGTAATACCATTTTATTTTTTCCACAGAAAACCCCAACAATTTAAAGGTTAAAGACAGTATTTGTATTTTATTATTAATATAACTTTGAAATAACAGCTTTGTTGAGGTATAATTTACATTCATACCATAAAATTCACTCTTTGAAAGTGTACAATTTAGTAGTTTTTAAGTATATTCATACAATTATGCAACTATTACCACTCTCTGATTTTAGAACATATAACCACTCCAAAAATAGACCCCACACCATTAACAGTCACTTGTCATTTCTCGCTGCCTCTGGCTCTTGGAAACCACCAATCTGCTTTCTCTCCACGGACTGACCTATTCTGAACATTTCATATAAATCAAATCACATATATGTGGGCTTTTGTGACAAGTTTCTTTCACATAGCTTAATGTTTCTCAGATTTGTGGTAATACCCTTATATTTAGAATTAGTTTTATGTCTAGCAAATATATGTGTTTATGGTTCTATTTTTAATTCAGTTGACTTTATTTTTCTAGAGCAGTTTTAAGTTCACAGCAAAACTGAGTGGAATGTACAGACGTTTCCCAACTGTATGAAATTATAGTCCCTTACTTCCACAAAAGTATAGCCTGTGTCGTAATCAACATCTCCTATCATATAAATACCTCCACTCCCACAAATATGTAGTCTGTGTCATAATCAACATCCCTTACCACAGTGGTACTTTTTTAACTTTTACAAATGATGAACCTACATTGATAGATCACTGTCACCCAAAGTCCATAGCTTACATTAAAGTTCATTCTTACTGTTGTACCTTCTATAGGTTTAGATAAATGGACAGTGGAATTTATCAACCACTGTAGTATCATACAGAGTCATTTCACTGCCCTAAAAATCCCTTATCTTCTGCCTATTCAGCCTTCCCTCCCTCCACCCCTGCCATCTACTGATTTTGTTATATTCTCCATAGGTTTGCCTTTTCCAGATCTCATATAGTTGGAACCATACAGCATGTAGCCTTTTCAGACAGGCTTCTTTTACTTAGTAATAAGCATTTAAGTTTCCTCCATTCTTTTTATGACTTTATAGTTCATTTCTCATTAGTGCTAAATTATGTTCCACCATCTGCATAGAGCACACTCTATTTATCCATTTGCCTACTTTTGCAAATATTGGAAATTATGAACAATGCTTCCATGAACATATTTGTGTAGGTCATTGTGTGGACATAAATTTTCCTTTAAGTAAATATGAATGAGCATGGTGGCTAAATGATATGGTAAGAATATATTTAGTTTTTACAGAAACTGCCAAACTGCCTTCTAAGGTGTCTGTCCCATTTCACATTCCCACCAGCAATGAATGAGAGTTTCTGTTGCTCTACATCCTTCCCAACTTTGGTGGTGTCAGTGTTCTGGATTTTGGCTTTTCTCATAGGTGTGTAGTGTTACCCCACTATCATTTTAACTCCCATTTCCTGATGACATATGATGTGGAGCAGCTTTTCATATGTTCACTTGCTATCTGTATATCTTTGGTGAGGTGTCCGTGAAGATCTTTGGCTCATTTTAAAATTATATTTAATTTTAAATTGTTTTCTTACTGTTGAGTTTTAAGAGTTCTTTGTATATTTTGGATGCCAGTACATTATCAGATAGGTGTTTTGCAAATAATTTCTCCCAGTCTCTGGCTTGTCTTTTTATCCTCTTTACAATGTATTTTGTAGAGCACACTTTTTACAATTTTAATAAAGTCCAGTTTATTAATTCTTTCTCTCATATATTGTTCCTTTGGTGTTGTAACTAAAAAGTTACCACCAAACCTGAGATCATTTATATTTTCTTCTAGGCTATCCTCTAGGAGTTTTGTAGTTTTACATATTACATTTATGTTTGTGATTTATTTTGAGACAACTTTTGTGAAGAATATAAGTACTGTGTCTAGTTTCAACATTTTTTTAATATGGATATCCAGGTGTTCCAGCACTATTTGTTGATAGGACTGTATTTTCTACATTTTTTCTATTGCTTTTGCTCCTTTGTCAAAGATAAGTTTATCATATTTTTGGGTTATGGGCTCTGGATGCTGTTTCATTGATCTATTTATCTATTTTTTTTAATACCTCTCTCTTGATTACTGTAGTTTTACAGTAGTTTTGAATTTGGGTAATATTAGACAGTTGACTTTAATTTCTTCAGCATTGTAATGGCTATTCTGGGTCTTTTGATACTACATATAAACTTTAGAATCATTTTATCAATATACGCAAAATAACTTACTGGGATTTTCATTGAGATTATGTTGAATCCATACAGCTGACATCTTAACAATATTGAATCTTCCTATTCATGAACATGGAATATCCCTCCATATATTTAGTTCTTTGATTTCTTTCATCAGCATTTTGTGATTTTCCTCATATAAATCTTATGTAGGCATTATTAGATTTCTACCTAAGTATTTCATTTTTGGGTGATGCTAATGTAAATGGTATAGTATTTTTAATTTCAAACTCCACTTGTTCACTGTTGGTGTGTAGGAAAGTGGTGAATTTTTGTATCTTAACCTTGCATACTGCAATCTTGTTATAATCTTACTAGCTCCAGGACCTTTGTTATTGATTATTTTGGATTTTCTACATGGACAATCATGTCAACTACAAGCAAAGGTAGTTTTTTATTTTTTATCTTCCTAATCTATATACCTATCATTTCCTTTTTCCATCTTATTGAAATAGCTATGACATCCAGTATGATGTCGAAAAACAGTGGTTAAGAGAACATCTTTGACTTGTGTTTTAATGGGAAAGCTTAAAGTTTCCCACTGTTGAGTATCATGTTAGCTGTAGACTATTTGTAGGTATTCTTTAAGTTGAGGAAGTTTTCCTGTAGTTCTAGTTTACTGACACTTTGTATAATAAGTGGGGCTTAGATTTTGTCAATTGCTTTCTCTGCAATGATTAATATGATCTTGTAAAATTTCTTGTTTAGTCTGTTGACCTAATGGATTTATATTAATTGATTTTTAAATGTTGAACCAGCCTTACATAACTGGGATGAATCCATTTGGGTCATGGTGTATAATTCTTTTATACATTGTTTGATTTGATTTGCTAATATTTTTAAAGATTTTATAATCTATGTTCATGAGTGATATTGGTCAGTGGTTTTCTTTTCTTAATGCTTGTGGTTTGATATCAGTGTAATGCTGGCCTGTTATGAGTGAGGGAGTATTGTATTTGATTTTATCTTCTGAAAGAGTTTCTAGGTAATTGATATTATTCTTTCCTTAAATGTTTGATAGAATACACCAGTGAACCCATCTGGGCCTGATACTTTCAGTTATCCAGTTATTAATATTGATTCAGTTTTTAATAGTCATGGGCCTATTCAGATTGTCTATTTCTTCTTGTATGAGTTTTGGAAGATGTGTCTTTAAATAATTGATATATCTCACCTAGGTCATGAAATTTGTGTGCATAGAGTTATTTATAATATTTTATTTTATGCTTTTAGTGACTATGGATCTGTGGTAATATCTCTTCTTTCATTTCTGATATTAATATTTTGTGTTCTTTCTCCTATTTTCTTAGCTGATCTAGAAAATTATAGATTTTATTGATCTTTTTAAAGAACCAGCCTTTGGTTTCATTGATTTTCTTTAGTGAGTTTCTATTTTCAATTTCATTGATTTCTGCTCTAATTTTTATTTCTTTTCTCCTGCTTACTTTGGATTTATTTGCTCTTCTTTTCCTAGTTTTGTGAAGTAAAATTTTAGATTGTTTATTTTAGATATTCCTTCTGTTCTAAAATAAGCATTCAATGCCATAAATTTCCCTTTGAGAACCGCTTTTTCTGCATCCACAAATTTTGATAAGTTGTTTTTTCATGTTTACTTACTTTGAAATACTTTTAAATTTCTCCTAAGGGTTTTTTTTTGTTTTTTTTTTTTTTTTGGCCCATGTGTTGTTTACAAGTGTGTTTTTTAATTTTCAAGTAATTTGGGATTTTAAAACTATCTCTTTTTAATTGATTTCTAGTTAAAGTCCATTCTGGTCTAATAGCAGCCACTATATAATTTATATTCTTTTAAATTTGGTAAGTGTGTTTTATGACTCAGAATGTGGTCTATCTTTGTGAAGCTT
Organism: Mandrillus leucophaeus; assembly: GCF_000951045.1. Taxonomy (NCBI): domain Eukaryota; kingdom Metazoa; phylum Chordata; class Mammalia; order Primates; family Cercopithecidae; genus Mandrillus; species Mandrillus leucophaeus. The sequence goes on along the minus strand of NW_012109319.1, from coordinate 125,824 downwards.
CCATACAGTCTTGCAGAAGAATGCCATTGTTGAAAGAATTAGTCTATAAATGTTCATTATATCCAGTTGATGATGTCACTGGTGTGTTCAGTTATGCCTTAATGAATTCCTAGCTGCTGGAACTTTCCATTTGTGAGAGACGGGAGCTGAAGTCTTTAACTGTAATAGTGGATTCATCTATTTTTTTCTTGCAGTTCTATCAGTTTTAGCCTCATATATTTTGATGTCTTATTGTTAGGCTCATATATATTAATGATTGTTATGTCTTCTTGCAGAATTGACCTCATTATCATTATGTAATGCCCCTTGTTATCCTTGATAATTTCTTTGCTCTGAAATCTGCTCTGTCTGCAATTAATCTTTCTACTCACACTTTTTTTAAATTAGTGTTAGCATGGTCCAGTAATCCCCCCTTATCCACAAGGGATATATTCTGAGACTCCCAGTAGACACCTGAAACAGTGAATAGAATCAAACCTAATATATGTTATGTTTCTCCCTATGTATACATATCTATGACAAAGTTTAGTTTATAAATTAGGCACAGTGCGAGATTACCAACAATAACTAATAATAAAACATAACAATTTTGACAATATACTGTAATAAAAGTTATACCAATGTGATTTCTCTCTCTAAAAGTGTTTTATTGTACAGTATTTGCCCTTCTTCTTGTGATGATGTGAAATGATACAATGCCTACATGACAAGACAAAGTGACATGAATGACATAAGCCTTGTGATGTAGCAGTCAACCACTGTTGACCTTTTGTATTCTTAAATCTGTGTAACCATCTTTTAACTTTCCATTAATGTCTTGATGTCACTCATATCAGGAGATCTCTTGATAGAATCTTTGCATAGGTTCAAAACTTTTTGGCTCAACATATTGCTATACTTGAACATGTTTTCAGTTCTTGTCTTCCATCCACAAATTAAGTGCTTTTTCTATCTTAACTAAGTACTTATCATACAATGTGGCTAGAACTTTTGCAGTTTAAAGTGTGACAGAAAAGTGCCATACATTTATTTTTCTTCTTCATAAGTTTATGGATAGAATATTCATTCTTACTGTAGATCTTAACAACATCAATATATGCCTTTTTTTCTTTCTTTATTAAGTTGAGGACTTTTACCTCTTCACCTAAAAAAAATCACTTTATGTCCTTTCTTTGGCATGTTTGAATTTTCAGCATCACTATTATTGCATTTTGGAGCCATTATTATGTAAATTAAGAATTAACCTGAACACAAGCACTGAGATATCATGACACTCAATCTGATAACTGAGACGGTTACTAAGCAACTAATGGGCAAGCAGCATATACAGTGTGGGTATGCTGGACAAAAGGATTATTCACATCTCATACAAGATAATGTAGGATTCATGGTGTGAGATTTTATCACGCTACCAAGAATGTTGCACAATTTAAAATTTATGAATTGTTTACTTCTGGAACTTTCCATTTAATATTTTTGGACTGTTTGTGGCTGCTGTTAATGAAAACCACAGGAACTAAAAACAAAAACAAAAACAAGGGTAAGGGGAGCCTACTGTATATCTTTCCTCATCCATTTACCTGTAATCCATATGTGTCCTTATATTTAAAGTGGGATTTTTGTAGACAACATATAATGGGATCTTTTAAAAAATCTTTTGTTTAATTGCTGCATTTAAATCATTGATTCAAAGTTATTAGTGATATAGTTGGGTTAAAACCTAACATATTTGTTAGTTTCTGTTTGTTCACCTTGCTTTTTATTCCTATTTTTATCTTACACTATTTTTCTGTCTTTTGTGGTTTTAATTGAGCATTTTATATGATTTCATTTGCTCTCCATTCTTAAGATTTTTTAATGTTTGGACAGAGTTTGCAATATAAATTTACAACTAATCCAAGTCCACTTTCAAACAATACTATGCCACTTCCTGTGTGAGTATCTTATAATAACAAAATAATTCATATTTCTCTCCCATCCTTATTGTCATTCATTTGATTCATGCATAAGCATAGATAAGTCTATGTACATACATAAGCATACATAATTGAATATATTATTGCTATTATTTTTGAACAAACATCTATCAGATCAATTAAGACTAAGGAAAATACAAGTTTTTATTTTTCTTTCACTTATTTCTTAAGGAATGCTTTCCTTTATGTAGATGTGAGTTTCTGAACTATATCATTTTGTTTTTAAAGAACTTCTTTTAAAATTTCTTGCAAGTCAGGTCTACTGGTAACAAATTTATTAAATTTTTATTTACTTAAAAAAGTATTTTCCTTTACATTTGAAGAGTAGTTTCTCAGGGTACAGAACTCATCTAGGTTTTTGTTTTTGCTTTTTCTATTTGTCTCTCAACACTTTAAATATTTCACTCCACTCTCTTCTCACGTGCATGGTTTCTGAAGGGAAGTCAGATGTAACTCTTACCTCTGTTTCTCTACAAGTGTGGTAGGAGTTATTAAGAAATTATTTTAGGCAGATAGAGACGAAAAGAGGTCCTTGGAAGGTTTTTCGCAGCTCTAAAAAAACGTTTCTTGTCTAGCATGAAAGCCCTGGCCCTTAGACCTGGGCTGGCAACCTTTAATATGCAAATGCCAGCCGTTAGAAACTGGTTCCACCCAACATGACAATTCCCACTGTCATCCTTTTGCCCTTGCCCCGACAGATGTCTGATAGCATGGCCACCTCCATATATACTCAGGTATGTAGAACATCATGGCGCCCTTCATTTGCATATTAAAGGGCTGGGATGGGAGGGCCAGTTTTCTCGCGGGCTAAGTAAATAACACGCCTGGTCAAACCAATTCCTTGAGCCCCGTGCAAATCAAACACTGCCTCCTCCAGCCATGGCATAAAACTTGCTGGCATCCTCCAAATGTGGGGTCTCCTCTTTCAGCTTTGGAGGCCCCTCCCTCTGTCTCTGTACGTGTAAGGACTAAATTCTGTGTAAGGACTGTGTAAGAACTAAACTCTGACCTTTGTTCCCCTTCCTGCCCATACTCTTATCTAAGGACCTGGCAAGTCATGCCTTATACACCATAAAATCTCTTTAGATGAGTTTTTATTAACCCTATATAATTGGCTTATTTTCCAACCTGACTTAGCACCACATGAAATATAGCAGACTGAAGGAAATAAAAATACTTTATCCCTAAATATACTTATTTGACATATTTTGAAATGACTGTCACAGGCCAGCGCTGAAGTAGGAGAAATTTGCATCTATAGAGAATGGAGATTAATGCAGCCACATCTCCCCTTTCTATCCCTTTCCTGGATCTAGGAGAAATTGAGAGTCTGACACCTTTGAAAGTGAGAAGACACACATTTACCGTCTATTCCCTCTGACAGTTTCCACCTTTGAGGATCTATCTACACAATAAGAAGCCTCGTCTCCACAATCCCATTAATCTTAACTCAGTCATTCTTTTGTACTGGTTGTAAGACTTTGGATAGTTTCTTAATTATCTCAACCAACTGTCAACTAAAGAATCCCTAAAACCCACCTATGACTTGTAAGCCCGCATTTTGGGATGTCCCACATTTTCAGGACAAACCTATGTATACCTTCTGCCTATTGATTTATGATTTTACCTGCAATGTCTGTCTCCCTGAAATGTGTAAAACCAATGTGTAACCCAATCATCTTGAGTACACTTTCTCTCGGGACTTGTTGAGATTGTGTAACCTGGGCTGCAGTTACTCATATTAGCTCAGATTAACATCTATTCGTATATTTTGGCAGAACTGTTTTTTTCCATCATCATGTGGTTTGGTGTCTGACATTGATTTGGGGAAAATCTTGGTTATTATTATTTCAAATGTTCTTCTGTTCCTTTATCTCTTCTCCTTCGGATAGTGCCCTTACACATACATTACAGCTTTGGTAGTTGTCTCACAGTTCTTAAATATTGTGTTCTGGCTTTTTAGTTTTCATTCTCCTTTCTCTTTGCTTTTACATTTCAGTGATTTCTATTGAGATGGACTCAGTCTCAGAGATTCTTTTTTCAGCTGTGTCCAGTCTACTGAGAGGCCTGTTAAAAGTACTCTTCATTTTTGTTACAGTTTTTTGATCTCTAGCATCTGGGGCGGGGACAGTCTTTCCTATAATTTCCATATCTTTGTTCACATTGCCCACCTGTTCTTACATGTTCTCTACTTTATCCGCTAGAGCCCTTAGCATATTAATCATAGTTATTTTAAATTCCCCATCTGTTACTTCCAACACCCTGCCATCCCTGAGTCTGATTTTAATGCATTTTCTGTCTCTTCACACTGTGTTTTACCTATTTCTATGTCTTGTCATTTTCTTCTTGATAGATGGACATTATGTACTGGATAAAATGAACTGATGGAAAGGGGCTTTTAGTAGTGACCTGGTACAGTGTAGGGGAGGGGAAATGTTCTATGGTCCTGTGATTAGGTCTCAGTCTTTTAGTGAGCTTGTGTTCTGGACTGTGAACTTCTCAAGTGCTTCTCAGTTTTCTCCACTTAGATGGGATAGGATGACTAGAGGGATCTGAAATTGGATATTTCCTTTCCTCCACAGGGGATGCTATAGCCAGCTGTGGTTGAATATTTCACTTCCCCTGGGTCAGTTAGGCTCTGATAAAACCAACAGGTTAGGCTTTGATGAAATAATCTCCCCTGAGGGCAGACCTTCTTAAGAATAAATGAATTCTCTGACACATTCAAACGGTTTCTTTTCCTCTGACCCTGCCAAAACATGATGGCATTTTTTAATCTGTTATTTATTGTGAGAGGCTGGAGAGCTCCAGGAGGTAACATGCTTGCAAGTGTGTTGTGGGGGGGCACCCATAACTGGGTTCCCCTGTTTTTAACTCTCAAGAATTGCCCTCACTGAGCCTCCACTGACTCACAGTTATACTTTTGGTTTTCTTATCCTTGAATTGGTTCCAATGGTAGTTTCAACTCACAAGTCTCTGTTCCAATATGCCCTGACTGCCTGTATGCACCTGTTTGTCTCTCCAATTTGGGGGGCACTGGTTTGTCTGTTATGGTACTAAGAAGAATTTTCAGTTTGTTCAGGATTTTTCTTACTCTTAGGCTGAAGTGGTGATTTATAAGCTGCTTTTTTGTTTTTTTTTTTTTTTTTTTTTGCTCTGTCGTCCAGGCTGGAGTGCAGTGGCCGGATCTCAGCTCACTGCAAGCTCCGCCTCCCGGGTTTACGCCATTCTCCTGCCTCAGCCTCCGGAGTAGCTGGGACTACAGGCGACCGCCACCTCGCCAGGCTAGTTTTTTGGTATTTTTTTAGTAGAGACGGCGTTTCACCGTGTTCGCCAAGATGGTCTCGATCTCCTGGCCTCGTGATCCGCTCGTCTTGGCCTCCCAAAGTGCTGGGATTACAGGCTTGAGCCACCGCGCCCGGCCTATAAGCTTCTTACATGCTGGACCAGAAACTGCAAGTTTCTTACGGTTCTCTTGTTAATTATTTTTAAAACTGTAACTGATATTAGATTTTGGGTTTTTTTTTTGTCATTCTTTGTTTGTTTGTTTTGTAGCTTTGGTGAATATTTGGCCTTTTAAACTTCTGCATATTGTGTCCTGTAAAGGGAACTTCACTACAGCCTGAAACACATTCATTTTAAAATTTAGGTGTGTTTAAAGCATTCCTAGAAGACAATGTGGTAGATGTAGAAGATGTACAAATGAATACTAGGGAAAAAATCTTATTCTTAAATAGAGTCAAGTCACACAAGTTAAATGATAAATAAGCTTCGTTTCAGTTCCTCAAAATACTTCCCTCTCTCTTCTCTAAAGCATTTATATTTACTCTTGCCTCTAACTGGGATGTCCAACTCTCTGCATGGTTAACTTCTCTAGTCCTCCATGTCTCAGCTTGAATACTTCCCAGAGAAAACTTCTCCCATCCTGTGTAAAGCAGCACCATACCTGTTACTCTATCACATCATCTACTTTGTTTAATTACCAGGTCATGATAATCTGTTTTATGGATTTACTTATTTATTTTGACTCTTGTCTTGTAAGGTATGCTTCATGAGGTAAGCACCCCCTTTGCATTTTTTTTCTTTATATTTTCATTAGTTAGAATAATCACTGGCACAGGATAGATCCTTAAATAATATTTGAATTTAAATAATGAAAGGACTACAAATCGGAGAGGAGGAAAATTGCAGGATGCAAAATGGCATTTATAATTGAGATTAGTCTTCTCTTCCCCTTACCCACTTGCATTCTTGTATCTTAGGATAAAAGAAAGAATGTGAGTGTGAAAAATACAAGGTGGTGGGAGAGAGATAAAATAGTTGTTTTTTATACAATGTGGAATACTGAAAATTTGACAACACAGACCAGGAACAACATTTGCACTGATTGATGGAGACAGGCTGGAAAACTTGGCACCATTCCTGGCTTAGTCTGTGGGGTCCTTAACATTGATAGTCAACAATAATTGGTGTAGACTTAGCAACAAGGTCAGCCTCAGGGGCAGACATTTGAATCTGTGGCAGCTGCAGATGCAGTTGTGCCTCTAGTGAGTGTTAGCAGCATAGTTGACATTCCGAGGAAGGATATTCACTAAGCAAAAGAAGAAAGAGAAAGTGCTAAAACATCATGCAGTAGCCATGGAGACCAGCAGCTTCATGGAGCACTGGGCATGACACTTCTAGGAACCTCTCAAGATTATCTAGGAAGAAATTAAGGGAGGTTGGCTTTGTCGAAGAATTAATAGGAACATGCAGTGCCAGAGAAGTTTTACATTGTGAACTTCTTTTTAATCTTTTCTTATTGCCAGATTGCTGAAGCCTAAGAAACAAAGGTTTGCTTCCAAAAATAATTATCTTCTTTATTCTCCCCTTTGATAGAGAAATCACAAGACAGAAAAAAAAGCCCCAAATCCCCCAAGTACATCCAAACATTTTCTGTACCCAAAATGTTACAGACGTATAAAATGAGTAGCTGTTTCTTTCTTCTAGCCATATAAATTAAGAAGAAGAATATAGACATTTAGGATAATTAAATTATTTTCCCAAGTTCCTTGTGTTCAAAGCAAAGTTCTCTGGATTTTAAGGTAGCAAAAAATCATGAAAATTATTATTCTCACACACTTCCATATATTCTTATATCTTAATTATGATATATGAGTTTTTTACCAATGTAAACCACACTTGCCTTGAGAGTTTTAATTATTTTTTTGCTGACTAAAGAGAAATTTATGGCAATTCAGGCTCACCCTTGGCTGAATGAATGTTGGTAGTGTCCTTGCAGTCTCTTCTTTTAGACAAAGGACTGCTGGTGGTCACTTATGTTCTCTACAGCACTTTCCCATACTTGTAAGAGGGAGGCCCCAGACTGGTCAAAGACTTACAAAAATAAATACTGAGAACATCCATTTTGGCCATTGATCTGTTTTCTGTTCCGTACTTTGTGTAAACCCCTGTGGTGATGTATTAGTCCACTTTCACACTACTATAAAGAACTGCCTAAGACTGGCTAATTTATAAAGGAAAGAGGTTTAATTGACTCACAGTTCAGCATGGCTGGGGAGGCCTCAGGAAACTTACAATCATGGCAGAAGGCAAAGGGAAAGCAAGGCTCCTTCTTCACAGGGTGAAAAGAAGAGAATGGAGCCTGCAGAGGAAATGCCAGGCACTTAGGAAAACATCAGATCTCGTGAGAACTCACTGTCACAAGAACAGCATGGAAGAAACTGTCCCCCTGATTCAATGACCTCCACTGGGTGTGTCCCTTGAAACGTGGGAATTATGGGAATTATGGGGATTACAATTCAAGATGAGATTCTGGGTGTGGGTACAGCCAAACCATATCAGGTGACTAATAACGTGAGGAAATTTCCTATGTCTTTCTCTAACTTGTAGCATATAGAAGATATTCCACCTCACAATGACTTTAGTGGTAGTATGCTCTACTATTTTTTCCTATAGATATTTACTGCAACAGTACGAGAAAATTATGTACTACCTTTAAGGCTTAGGGTCCCATGACATAGAACATAAATTTTTCATCCAAGTCTTATATCTGTACCTAAATTATATTAAAATGGAATCTTTCCTTAGAGCATTCAGAGACTGACAAAACCTTGAAATGATTTCAAGTAAAATTATCTTTATGTTTATAGATGTACATTAAAAATCAGATTCATTGTTGAATCTTGACATTTATTCAAGAGGCCATTCACTTTAGAAATAGCTCAAGGGCATTTCTGAAATTAGAGATCAAGTCTGAAGGTCAATAAAAAGATGATGCTTTACTTTTTAGCCATTTTCTTTGCCTCAGTGTTGCTCTAGGTGTATGTGTGTGTGTGCGTGTGTGTGTGTGTGAGCATATTAGAGTTGTTATTAGATTCTCTCCAATTTATGATATATTTTATATTCTTGTGAAACTGTCTACA
>NW_012109319.1:113961-117053 GCF_000951045.1 Mandrillus leucophaeus | reverse complement strand
TGAAGTATAAATAAATGATCATATGCTGTTTAAATCATAGGTTGTTTAGCTTGAGGACTGCCATGTATTGCCATCTACAGTAACAGCTACTTCTTTAACACACTGAAAGACTGCTATATGTTTCCCCCTCAATTAACCGAGTAATGAGCCTGAATAGATAAAGGAAACAAATTGGCAAACGTGATCTGTATGGCCTTCCTCTGGTGTTAGAAGTTTGGACAGATTATATTTCCATAATAAGAGTACTGTCTGCTTAAGAGTACCTAGATGAAGTGGAGTTTTTAACACACCAAATCCTCAAACAAATTAGAACACTGCATGGTAGCAACCAGAGTCTCCTTCCCCTTAATGAGCCCTGGATAATAAAAGTCTACCACTCCTATGACCTGTGTTGGAGATAAATTTAGCACCAAAATATTTTCAAATAAGCAGTGGGCTTTGGTTGTTGTACCTAAACTACATAATAGGTAACCTTCCTACTTGATAGACTTCCTTTCTGAACCTCTTGATCTTGACTCCCAATGCTGTCTCTGAAGCAGAAGGCATGGATGATTATTGCCTTGTACCAAAGACTCTTGTTCTGTAAGCTCAAAGATCCTCTAATGTAATGGAATTCATTGTGTGTTCAGGACTCATCTGGCCTCCTTCACATTGCACTGTAGGAACTGTGACTTGGAAAAGTGGCACAGACACAAAAGTTGATACTCTGGCTACTCGAATTGCTGTAATAATTCACTATTTTTTTGTCTCTGACCTGAAAGTCTGGTGCCTTCTGCAAGCACTCATGAAGTTCTGGTATGTTAGTTGGTAAGTGGCATGAATCTTTAATCCTTCAGAATTCTTGGTGGTTTTGGCTATGAAATTGGGGTCCTGAAAGAGACACAACATTTTGGAAAGAAAGACAAAGGCTTTGTGTTCTTGGATCAGTGATATGAGAAGACTTCCTGGAATTTGGTGGTGAATTCTGTCACCTAAGTGTTAGATAGCAAGGAGGAAGTAAGGAACGGCACAATCCTGCCTGTAAATGAAAGTCTGGAGGGTGAGTGGTGAGAAGTAAGATGGAAATAAACTACACAAATGGTGTCTTTGTCATTCTCACTCTTGTTAGGGCAAGCAAAGGAAGCAGCAGCATCAGAAAGAGGGGGCAGCAAACTTCAAGGTCCCATCTGAAAGGCAATGTAGTTGTGCCTACTGAGTCAGAGTTCTGAAGATGAAGCAGTATTGGCAATGAAGACCTTGCTATCAGTATAAAGCTTGGTGGTGCTGAAAGCATTAGAAGTTCGTTTGGTTGTGCCATGAGTGACTGACAACTGAAACCGAATGTGGCTTGCTTATGAACATGGAGCCACTCTCTTCCTCTTCACCTACAGTTCCCTTATTTATCCTCTATTCTAATTTAATCTGCTTTAAGGATAAACAAGACTAATGATAAAGTCAAGATTTCTTTAGTTCCAAGGAGGACCAAAGGTCATATACATACTGAACTTTGGAATAAAGAGGTATTCAAACTTTTTGTCTATTGGATCAGGCACAAAAGTCACCAAAGTACCCACTCCCATGAAGACAGCAGATGCTTATAAACAGTTAATGTAGTTTAGCTAGGGTTCATATGGTTCACAGCAGGGAACAAGGCTAATGTGACCTTGTGTGTGAGCCTTAGACCAATTCAATGTCCTTTTTTGGTTGCTCCTACAACTAAATGTAGAGTAAAAATTAATATGTTACATACTTGTAATTCCCATCCCAATAATGTCAGAGCATATGCTTTCAGGAGTTGGTGTAGAGAAGTCCTTCTACCGTTGGGAGTACTGAAACCTTAATGTCATTGTTAAATCTCAATGACTGATAATTTTTCTGGTTGGAGCCCTGTCATGGGTTGAAATGTGTCCCCCCACAAAAATTTATTTTGAAGCCTGACCACTATCCCACTTCTAAATGTAACATTACTTGGAAATAAAATATTTGCAGATGTATTGAAGTTAAGATGAAATCATAGAATTAGAGCGGACCTTAATCCAATATCTGGTGTCCTTACAAGAAGAAAGAAATTTGGACACACATAGGGAGATCCCCATTTGAAGGCAGAGAGACACACAAGGAAAAAGAACATGCGATGATTGAGGCTAAGATTGGAGTGATATAGTTGCAAGCAAAGGAAAGCCAAGTATTTTTTGGCAATTACTAGAAGGTGGGAAGAGGCAAGGAAGGATCTTTCCCTATATCTTCAGAGGGAACATGACCCTGCCAACACTTTGATTTCAGACTTTGACCATTCAGAGCTGTGAGGACACAAACTGCTGTTGTTGTAAGCCTCTCAGTTTGTGGTACTTTGTTATGGAAATCTTAGAGAACTAATACAGAGCCTCTGTTTTCCACATAGAGTTGCTGCTTGGAGTTTTGGATTCATTTCTTCTCTGACATGACTCTTAGGGAAAAGCAGTTATTAGCTTGCTACTGGGCTCTTGTCAAAACTAGACACCTCACTTATGGAGTCATTGTGACTACAAACTGTTATTTCCATTTTAGGGTAGTTCAACTTGGACTCAATGCCTAACAGTGTGAGAATGACCTAACAAGTCTCACTTGTTAAATATAAATGGTATATTCAAGAATGCAGCCAGCCTGTTCCATTGGAATCTTTGTTTAGATGAAAAAGTGGCAGCTGTTCCTTTGGGGGAAGCATTCCATTGCTTAAAGCAAAACTGCCAGCTTAATGGGGCCTACAGTGCACACAGGGTTTCTTCAATGCCTGGTTCTGGATCACTAAGGGTATTCATTGGGATTCTGTAGGTGTTCAAGCTCTGCACTGACTCTACAGAAGCAAAAGCACAGGTGGTCATGCCACTAAGTAGGCAGAGCTAAAGCCTTTTCTCATCTGTCTTTCTGGTCAATACCTCCACTTAGTAAAACATTTTATTTTACAGATTCATGAACAGTTGCAAATAACATAGTTATGTGGAATGTCGTTTTAAACATTACAGACTGTCAGATTAAAGATATCCTTCTTTTGTTACTGTGGCCTATGGAAACAAATTGCAGCTACTGTTCAAACTGCCTGGTTCATTCATGTAGATATTCATGGTGAGGGCCTG
>NW_012109319.1:109748-111926 GCF_000951045.1 Mandrillus leucophaeus | reverse complement strand
TTAATGTAGTTTAGCTAGGGTTCATATGGTTCACAGCAGGGAACAAGGCTAATGTGACCTTGTGTGTGAGCCTTAGACCAATTCAATGTCCTTTTTTGGTTGCTCCTACAACTAAATGTAGAGTAAAAATTAATATGTTACATACTTGTAATTCCCATCCCAATAATGTCAGAGCATATGCTTTCAGGAGTTGGTGTAGAGAAGTCCTTCTACCGTTGGGAGTACTGAAACCTTAATGTCATTGTTAAATCTCAATGACTGATAATTTTTCTGGTTGGAGCCCTGTCATGGGTTGAAATGTGTCCCCCCACAAAAATTTATTTTGAAGCCTGACCACTATCCCACTTCTAAATGTAACATTACTTGGAAATAAAATATTTGCAGATGTATTGAAGTTAAGATGAAATCATAGAATTAGAGCGGACCTTAATCCAATATCTGGTGTCCTTACAAGAAGAAAGAAATTTGGACACACATAGGGAGATCCCCATTTGAAGGCAGAGAGACACACAAGGAAAAAGAACATGCGATGATTGAGGCTAAGATTGGAGTGATATAGTTGCAAGCAAAGGAAAGCCAAGTATTTTTTGGCAATTACTAGAAGGTGGGAAGAGGCAAGGAAGGATCTTTCCCTATATCTTCAGAGGGAACATGACCCTGCCAACACTTTGATTTCAGACTTTGACCATTCAGAGCTGTGAGGACACAAACTGCTGTTGTTGTAAGCCTCTCAGTTTGTGGTACTTTGTTATGGAAATCTTAGAGAACTAATACAGAGCCTCTGTTTTCCACATAGAGTTGCTGCTTGGAGTTTTGGATTCATTTCTTCTCTGACATGACTCTTAGGGAAAAGCAGTTATTAGCTTGCTACTGGGCTCTTGTCAAAACTAGACACCTCACTTATGGAGTCATTGTGACTACAAACTGTTATTTCCATTTTAGGGTAGTTCAACTTGGACTCAATGCCTAACAGTGTGAGAATGACCTAACAAGTCTCACTTGTTAAATATAAATGGTATATTCAAGAATGCAGCCAGCCTGTTCCATTGGAATCTTTGTTTAGATGAAAAAGTGGCAGCTGTTCCTTTGGGGGAAGCATTCCATTGCTTAAAGCAAAACTGCCAGCTTAATGGGGCCTACAGTGCACACAGGGTTTCTTCAATGCCTGGTTCTGGATCACTAAGGGTATTCATTGGGATTCTGTAGGTGTTCAAGCTCTGCACTGACTCTACAGAAGCAAAAGCACAGGTGGTCATGCCACTAAGTAGGCAGAGCTAAAGCCTTTTCTCATCTGTCTTTCTGGTCAATACCTCCACTTAGTAAAACATTTTATTTTACAGATTCATGAACAGTTGCAAATAACATAGTTATGTGGAATGTCGTTTTAAACATTACAGACTGTCAGATTAAAGATATCCTTCTTTTGTTACTGTGGCCTATGGAAACAAATTGCAGCTACTGTTCAAACTGCCTGGTTCATTCATGTAGATATTCATGGTGAGGGCCTGTTTACTGATGATACCAACTGGAATCAACACTGCAATCATAGACAAAGGTATTTGATAGACCTTTCACACTCCCTACTATTCACAACCATCTAACATGCTAGACATTGGCATGACCTCTTCAAAAATTGACTCAAAAATATTTCTAACCCTACGTCCTTTGTCTCACCCTGATCAACATACCTTAGAAAGAAGGGCACTGTAGTCAATTAATGTGGCTATCTCCAGAAAGGGATTTCCTTTCACGTGCTTCCTGGGTAATGATTGGGAGAAAAATGATTGGGAGCCATGTAGACATATTTTGAAAATTCAGGATATTGCTATGATCCTTCCCAAGTATAATGTTTCTTTCTTTCCTCTAGCAACAACCCCAGTCTGTTCTTGATGGTATACTATTAGGGGCAGTCCAGTGAAAATAGAACCTAGCTGATTCAGAATTAATTCTGATTTAGACACTTGAATTCTCTTATTAGATATGCATAGTCATTGATTGAAATGACCACTTAGTTGAGTTCACTGCTTGTTAAGTCCCACAGTAGTGGCCCATGTGAGCCAAACTGGGTCATGTAGAAGGTTTTTGTAAGTTTTATGAAAATTCCTTCGTCTCTCTTAAACTTGAGCTTCCCAAATCAAAGGTCTGAATGTGAGTTGGGAATGTTTTGAAAAAACAAAT
>NW_012109319.1:63028-105498 GCF_000951045.1 Mandrillus leucophaeus | reverse complement strand
GCCTTATCTGCACCTGGGCCTGGTTTAGATGATGAAATTTTGAACTTTGAACTTGATGCTATAATGAACGACACTCTTGAGAACTTTGGAAGGTAGTGAATGTGTGTTGCAGGTAGAAGGGACATGAGTCATTGGAGGACAGAGGGTACACTATGGACTATGGTAGGTAGATCATGGGATGGCACCCCCAGATTCCTGTCTCCTGGTGTATACTCCCTCATATAATCTCTTTCCATTGATCATGGGCTGGACATTTGACTTACTTATAACCAATATAATTCAGTGAAAGTGATGGGGCGTGACTCCTGAGATTACATTATGATGTGCAACATTCCAGCAAACTTAGTTTAGGGAACTTCTCTGTGTTGCTGGCCTTAAAGCAACATCTATGTGTTGAGATACAGTAGTTGCAATAACTATGGATGGAGCGTCTAGTTCCTGAGATAGTCTCTCATAAGAAACTGAAGCCTCAGTCTTTCAGCCAGAAAGAAAGAAATTCAGCCAACAACTTGAGAGACCCTTGGGACCATGTTTTCCCCAGTCGAGCCTCTGATGAGACTGCAACCCTGGCAACACCTGGATTGTAGCCTGGTGAAACCCTTAGCAGAGGACCCAGTTAAGCCATGCACAGATTCCTGACCTATAGTAACAATGAAATAATAAATGATAGTTGTTTTAGGATGCTGTTTTTAAGAATTTGTTACTCAACATAGAAACCTAATGCAGGAATGATGAAGGGAGAACAGCCTCATCACCTCAAAACCCAGGAGGTAGGGAGAAGAAAGGATAGTGATTTTTTTTTTTTGTCTTTCAGATTACCCAATGCGCCTTCTTATGTAGAAAAATGCCCTCATATGCTCTCATAAACTGTTGCAAGCATCTCAAATTTTATTGACTGCTGGATCTACAATTCCTCACCAGATGGCTCTGAACACAGTTTGATCATCAAGTCTCATTGATGCTACTGATAATTCTATTGGAACAGCAGAAGATGGCTCTAGCTCCTGCACCTCCCACTCGAAACACGTGTCATCACCTCCAAAGATCTTTCCAATCACCATTGGCACAGTTGTAACTCAATCGCTTCACAAGACAGATAATTGCATGTGGCCAAAGATGTTCCTGGTCAACAGGACAGGTCAGACTACCTGCTCTCAGGTAGTCCCTCCAACTCAATGGCTAGACTCAGTTATTCAAAATTAATAGGAAATTCTAAGGCTTACCAGCAAATTGGGAAGTCATGTTGGAGGTCCTATCAAGCTAAGCTCCTAAAAGATATAGGCCCCACCTGGAGGAGGGGATCGAAGAATTTTAAACAGCTCTTTCATTTTAGGGCCATTATTTATGCCCTAAGACTGTACTTCTCATACAGAAGCTAGCTATTTATTTCCCTCCAACTCAAACATGTTTGCTTAAAAACTTGAAATGTGGTTATTAGAGAAGTTCAGAGTGTTTTGGGGGACATTACCATAGATCATGTATCCATAACACAACTGTAGAGATCTGTCACAAAGGTGTCTACCCTTGTTTACTCATGGGAACTTACTGGGAATGTAACTGACTCATTACATTGTCACAAATGTAGGCAGTTTCCCTAAAATGGGAATCATCCAGTTAGAAAGCGTAGTACAAAATATGCGTACAACTTTATCTAAAGTCATCAGTGATGCCATCTGACCCTTGAAAGGTATTCAGGTCAGCCGGGTGCAGTGGCTCACATCTGTAATCCCAGCACTTTGGGAGGCCAAGGTGAGTGGACCACCTGAGGTCAGGAGTTCGAGACCAGCCTGACCAATATGATGAATTTTTAGTCTCTACTAAAAATACAAAAGTGACCCAGGCATGGTGGCATGCACCTGTAATCCCAGCTACTCAGGAGCTGACACAGGAGAATCAGTTGAACATGGGAGGCAAAGGTTGCAGTGAGCCGAGATTGCACCATTGTACTCCAGTCTGGGCAACAAAAGCAAAACTCCATCTGGGAAAAAAAAAAAAATGGTATTCAGGTCAGCCTCAACTCACTGGTAAGGATTGCCTTAGATTTGTATCCTTGAGGGTCAAGGATTAGTCTGTATAATTGAAAATATATCCTGCTGGATTAATGCCATGGACCATTTCAATGCAGAAACTTGTGAAAGATACTTCTTGGTTTTCTAAACTCGACCTTATTGATGTATAGGAATTATTCTATAGGTACCTTGAAGGACATGGTTGAGCGTTAATACTGCAGACTGACCAGATCTACTTGTTTAGAGTACTAGAGATTGTAGCCTCATGGCCAGATTAATCATTCAGGGTAGCTGTTGAGATTATTCAGGGTAGCTGCTGACATGGCATAATCTAATGGGAAAACTTGCCAGAAACCAAGATGATGTTGATTAGAGGGATTGCTGTTTTGGGGAAACAAGTCTCTATGGATCTTTGATATCTCCATGTCTTTCAAGCAGGAGCACTGACTGCTGTTTGTCTTGGACTATCTTTTAAGTCTTATTTGCATAGAGGTAGTGTCTTCATGGGAGCAAAGAGCATACATGCTTACTGCCCAGATAATGTTTCTCTGAGAGCAAAAAGCAGGCATGCTTCCTGCTCATTACTAACGATTCATGTTTCTTAAGCTCAGTGTCTCTTTCCTGTGGAGTACAACCCACTAAATGTGCATGAATCATCTGTCCCTCCTAGTGTCTCCTTATAGAAATGGGGACCTGGGAACAGGTGCAAATATATGTTGATATTCTGGCTACTGGAATTAGCTTAAGTAATAACCTGTCCTTTGTCTGTGACTCAGGAGTCTCATGTCTTCTGCTACCAACCTTGAAGATGGATCAGTCTAACTTGTTAAGTTACAAATAGGGTAGAACTTCAGACCTTTCGCAATTCTTAATAAGGTGGTATATGCCACATTTGGGCCTAGGCGGAGAAAAAGTGTGTATGGTTCCCATCACCTCCCATCCCCCTTTTAAACTGCTATTGGATGGAAGCCCACAACGAAAAGAGTTGTTTCTCAGACAGTCCCCTGCATAACAGGAAAAACTGGTTGTTCTATTAGGTAAGACAGCAATCATTTTTTAGAAAGCTAACTTACTGAAGTGGGGTTTATTTGCTACCATGATGGGAGGTTTGTGCATTAATTTGACCAAGAATGACAGACTAACAAATGTGAGTAGCCAGAAGTCACACACCTCACACCTTCTGAAAATGGCTGTGGAACCAACTGTAGATGAACACTTAGGGCAGTACGTATTAGTAGGCAGCACAGGTGGTGATTCCATTACTCATCTGCTATGGTATTAAACTTCAACTTCAAGGCCTACAAGCCTCACAACCCCATAATTGGAGGTGTTCTGAGTTTGTCTTGCGCTGCTAGGTCTCTGAGCATTATTCTGGTAGGTGATGACCAATGGAAGACTTGTCTAGCTACCATTGGTTTTAAGTCTTTTCTAGTAGATGTTGTTCCTGTTGGTCTAATATATCTGCTGTCTGGGCATTATTCACCTTTGTTCACTTATTATTTCACACATTTCTAGAATTACTCCATCAACATAGAAACAGTATTGGATGATGGAAGCCACTCCCACTACTTATGAACAAATGTGTCACTTTATCAGCAGTTGAGCAACAGGCTAAGAAACAGTAAACACTTCAGTATAGTAGGTTGGATAACTTATTATGTGGCAAATATTTCGTAAAATTGCTGTGTGCCGTAATGTGAAAAGCAGACCAAGATTTTACTGTACCTGTATTTCTTGGGAAATTTTGTTGTAAATATTAAAAACATTTGTGTATGTTGGCTTTACTCCCTCTCCCTATAAAATGGGACTTTAAGAAATAACAGTTCAGGCAATAATGATTTGCTTTGATAACTGAAATGGGAAAGAATAGAGAAATGTACAGCTTAGCAAGATTAAGAAAATCTACAGAGAAGAAGGGTAAAACAAGACAGAGAACAAGTTAAGGGCAACAAATACCCAGTAAAGTTTCCCAGTTAATCTAAGTGACTCAGTACAGGAGCAAAGATCAGATAAGGGTTTTACTTTGCCTTTCAAGTGAAGTGTTTTAGATAGTCTCAAAATAGCCACCAGTAGGTTGAGAGTGAAAAGTGTGGAGGGGAGAAATGAGGTAAGACAGACTTAAGAATTATTTCTAACAAAGGACTTTGATATAGTTCCTGGTACCTAGCATTGATTAGAAGCAAAAGCCTCCCCCAGTTACAGGAAATTTTTTCTGTGGAAACTGGAGGGCTAGTTTTATGTATCAACTTGATTGAGCTGAGAAATGCCCAGAGAGCTGGTAAAACATCATTTCTGGCTATGTCTGTGAGAGTATTTAAAGAGGACATCAAAACCTGACTTGGTAGACTGAGTAAAGATCACGCTTCACCAGTGCAGGTGGACGTCATTCAATCCACGGAGACCCTGAACAGAACAAAAAGGTGGAGGAAGGAAGAATTCACACTCTCTTTTTCAGCTAGGACATCTATCTTCTGCTCTTAGACATCAGTGATCCTGATTCCCAGGCCTTAGGACTTGAGCCAGGACTTTTATCATAGGCCTTCCATTCAGTTCTTGGATTGCAAGTATACCAGCAGCTTTTCTGAGCCTCTAGCTTGCAGAGGACAGACTGTGTGACTTCTCAGCCTCCAGAATAATGTGAGCCAATCCCTCATTAAAAAACCTTTTTGAATATATCGCTCTATATATGTCCCAATGATTCTGTTTCTCTGGAGAACCGTAGCACACCAAAAAAATCAAAACCCCTGAAGTAGAAAGCCTTTTATATTTGTTCTTCAACTGCTATCAGATCCCAAGCAAAAAGGATGCTAGTAAAGCCCCACGGCCATCACAGAGGGAATACTGCCAGCATCCACCTCACCTATGACTCTAACAGGAACATGAACTAGGAAATCTATGCAGAGTGCAATGAAGGCTCACAGAGAACAATGATCCTTTCAGAGAGCAGAATTACTCTCTAGTCAGGAACTTCCACCACTGCCAGAGCAGGGCTTCATGATGCCCTCTTATAGGATTGCCCCTTTGCCTTGAACTGGAGTTCGTGTGTTTTCTTATTCTTCCCTTCTCTGAATGTTCAGGTGGCATATTTGTTTTGCTTTTTATCATGGATATCTTGTGCCCGCTCTGTAACTATATAATGGATGGGGGAGGAGATAAGGGCATATAATTGTCTGCTAGTTATTGAAATGAAGGATCATGACAGTGTGGGATCTGTGTTGGAGTTGCTAGAATACAGGATCCGGGAGTTCAGTCCTGGATTCTGAGCTGGGAACAGAAGTCACTGAATCCTTGGGAACTATTTGCACAAAAATTTAGAAACAATCCTAGTGCCTGAATCATCAAGTGGAAGAAAGTAATATCCACAAGTTATGATAGTGTAAAATTCTATTGTGTTAAGCCACTGAAATTTGCAGGTTTGTTTCTTAAAGGACTAGTGTTACCCTTAGTTGGTGATTCTCAAATTAGTATTCATTTTCAGCCTCTAAAGAGCCTTTTCAGACTTTTTTTTAGTAATCAACTTTTATTAAATTTTACTGTCTGTTTATGTCTTATATGTGTATCTTTGCATTATACAGAAAAAGAGAGCTATTCTCCCTCCATACCAGAAGAATTTTTTTTTTTTTTTTTTGCCCCTTGAGGGCGCAATTGACTGACTTGAGAACAGGTGCCCAGAATGATGCTAAGATGTGTTGCCTCTCCTGCCCACCTCTCTTTCCTCTCTTAAGGTTCCCATTTATCACTGCACTCCAATCATTTTCACCTTCTTTCAATTTCTTGAACATGAAAAGCTCTTTCTAACCTTAAGGTCTTTTCTAATGTCAGTCTTTGTACTGCTGACTTCCTCTAATTTTTTGTGATATTTCTTAACATTTTCTTAAATGTTACCTTTTCAGAGAAACCTGGTTCTAAGGTGATCTACTCTTGTAATTCTTAGTATTCTGTTTTCTTTCATAGCACTTATGATAATTTAAATAATGTATTTGTCTGTTTAGATACGTACTTATTCTTATGCTTGTCACGCACTACAAGACACTCCATATATACTTGGAATTAATATACTTGCTAATTAATATTGAAGAGTGGACATAAAAAGGATAATATAATGAATAAATAAATAAATAAATAAAGGAATCAATAGCAGGTCAATTCCACTATTTTAAAATTAACCTTCTTTTCAGTCCATTTCCTCTTCCGCTGTCTAGAGTTCAAAGTTCATATTTGGTTTTGCTAAACTTTAGATAAATTTCTCATTAATCTGTGAAAGAAATGTTAAGTATAAAATTTCACTAAAGCTGAACAAGTTCATGCTCACTACTTCAGTTCCATCTGGTAGCTTCTTGCCCCGATTTCCTTCTCCTGAACTTCTCATCTAGAACTTTCAAGATGTTTTCCAGAGGCCCATGATAATACTTACCGATAAATATGTTACGAAAGTTAGTGACCACATGTACTACCTGAGGTATTTCCAAGGGGAAGAGTTCCCCTCTCCACTGTCTTTCAAGGCCACCCCTCAGTGAAGTTGGAGTGTTCAGCCAACCCTTTTGTGAACCTGGCTTTACTTTTCTTCTTCCTTTTTCATTCTTCTATTAGCTGGTCACTGGGGTATCACACAAGGGCACAGGTGTAGGTGGAGATAGACCTATTGATGTAGAGTAGGTAACAGTGGTAGAGGGGGGGTTCCTACTTGTTTATTTAATTTACTTGTGCCATCCAGATCTGCTTGGGCTTAATCCCACATATACCACTTTCTATTTATACTGGTTTGTTGCTAGGTGGCCTAAATTTATGACATGATGGGTCTGACAATGATTAGTGTATGATGGGCAGCTTTAATCATATGATCGTTTGATGCCTTACAATCAGACATTCAGTTTCCAGTAAGGCCCCCAATCCAGAAATTGTACGGCAAGTGGTTTACAATTCCCTGCTGAAGAGGAAGGTCTTATTCCAAACCCTAGTGGCCTGTGCTGTAACTTTCTTATTAGAATATTCTAAGGACTCCATACAATGTTCTTTTCTACAGCAGAGCTGAGAATATTATAGCCCATGGGACAAATCTGACTCAGGGCCTGGTTTTGTAATTAAGATTTTATTGGAATATAGACACACTGATTTGTTTACATATTGTCTATGGTTCCATTTGCACTACCAAGGCAGAGTTGAGTAATTATGGGATAATGGTAGCATTGAATAGTTGTACTACATCAGCAGAGTGTAGTCATTGCACCAAAGACCCTAAGGCCTTCAAAGCCTAAAATATTTACCACCTGGCCATTTACAGAAACAGTCTGCTGACTCCTGTTCTATAACTTGTTGGGTCTGCCAGATCATATCACCCAAGTGGCAAGGCTGTTTCTACAACAGCATACACCTGCTGCTAAGCTGACTTCTGCTTTAGGCCACACTCAAAATTGGCAGTATTCTAAGTCACCTGATAAATGAATCAAAGCAGTACCCCCTAGTACAGTATGTGTTATTTCAAAAATCCACAAATGTCTGCCAAGCGTTGCAATCTTTTAGTAGCAGGAAGTTGTGATGTCTTGGCATGCACCATATCATTGGATCCTTAAAAGTTTCATTAATATGGCAGGTCCCATGCTCTAGCAAGCAATCAACTTAAAAAGGCATACATGGCACAGTTGCTCACACCTGTAATTCCAGCACTTTGGAAGGCCGAAGTGTGTTGGATCACCTGAGGTCAGGGGTTCAAGAACAGCCTGGCCAACCTGGTGAAAACCCATCTCTACTAAAAATGCAAAAATTAGCTGGGCATGGTGGCAGGTGCCTGTAATCACAGTTACTCGGGAGGCTGAGGCAGGAGAATCGCTTGAACTCAGGAGGTGAGGTTGCAGTGAGCCAAGATTGTGCCACTGCACTCCAGCCTGGGCGAGAGAGACAGATGCTATTGACGATGACGACAATAACAACAACAACAACAACAACAAAGGCATACAGAGTATCTGTTACTTCCTGCTTACCAAGGTCTTCAAAAAGAATCAGAAAAATTGCCCATAGAATGTCCAGATAATCAAGATCTTTTCAGACTACACAGTGTGACGATGTAGCAGAGTTAATACCATCCTAAGGCGAGATCATGTACTATTTACTTTCCATCCCATTGAATGCTTCTGAGTCTTTTTCTTACAGAGAATAAAATTAAATTCATTCACTAAATTAATAGCTACCGTATTAATTTTCTGCTGCTGCTGTGACTATGGCAAACAGTAGCTTAAAACTACACAAATTTCTCATCTCATGATTCTGTAGATCAGAAGTCTGGTATAGATCTCTCTGAGCTAAGATCAAAGAGTTGGCAAGGTGCATTCTTTTCTGGAGTCTCTAGGGAAGACTCCTTTACGATGCCTTTTCCACCCACTTTACTTGGCACACGGCCTATTTCTCCAACATTAGAGCCAGCAATGTTTGACCAGTTCTCACAATGCCGTCTCTTTGGCTCTCTCTCCCTATTCACTCTTCTGCATTTAAGGACCCTTGAAATTATATTAGGCATGCACAGATAATTCAAGATAGTCTTCCTATTTTAAGGTCTGATGTTTAGTAACTTTAATTCCATCTACATCGTTAATTTTCCTTTGCCATGTAACCTAACATATCCACAGGTTTCAGAGAGCAGGATGTAGACATCTTTGTAGTGCTATTACTATGTCTGCCACAACTACATATCAAGTATGGAGTCTGTGTCGCCCTCTTGTAGGAAATATACTACAGCAGCTGTGAAAATGGGTATGCCACTTGGTTAAAGATATGAAACTTCACTTTCAATTGCCATGAGTTATCTAATTTTTTATAGACCCATATTGGTGAATTAAATGAGGATATGAATTCTGATCACAAAACTTATTTTTTCAAAGTCTTTGAGCTTGTCATCAATTTCTACCATTTGGCATGTAATGCAGTAGTGTTTCTGATTTTCTGTCCTGGGTAGGATGAAGAGGCAGTATCAGAGACATCTGCTTATTTTTTCTATAATAATGTTTCTTTTTATTTTATTTTATTTTATTTATTAATTAATTTATTTTTATTATTATACTTTAAGTTCTAGGGTACATGTGCACAACGTGCGGGTTTGTTACATATGTATACTTGTGCCATGTTGGTGTGCTGCACCCATCAACTCGTCAGCACCAATTAACTCATCATTTACATCAGGTATAACTCCCAATGCAATCCCTGCCCCCTCCCCCTTACCCATAATAGGCCCCGATGTGTGATGTTCCCCTTCCTGGGTCCAAGTGATCTCATTGTTCACTTCCCACCTATGAGTGAAAACATGCGGTGTTTGGTTTTCTGTTCTTGCGATAGTTTGCTGAGAATGATTGTTTCCAGCTGCATCCGATAATGTTTCTTATACCACAGAGCAGAGAACCAATGCGAGGGTTCTGTTAAGTATATCAGTGTTAGCACAGGCAGGGATTATGAGAACAATAGA
Source organism: Mandrillus leucophaeus (assembly GCF_000951045.1). Taxonomy (NCBI): domain Eukaryota; kingdom Metazoa; phylum Chordata; class Mammalia; order Primates; family Cercopithecidae; genus Mandrillus; species Mandrillus leucophaeus. The sequence goes on along the minus strand of NW_012109319.1, from coordinate 96,039 downwards.
GGGAACTACTCCTACATATACTTGTGGTGGCATCAGGATCTTTCAGTATAAGGATCTGATTTAGCTTCCAATCTTTGTTAATAAAATTTCTGAAAAGGAGATATACCTGCTTTGTCATGAAAGGTATTTCTCTATGGAGATATGAGTAATACCGAACACACTGTTAACTATGTACATTGTGGCAGGTAGGATTCTAAGATTCCTGCCCCCTGCTGTATATACCCTTGCTTGTTTCCTTCCTCCTTAATGTGGGCAGAACCTGTGAATATGATAGGATTTCACACTTCTGAAGAGGTCACTAATCAGCCAACTTTGAATTAATCAAAAGGGAGATTATCTGAGTGGGCTTAATCTAGCGGTGACCCCTTAAAAGGGACTGGAACCTTCCTGCAGTCTAAGAGATTGGAAATGTGGGAGGCCCCATGGAGAGGCCAGGTTAGCTAGGTCCTGAGGGCAGCCTTGAGAACTAGGAGCAACCCCTGATTGAGCAGTCAAGAAAATAGGATGTCAGTCCCACAATCACAGGGAACTACATTCTGTCAACACTTTGCATGAGTTTAGATGAGGACCTCTAGATCCTATTGAGTCCTAGCAAACACCTGGAGTTTGGTCTGGTGAGGCCCTGAGCGGTGGGCCCAAGGAATCCACGCCTGGACTCCTAACACACAGAAATTTGTGTTAAGATATTAAGTTTGTAGTAGTGTGTTATTCAGAAATAGAAAGCTAATACACATTTGTACATTTAGCAAGTATTTATAATATTCTTGCCAATGAACTAAACAAAGCATTATAAAAAGTTCCGCTAAAATTAACCAAAATAGATCTGATATTTTGTGTATGACTCTATTTGGACAAAATCAATTAGAAGACAGTGTGCTTGTCTGTTTGGGGTTAAGAATGTGTGTATCGCATTTTCATTTATTTTCTATTTATGAGAAATTTAATTATGATTATCATAATCAATTCAATCGTGGCACTTCTTTGTGGTGGTCTTTATGAGCATGTGAAATGCTTGGTTTCTATTTTGATACACTTTATTCTGATGCATATTTATTGAAGTAATAATGTCTGAAGATCTATTTGTATTTTAATTACCAGTATTTTATTGCATATTGAGTATAATCTTTTATACTTATGCTCAATTATGATTTTGAGATAAAAATGTCTATTTACATTTTGTTTCAAGGAAAATATTTTTCCTTCTCAATTGTTACAGGCTTAGTTCAAAGAAAACCTGGTATCATGTTATTGGTTCTAAGTTTATAAATAAATATATGATATTCTATTTATACCGATTTATAGATACAGTTTTCATTCTATACTCTATTTAGATGTATTTGCTGTTTTATTTTGCTTGCTTTTACATAAAACTTTACTTTTCAACTGTTTTTCTTACCTATTTAAAAATTTTTAGCCAACAATTGATATGAAATTTACAGACTTCCACTGCAATTGTTGGCTTCGACCTCCTAATCTCCCACCTGGCGATGATAGGAGTAATAACTAATGCAGGTGACCTGCCAAGGTAGCACAATAAATGGGAGAACAGGGTTGTCTGAAACATAGCTTACTAACTCTATACCACATTGGCAGCATTTTTTTCAGATATTTATAAAAACGTGTAGATATTTATAGAAAGCAAATGAACGCCAGAGAAAATTGACTTATCTGCTCTTGAAAGCTTAACATGCTACATAAAAGAAAAGGTCCTTTGGAAATTGCAATGCTGATGTAAAACACAGCAAAACAAAACAAGATAAAAACAAAATTTAGAGCTTCCAAGTAAAACCTGTCAATCAGACCACATCCTGTGAAATATCCGAGGTGTTCTGGAAACTCAGAAATATTAAACATTAATTATATGGAGTGTCCTTCATAGCCTCTAATTCATCATCCTGCTCATTCATTGCATATAGACGTTTCTTTCTTCATCTGAATTAGTGTCCTTTCTTGTCCAGAATGTACTTAGATGGAAATACAGATATAAGCAAGTGCGTGTGTGTGTGTGTGTCTCTGTGTGTGTGTGTGTGTGTGTGTGCTGATGTGTCTGTGTGTGTGTGTGTGTTGACGTGTCTGAGGAAAGAATTCATGTGACTGAACATTTTTACATATACCGTGTTGGTAAGTAATAGAATTGAGTTGAAAGTGATTGAAAGAGAAGACATTCAAAGTGGAAAAGATGCCATTTATGAAGGCACAGATGGGTTAATAACTAAAAGTTCAGAGAAAATAAACAGCTTATTAACTTTCGTGAAAAAAGAGAACAAACTGGGTACAAACAAGAGATAAAATCATTTAAGAATATGTGTTGGAATGTATGTTTAATGAGGGGCTTGAATCATTTGGCATGTAAAATAATCCCTAAATGAATAAGATGGAGATTATCACACTAATTCTCACACATGTAGCTGCAAACAGGAATGTAGGAGGGAATTTTTTTTAAGTTACTAAGCAGTCTTTCCAAAAAAAATCACACATTTCCCCTCATTGTTTATTCCAAGTCCTCATCTCAGCTTTGGATTTTACCGGATGGCTCAGACCTAACGAAGGTAAATGTGTCCTGGATGATGGGAGTGGGTTTTGTGGGATGCTTTGGCTCCCACATGGTGCTCTGAGAGCAGCACAGCATGCTGTTACAGAGCGTGGCCCCGAGAGCCAGTCTCACACTTCTGATCTCTGTTTAAGCACCTATTAATGTATGATCCTGGAAAAATTATTTAACCTATTTATTCTTCATCTATAAAATGTGGATTATAGGATCCCTCACAGGGCTATTATAGGGATCAAATGAGATAATACTTTCAAAGCAGTTAAAACAGTGCCTAGTATACATTAAGATTCACATAAGCATGGATTAACTTAAAAGAAGTAGATTTGCTCCTTTTGTGTTTAATGTGTTCCATAGGATAGGAATCAACATATCAGTTTCCCAGAAAGGAAAAGACATGAAATTTTTAGAAAGGCAATATAATTTGAAATAGTGTGGCATAAAATTATCCAAATAAGTATGTAAGGTATGTCATAGTTACTATATAGACAATAGTAAGTTTTCATTCAGATGCTTTAAAGCAAGGAAACTGAAAATTACCACCTAATCTGCTACTGCTAATAGGTTTTTCATTATTTTATCTGCTCTTAAAAGCGACACCTACATGCATAGACAGAGATAGTGACCTCAGTCACATTATCAGGATAAGTTATAAACACTGTGCTAAGTTATGTGTTTTTTAAGAACCTGAAAAACACAAATAAGGTTGCTAGGTGCTTCGTTCTTCTACTAAACCTGCAAATACTATTAATATCTTTGCATGTGTATATATTTAAAATTTATCTCACATTTTTGACAAAGTATACAGACAAACACTGAAAGCTTTGCAAGTTTACAGCATTTGGAAGTTAAGGTAATTTCTGAAAGTCTTCCTGTTATGTAATAATTGTTTAGCATCAACACTGAACTATATTCAGTACAAAACAAAGATTTAATCATAATTCAAGACTATTCTGTTCATTAAAATTCCGCTGATGAGGAACTGTTAAGGGAATATTTCATTTTGAAAAAAGGGAAAGTTCCAATTTCAAATTTAAATGAATTTAAATTAGCATTTAAATATGTTCTATAAACATGTGTCAGGCTGAGTTATGATAGTATGGTCATTACAGTAGTGATGATTATGTGCCCTTTAGTGAGCATTCACTGTGTATTGAAAGCCTTGCAAAATATAGTATGTTTAATCCTGCAGATTTCTGATGACTTTTTTCTCATGAGAACACAGAATACATCATAATCTCTTTCCTCAGGCCTAACACATAGTGATAAAAAATTAAAGGAATTTTATTTTTATTCCTAACAGTTTTGTCTATTCATTGAAATTTAAGAAACCAGGTAAATTTAATTTTCTAAAATTGCATCTAATGATTGGTTGGTTTGCTGTTTGTCTTGTGAATTTTATTGGTTTCATTTTGATACTATATCTTTAAAAAAACTGAAAACATCTAAAATATTGATTTTTAGTCTGATTATTTGATTAGTGTTCTTTCTGAACTATGTCACTTTTGTTTTCTATATATTATTCGTATTTTATAATTTTAATTCAAACATATTTTTATTAATTTTGAAAAGACACAAACCAAGTGCCATAATTATATAATGTAATTCTGCAAAAACAATATTAAATATCATAATTGAAATATTATTTTGTGTATGCAAAGTTGTTTTTTACTTTGGTAAGATTGCCTAATATTTTTGTTGGTAATCTTTCAGTGCTTTCCCTCAGTTACATGCCTTGGATATCAATGCATTTTTTTCCACAAAACCTTATTGAAGAGTTGAAACAACTACATTCAAGAACCACTTCCGCTGTTCCTGTGAAAGACTATAAAAAAACAAATTGAGAAATAAACAGATACATCACAGAATTAATATTATTAAACACCAAACACTGTTCAGTATTAAATACTGTAGTTGGAAGTTTGTTAACTTGGACACTTCTTCAAAGTGAGGAACTTTTGCTAACGTCAGATCACTTGATTAGAATCACTATCTTTCAAAGGGCTTTGTTTAAAAAATAAATCTTTCTAAATCTTGCTATTGTAAATCATTTTAATGAAATAGTTGATCATGAGTTTTATGAATAAAATACTTTGTGGTACAAGATGTTAGGCTAAAACTCCACAAATTCAACATATAATGATTCAATAAAATATTGAATTGTGTTAATGTTATTTGTTATTTTGTGTCTATAATAGCTAATTACCACGTTATAGTGCATCCTTTTTAAGATACTAATGAAAATAAGTAACATAAAGGTACAGGCAATGGACATTATATGAAGTGTCTGCAAAAAGTTTGTGGAAAATATATATGAGGAGAAAACTATGCATAGATTTCAAAAATGTTTTGTACCCAAATAAACTTGTACTAACTTGTTATAACACATCTGAGTAGAATCTAGTTTGAGGCACTAAGAAGGTTAAGGCATCAGTGTGAAAAGAGCCCCGGAACTCCTATCTTAGTAACACAAATTCTGATAGCATTGAAGCAAGAACAAACATCCAATTTATAGTGAGGCTTGAGTGGAAGAAGGGAGAAATTACTGATGCTTTATGAAAAGTTTAGGGACACAAAGATATCAGCAGCTTATAAATAGATAACTCATTTTAAGAAGGGACGAGATGATGTTGAAGAGGAAGCCTGCAGCAGCAGACCATCCATATTAATTCGTGAGAAAACAAATTCACCTTATGTGTGCCCTGCTTGAAAAGGACTGACGATTAATAACAGAAACAATAGGTGAGACCATAGGCATCTCAAATTGTTCAGCTTACAAAATTCTTTTTTTTTTTTTTTTTTTTTTTTTTTAGACAGAGTTTCACTCTCGTTACCCAGACTGGAGTGCAATGGTACGATCTTGGTTCACTGCAACCTCCGCCTCCTGGATTTGAGCAATTTTGCCTTAGCCTCCCGAGTAGTTGGGATTACAGGTGCCTGCCACCATGCCCCAGCTTACATAACTCCTATAGAGTTATGTAGTGAAATTTCTGTTTGCCAGAAGTTAAGCTTTAAACCTTAGTAACTTAAAAAATGTGAATGCTACAATTCAAACTTTTAAAAAATTATATTTTATAAACACAATTAATTTTGTAAACTTTAAATAATAATGTTTGTTTTAAAACAACTGTCATCTTTGATTTAAAGGGCTGAAAAAATAAGGGTAAAATTTCTTTTAATTTACGAAATCAAATAAGTGAAAAATAAATATCTATAATTAAGTTTTAAGTGAGTTTTGTGTAAATTTGTAACATTGATACTTTGGGAGATGCTACAGCTGAAAATAGCATAAGACTTTGGAGACAGCCTCTACATTTTTAAAATATATTTTTCCTTTAAATAGAAATTTTACCTCAAACTAGGTATTAGGTATTGACGGGATGTATCTCAAAATAATAAGAGCTATTTATGACAAGCCTACAGCCAATATCATGCTGAATGGGCAAAAACTGGAAGCATTGCCTTTGAAAACTGGCACAGGAGAGGAATGCCCTCTCTCACCACTCCTATTCCACATAGTGATGGAAGTTCTGGCCAGGGCAATCAGGCAGGAGAAAGAAATAAAGGGTCTTCAATTAGGAAAAGAGGAAGTCAAATTGTCCCTATTTGCAGATGACATGATTGTATATTTAGAAAACCCCATTGTCTCATCCCAAAATTTCCTTAAACTGATAAGCAACTTCAGGAAAGTCTCAGGATACAAAATCAATGTGCAAAAATCATAAGCATTCCTATACACTAATAATAGACAGAGAGCCAAATCGTGAGTGAAATTTTCTTTTTCAAAAAATTTTTGGCTATCTATGTCAAATTTCTCCAGCACTGTTTATTAAAAGAGCTATTCTTTCTTCACTGAATTGCTGTTGCTCCTTTGTGACAAATCACTTAGGCATTTTTGTATGAGTCTATTTTTTTCATTCTCTTTTCTCTTCTGTTGTTCAATAGGTCTCTTTCTTCCCAGTCCACAACCTCGCTTCCTGTAGCTACATAGTAAGCTTTAATATTGGGGAGACTTATTCTTCCCATTTCATTCTTCCTTGTCAAAATTGCATTCAAGGGCCTGTGACTTTCCAAATAAATTTTAGAATAAGGTTTTCTATATCTTAAAAAAGAAATCCTTGCTGGGAATTTGTTAAGAATTGCATTATACCTATAAATCAGTTTGAGAAGAATTGACATCTTTTTTATGTTGAGTCTTTCAATCCATAAACATGGTATGTCTCTCCCTTTGTTTAAATTTTTTTATTAATTTACCAATGTATCATAATTTTTGGCATACAGCTCTTCTACATGTTTTATTAATTATATATCTATCAAGTTCATTTTTAGAGCACTTGTAAACAGTATTGTGGTTTTCATTTTTGCCTCGCTCTGTTCATTGTTAATATACGGAGATATGACCGATCTTTGTGTGTTGATCTTATATTTTGTGACCTTGCTAGACTCACGTATTAGTGATAGAAGGTTTGTTTTATTTGGAATATACTTTGGGATAGTCTATGTAGATATTCTTGTTATCTGCAAATAGAAACAGTTTTATTTTTTCTCTTTTCAGTCAGTATGCCTTTTATTTCTATGTCCTGCCTATTCCAGTGGCTACAACTTCTACGCTAAGAGCAGTGCGAGATAATATCACTTCTTGGTTTCTATCTTAGGGAAAAACCATGCAGTTTTAATTATTATATTCACTATAGATATTTGTATACATTCTCTTTATCAAGTTGAGATATGTTGCCTAACTTTTTGAGAGTTTTTATTATGAATGAGTATTGGATTTTGTCAGATACTTTTTCTACATCAATTGAGATGAGCATAGGATATTTTTCCTTTAGCTTTTTGGATTATAATTGATTTTTAAATGTTGAACCAGCCTCGTATACCTGGTAAATCCCACTTAGTCATGGTGTGTAATTCGTTTTCACACTGTTGCATTTTTGTTGCTAGTATTTTGTGGAAAATACTTCCATCTAACCTCATGAAATGTATTGGCATGTAGTTTTCTTTTTTTTTTTTGTACTGCTTTTTTCTGGCTTTGGTATCAAAATAATACTGGCTCATAAAATTAGTTTGAAAATGTTCCTTCCTCTCTCATTTTTTTCTGGAAGATACGTATAAAATTGCTGTTAATTCTTTAAAGAGTTGACAAAATTATTCAGTTAAACTATTTAAACCTGGAAATTTATTTTTTGGCTCTTTCTAATTACAAATTAAATTTCATGAATGGTAATAGAAATTATTCACATGATTTCATTGTGGTTGATTTTTGGTGTGTGGTTTATGAGAAATTGTTTCATTTTTCTAAGTTGTCAAATTTATGAGCATAAGCTTGTTTGTAGTATTTGATAATTATCTTTTTAAAGGCCATAGGATCTGTAATAATCCCTTATTTCATTCCTGATGTTGCTTATTTCTGTCTTCTTTTTTTATGTCAGTCTTGCCAGAGGTTTATTGCTTTTTTTTCAAAGAACAAGCTTTTTATTTTACTGATTTTCTCTACTGTTTTTCTATGTGTTTTCTGAGTGACCTGTTGTCAAAGACTCGGTTCTGCTTGCTTCACATTAGGGTGCTGCACACTGTGAGTGATATACGTTATGGAATAAGAAACAAAATGAGTACATAAAAGAACTATGAAGGAATTTTTAGAAAGGGAGAGCAGTTTCGTTTGCAATTCACTTGGCCAAGCTTCTGAAAGAAAGTCAATTTTAAAGCTATTGAGAACTGTATTAGTCTTTGTGTGGGTGTGTATGTGTGTGTGTATACAGAAAAAAATTATATACAGAAACATATATATCATATATTATACATAGATGCTACTGAAACATTAAAGAATTAAATAGAAACTTAATTTGGGAATTTGAATAAACCTCCTGTGTTAAATGATTTTTTTGTGATGAGTTTTGAAAGATTGGAAGGATTTTAAGAGACATGGGAATGAATTCTAAAGAAAAAAATTGTGAGAAAAAAGTTAAGGATTTGGGGAAACATAGAAACAGATTGAAGTGCTGTTGAAAGGTAATTTAGTATTTTTGAAGATACTATTTGAGGGATAAGAATACAAACAGGGACCGGGCGTGGTGGCTCACGCCTGAAATCCCAGCACTTTGGGAGGCGGAGGCGAGCAGATCACTTGAGGTCAGGGTTTCGAGACCAGCCTGGCCAAAATGGTGAAAATCCATCTCTACTAAAAATACAGAAAAACTAGCCATGCATGGTGGTGGACGCCTGCAGTCCCAGCCACTTGGGAGGCTGAGGCAGGAGAATTGCTCAATCCCAGAGAATTGCTGAGGCAGGAGAATTGCTTCAGGTGCAGGTTGCAGTGAGTCAAGATCACAACACTGCACTCCAGCCTGGATGCCAGTCTGAGTGACAGAGCAAGACTATGTCTCAAAAAAAAAAAAAAAAAAAAAAAAACAGGGAGATAACGGAGAGTGTCCTTAAATGCCAATTAATACTTTAGGTTTTATTTTGTTGGCCATAAGCCAAATAGGTATAAGTCACAAAATGTTCAAAGAATATATGACAGTCTGAGGATTTCTATTCTTGAAGACAAATGCATAAGTGACAGATCTGTTCCTGAAAGTGAAAAGGTACGAGACTTAATGAAGTGTAACTAATAACTAATCAATATGAGTACTCTTTGGTTTTATGGCCATTGGATATTCTCTTTTGAGAAACGGCCGTGCAAGTACTTAGCCTAATTTTCTGTTCTTTTTCACTGATTTGAAGGAGAACTGTCTGTTCTGGATATGAGTTCTTTTCTTTTTTCTTTTTTTTTTTTTTTTTTAGTCGGCTACATTGGTTTGTGAGTGTTCTGGAAAACTGCAGTATGTGTGAAGACCAATTTCCTTGCTGGCATTGCATGCATTCAAATATTAATGCACAGAGGCACAGAATTAGAGCAACAAGAAAGCATATTCAAACACTACCATGCCCCATACCCCTTTTTATTGCTTGTTTGCTTAGTACTTCATATATGTGTTTTGTAAGTATTTTGTCCACATTTTTGGCTTTTATTATTTTAAGATTTTGCTTTGATGAAGAGAATCTTTCAGTTTAAATGTAGTCCAGTTTATTAAGCTTTTCTTTCAAATTTAGCAGTTTTTCATTTTGTTTAACAAAATTATTTGCCTACTCTAAGGTCCTAACATGGTTTTCCATGTTTTCCTCCAAGTGTTTTATTGATTTACCTTTGCTATTTAGATCTGAAATCAATCAGGGTCAGAAGCAGAAGAAACAGGAATGAGAACCCTGGGGAATAAAAAGAAAATAAATAAAATGAAAGACTTAATCCCTAGTTATTAATAACTACTTGACTAATAATTATTTAACTGGTTAATATATTAACATGAGCTTAAATATAGCAAAAGCAGAAATTGGCAGAACAGGTAAAAATTTTTTTGACCCAACTACATACTTTATTTAAAAAACTCACGTGCAAACATACTGACAAATGTAGGCAGAAAATAAGGAATGAAAAATGATTTATCACGCAAATGCAAACATTAACTAAAATGGAATGAATAAATATATTAATATCAGATAAATCAGACTTCAGATGTAAGAAAATTACTAGGAAAAAGAGACATCACAAGATGATAAAATGATCAATTCACCAAATACATGTAGAAATGTTAAGTGCATCAATACTGTTATTGACCAAATGGTGTTGCCTGAAACGGTGGTGTTAAAGACCCATCTTCAATGTGGTGGTATTCGGAATAAGTAAATAAACAAAGTTAAATGAAATCTTTAATGTAGGGCTCTGATTTGATAGGATTAGTGGCCTCACAAGAGGAGAAACCAGAAAGCTGTCTCTCTCTCTCTCCCATATGAGGAAATAGTGAGAAGGTTGCTATCTACAAGCCAGTAAGAGAGCCCTCATCACAAACCAAATTGGCTAGCAACTTCATCTTGGACTTACCAGCCTCTAGAATTGTGAGAAAATACATATTTTTTTTACTCACACAGTCTATGGCATTTTGTTATAGCAGTTCAAACAGACTAAGAAAAATAGAAAAAGACAAGGCTTAAAAATACGAGAAACAAAACCTAATAGAGGTTAAAGGAGGACTAGACAAACCTACTTATAGTTAAGAACTGTGTTCACGGTGGCTCACGCCTGTAATCCCAACACTTTGGGAGGCCGAGGTGGGTGGATTACCTGAGGTCAAGAGTTCAAGATCAGCCTGGCCAACATAGTGAAACTCTGGCTTTACTAAAAATATAAAAACTAGCCAGGCGTGGTGCTGGGAGCCTGTAATCCCAGCTGCTGGAGAGCCTGAGGCAGGAGAATTGCTTGAACCCAGTTGGGGGTTGCAGTGAGCTGACACGATGCCACTGTACTCCGGCTTTGGCGACAGAGTGAGATCTGTCTCAAAAAACAAACAAACAAACAAAAAAACCAACTACCAACTAAGAATACCAATGAATTAACATTTATAGAACACTCCACATAGCAACAACTGAATCTTCATTCTTCTCCAGTGCCCACAGCACATTATTCAAATAAATCATATCTGGTTCATAAAACAAACCTCAATCAATTTAAAAGAATTAAAATATTTGAGATAGGTTATCTTACCATAATGGAACCCATTAGAAAGAAGTATTAGAGAGACATCAGAAAATCTTTATAAACGTGGAAATTAAACAGCACAATATTTAATATTTCATGGATAAAGATGTCTTTATACACATTAAAATAAAATTAAGTACAAAATATCAAAATTTGTAGGACACAGTTAGAGCAATGCTAAGAAACAAATTTGAAACACTAAATTTTTACTGTTATGGTTTATTTTTTGTGTCAACTTGACTAGGATAAGGGATGACAGACAGTTCGTAAAATATTATTTCTGGGCTTGTTTGTGAGGGTGTTTCCAGAAGAGATGACCAATTGTATCAGTAAATTGAAAGAGAATGCCATCTTTACTAATGTAGATGGTCATCATGCATTCCATTGAGGGCCCGAAGAGTACAACAAGGTGGAGAAAGAGTGAATTCACTCTCTCCACTTGAGCTAAAACATCTATCTTCTCTTGATCAACTGAACAATTTGTCTCTCTGATGCATTTAATTGAATAATTTGTCCCTGGATATTTGTACTAAAACATGTTAAAGCCAAGAGTCTGCACATCATATTAGTTAACAGGAAATTGTTCTGATATATACAGTAAAAGGAAATGGAAAGCTTTATTTTCAAATCAATCACACAACATAAATTTGATCAAATATGAGTCTATCATATTGTGATGAACTCTGATGGTCTTGCAATTGCTTTTATATTTGTTCCAATAGGACTTGATATTTGGGGTACGCACACCAAGAGATGAAATGAAATGGAAGCTGGGATCATTATGTATAGACTGAGCATGTTAGAAACAAATGAGAAACTGAATGTTACTATGGGAAACCCATAAATCAGATTAAATCGGAGAACCAGGTTGAACTATGCATTGCAAAATAAGCAGCAAAGTTGGGCAGAATGGTCAAGTAACCAACAGCTAGCTGATGGTTAGTATTTGTGATACCAAAACCCTGTGTTTCCCTCTCCAGAACACGACCATAATAATAGTTGAGTTTATGGCTAAAACAATACTTGTCAATTTGTAAGTAAGGACTTGGACCACCAATCTGTATCAGATGTCATTCAAAATAATACTTGTATACTTCGCTATAGAAATTGTAGTTATCAACCAGAGTATGGGCTGAAATTCCAGTAATAGCAATAGCCATTTTGTGTGTGACTTTCATTCACCATAAGAATAGATGATGAAGTCACATTTTCAAAGCACCGGTGAATTTTGTGAAAAAGATTCCTTTCAAAGAGAGACCCACGACAATTGTCAATTTCAGAGAATACGCTTCCTAAATAGCCATCTTTGCACTGATATCATACTATCTACCATAAAGGTTAGTGACAAAAAGAACATTCAGGAGCCACATATAACAAATTAAAAACACTAAAAAATTTTGAATTTGACCCACAGGGGTTGATCGCAATTGAGTAATTTGATGCACCACAAATGAGGAATTTGATTCACAGGGACAAATTGTTCAAATCATCTTCTTCTCCTGCTTTTGGACTCCTGGTGCTCTTGGTTCTCAAGCCTTTGTACTTGGACAGGAACCTACACCATCAGCCTTCGTGCTTTTTCAGCTCTTTCAACTCCAACTGAATCTTATACCATTGGCTCTTCCTGGTTCTCAGGCCTATGGGTTTGGGTCGCAATGACAACACTGGCTTTCCTGGGCCTCCAGCTTGCAGAGCAAAGATAGTGAGACTTCTCAGCCTCCATAATTGTGTGAGCCAATACGTCATAGTAAATCTCTTTTTGTATTGATTCTGTTTTTTTGGAAATCTCTACGTAATACACTTACATTAGAACAGAGATCTCATAACTATGATCTATTTTTGTCTCAGGAAATGAGTTAAAAAGAGCAAAATAAACCCAAGCAGACAAAAGTAAGGAAATAATAAAGATAAAAGCAGAAATAAATGACATTGAAACAGAAAAACAGTAAAGAAGATGATACAAAAAGCTCATTCTTCAAATGAAATCAATCAGTACAACTGATAAACCTTCAGCAAGACTGACAAAAATAAAAACAGAGAAAACACATTATTAGTATCAGGCACTAAGCAGGGATATTTTGAAATATCTGGCAACTATTAAACAGATAAGGGAACACCATGAACAACTTTACACTCATCAACTTAACTCTTTAGAAGAAATGAACGAATTATTAAAAAACTAAACACTAGCAGAAATCAGCCAGGAGAAAGAGATAAAAGAAACACTTAAGAAGTTACAAACATTTAAGAATTTATACCAATTTTACATAATCTCTTAAAGACAAAAATTTAGGAGCTAATACTTCTCAAGTTATTTTATGGGGTCAATACTATCCTAATACTAAAAGCAAGTAAAGATAGCACAAAAGTATAAAACCATAGGCCAATATCTCTCAGGAACATAGACACAACAATCCTCAACAAAATATTAGAAATCACATCCAAGAATGGATGCTTAAAAGTATTATATATTATGATCAAATGAGATTATTGCAGTTATTCAAGCCTGAATCAACATTTGAAAATGGATCAATGTAATTTACCTATCAATATGCTCAAGAAGAATAATCATAGGATCATAAATTGACACAGAAAAACCATTTTTAAAAAATTCAACAACCATTCATGCAAAAAGTCAACAAACATCATAGCTAATGGTGAAAAACTACACATTTTCCTCTAAGATTGTGAATAAGGCAAAAATACCTACTCTCAGCATGCCTATTGAACATGGTACTGAAAGTTCTAGCCTTTGCAATAGGCAGGAAAATAATTTAAAAACACACAGATCGAAAAGGCAGAAATAAAATTGTCTTATTTGCAAATATCAAAATTATCAACATTAAATACCCTAAGAAATCTCATAAATATTGAGTTCAGTGAATCACAGAACACATGCAAATCAACCACTGAAATGAATCACATTTCTTTAATTTCTAAAATTAAAAACACAATACAGTACTATTTATAATTACTCCAAAGAAAATGAGATATGTAGGTATACACTTGGCAAAACATGTCCCAGGCCTGTGTGCTGAAAATTCCAGAATACTGATGGAAGAAATGAAAAAGATCTAAATAAATAAAAATATACAGCATTTATCAAAGAGAAAACAACATATTAATCATGTCAGTTGTCTACAAATTGATCTATGTATTTAATGCTATTCCTATCAAAATCTCAGCAAGAATTGTACAGATGTAGATAAGCTTATTCTCAAACATATATGGAAAGGAAAGATCTATAAATAGCCAAAACAGTTTGAAAAAGAACAAAATGATTGATTAACTCTTCTCAGTGTTAAAGGGAAATTATACCAATTTTACATGACATTCCCTTTAATATCGGGAAGAGTTAATCATTTGTATTGTTGTTTTTCAAATTTTTTGGCTATTTATAACTCTTCCTAATGAGGAGAGTATATTACTGGAGTTGATATAAACATAGATAAATTGGAGTAAATTAGAGAATGTAAAAATATACTCACATCAAGATGCCCAGTTAAATTTTGACTAAGGAGCGAAAGTTATTTAATGAAGTAAGAAGTGCATTTTTAATAAGTGGTACTGAAACAATTGAACACTGATAGGATAATAAAATGAATTTTGGTTTAAACTTTCTCTCTTATCATTATCTCAAAGTGGACCAAATACTTAAATGTTAAATTTAAAAGTATAAAAAATTTAGGATAAAATGGGAAACTCTTTTGGATCTAGGATTGGGCAGAGATTTTAGACTTAACACTAAAAGTGTAATCAATTAAAAGAAACTTTCATAAATTGCACCTCAAAATAGAAAAAGAAAAGAAAACTTTATTTTGCAAAAGATCCAGTTAAAAGTTTAGAGTACTGCCCTACTGGCTTTTACCTACATTATTCATAATTAGAGATACAATTTGTTTAGGTGACACAACTCTTTTTTTTGGTAGAATTTCCCTGCATTTATTTCTCATGTTTGAACCAATAAATGCTATCACTCGGGTATTTTTGGTGCATAAATTTTACACAAGGTTATTTAGAGCGGCATGAAATACCACAAGACAGTTTCAGATAGCCAATATATTTTAGTTTCATGAGGAGAGTTTGTTGTTTTAAATAGAGTTTCTACTCAGAATCAATGTGAACAAATTTTAATAATATTAATTGTGTTACATCAACTAATAACTTCTTTTTGTTTAATAACCAGGTAGAATATAGAATTTATTATAGACTTGCACCAAAATAACTGAATTTCTTAGGTATTACTTTATACCCTGTAAGTAAATATTCACTTATTTTTGTTTTAAATTATTGCAGTGTACATGGAATACTATGCAGCCATATAAAAGAATAGGATCATTCATTTTGCAGGGACATGAATGGAGCTGGAAGCCATTATCCTTAGCAAACTAACACAGGAACAGAAAACCAAATACCGTATTTTCTCACTTAAAAGTGAGAACTAAATGACACATGGACACATGAAGGATAACAACACACACTGGGGCCTACTGGGGGTAGAAGGTGGAGGGGATCAGGATAAATAACTAAGGATTAGTAGGCTTAATACCTGGGTAATGAAATAATTTGTACAACAAACCAATGTTTATTGGGAGTAAATAGAAAATTATATGACCATATTTTAAAAATTTCTTAACTTTAGTAAATACTCCATTCAATGTTCAGAAACATGCAACAAATTTGTGACACTGTCTTTTTGGTTTGCATCCAAAATCTAACGCATTTATACGTTCTTATCAGTGTGTGATGGACTGAATGTTCCTGTACTACAACATTCATATGCTGAAACCCTCATCTTGCTGAAACCCTCATCTTCAATGTGATGTTATTTGGAGATGGAGCTTTGGGGAAGTAATGATGTCATTAGGGTGGAGTCCTCATGATGGGATCACTGCCCTGATAGGAAGAGAGGGGAAGAGAACTTGCTTCCTCTTTCTACTTTTGGCCTTGTGAGGATATATGGAGAAGAGGACTGTCTGCAAACCAGGAAGAGGGGCCTCCCCAAGTATGGAATCTGTGGGCTGCTCGGTCTTAGACTTCCCAACTTTCAGAACTGTGAGAAACAAATGCTTGTTATTTAAACCACCCAGTTTGTGGTCATTTGTTGTAGCAGCCAAAGCAGACTATAACATAGTGTGATATTTTAAAAACATGTTTTATGGAACATACAAGCAAATTTTCAGTAATAACTATATAATGATTTGTAAATGTCTGTCCTATATTAAAAATTTTCAACTTTCATGTTTACCAAATTCTGAAGATTTAAGTAAATAGAAATGAGCATTAAATATAAAAGTGTTTGCAATTTTGTCTATTTGGGATCACAGAAACAGAGACATTTAAAATGTTACTTCTAATAGTATTAGCTTCCTCATCTATATGAATTTAGGGTTATTTTTAGACTTAAAGTAGACTTAAAATTATCTTACATGAAAGTGATTGGCATAGGATAAATACTTAAACACGTTAGTTGCCTTCCCTTTAGAAAATAGAGATATATATTCACCCTCACACAAACAAGCATACATCAGCAAAGAAAACCAATGTCCCCATATAGATGTTTTTGCTTCCCAGACCCAAAACATCTGGAGGTGAAATGATTGACATTGAAGTGTAACAATTCCTTTAAGGGAGAAAAAGCTTTAGGAATGGTGGTTTTTCACACTAAAAGAGATATTGTATACATTTACTGTAATCAGAGTTGCAAAATGAAGAATATGATTATATTAGTTTCTATTTCTGCTGTAACAAGTTAGCACACAGCAGTTTAAAATAACACAATTGTTTACTTTCCTACAGTTCTGGAGTTAAGTCTGAAGTAAGTGTTACAAGGCTAAAATCAAGATGTCAGCAGGAGTGATTGCTTCTGGAGGCTCCAGAGGATGGCACTTGTCCTCACCTTGTCCAGCTTCTAGAGGTAGCTTGTGGCCCCTTCCTATTTCTGCAAGCCAGCTGGGTAGCATCTTTTTTTCTCTTTAACCAACTGCTTTGTTTGGAGCCATCCAGGAAGCCAAGATGATCTCCCAATTCCAAGATCCTTAAGATAGTCACATCAGTAAATCCCTTTTGTCATATAGAGTAGCCATATTCACTGGTTTTAGAGATTGGAATGTGGACATATTTGGGAACACATTATTTAGTCTTTCATAGTTACACCAGAGCTTTTTTTTTTTTTAATGAAGTCTTGCTCTGTTGCCCAGGATGGAGTGCAGTGGCACGATTGAAAGATTCTCCTGCATCAGCCTCCTGAGTAGCTGGGATTACAGGCACCCGCCATCATGCCCTGCTAATTTTTGGATTTTTAGTAGAGACGGGGTTTCACTGTGTTGGTCAGGCTGGTCTTGAACTCCTGACCTCGTGATCCACCCCGCTAGGCCACCCAAAGTGCCAGGATTACAGGCGTGAGCCACTGTGCCCAGTCAATAACAGAGCTTTTTTTTTTTCACTATATAATTTGAAGGAAAATGCCCCAGTAATACATGAAGAAACTGCAGGCATTTGGTGTTCTTTCAGTGTCCTTTAAGAAAGATGAATAGTCTTTTCCCTACATATACTGACTACACAACAAAATTCTTCATTTTTAGAGATGCAAATAACTTCAATGTTTCATATTCATCTAAATTAGCTCCCTCGTTTCTAATTTTGGATTAGCAACTAGTAGCAAAGAAAGCAGAGTGGAGCAGGAGTGTGTAATTGTGTGTGTGTGTGTGTGTGTGTGTAAAAGCAAACGCTGTCACTTACAGCAATGATAGAAGATACCCTTGTGGAATTCAAGAATCTGTGCATCTTCATTAATGCTTTCTGTGTCAGCCTAAACGTATTCACCACCGACTTTAAAGCAGTCTATTTTGGGACATCATCTGTTGGCTTCGTTTTAGCCAAATTCCCCACTTCTATGATTTTTTGCTTCCCAGGTCATCTTACTAATATTGTGATACATCACAAAAATTATAGCATTTCTGGATATAATTCAATCTAATAGGATCACTATAATGCTACAAAGCCCAGGCATTTTCATTTCTCATACTTTCCCCTTGGAATCATGTTAAGAGGTTGGATTATAGGCTTTTGAAATTGCAATTTTGCCATTTGGGAGGTAAAAATAATTGGATGAACTATAGCATGAGATAACACATTTCATTACCGTACTGTTTCAACTAATCTCTCTGCTGAATAAAGGAGCATACAGCTCTTTCTGATTCTTTTTAGGTCCCTAAATGTGGAGGTCAAATATCAAGTTTAAAGACAGTGAAAAACAGCATTATATATTTTTCCTAGTCTATATAAAATAACAGACCAATTTTTTCTTTGCTGCCATCAAATATATTTTATAGACAATCTTTTAATGAACCTCAAAATATCAAATAAAGTGTTTTCACATTATAATTTGAAGAATAAAATTGTACTAATAGATGTGTTTATAAGTGCTTCTGATTTCGGATTCTTCTTCTTCATCAGGCATTTAGGCATTCAATTTATGATGTTTCCTTTAATCCCAGATAAAACTAACTCCGTTTTTCTTGTCTCTGTCTTTATTGTTGATTTGTCACATTTCAGGTCATCACTGGAGCTCCTTGTTTTCTGTTTCCTCTCTGAGGGTTCGTTGTTGGTTTTTTCCGCTCCTGCAATTTCCCCCAATGCCAGCTGATATTCATTCATTTTTTTTCAGCTTTTGTAATCACTTCTTTAGCAATTGAAATTGCGTGTTTACTGTTCTTTCAACATCAACCTCATTTATCTGATTATTCCTCTGAAACTTGAAGAGGTTATGAGGGTCTGGTGTGACATGTTACAAGGAGCTTGATCTGGGTGTACGTAGCTCTTCATGCTGTTCCTTAGAATAAGTAGCATAGAGGCCCAAACTAGCTTCAATTCCCAATGAGGAATTATGAGTCAGTCGTGGACTGGAGTCCTGGGTCAGGCTAAGCAGTTCAAGTAAAAAGGGCCAAGAACGAAATTTAAAAAGATTCTGAATTGTGAAAGCCAGTGTGCAGGAAAGTACAGCACAAATAACCAGAATGCTCAGAAATTCCTTAGATTAAAAGTGTAAAGTTGCAGACATATCTTTTTGGGAACCACCATTAAGCCCTCTATGATGAGGGAAATGCATTAGTAAAAATAATGTATTAATACAAAAGAAGGGAAGAAATGAGAGGATGTGGAACATAAAACAGTTCAGACAAATAGAAAATATATAATAAAATGACAGATACAAATAGATCAGTAATCCATCAAATATTAGTGAAACTAATAGTAGAACTAACACGTTAAAGGTAAATGTGGTGATGCTGGTTTAAAAATATTCCTAGTTATGAAACCACTTTAATTAAAACGAAAGCTAAAACGTTAGAAAGGTTATATAAATTTCACCATTTAACATGCCTCTGCAGCTCTACACTTTTAATGCCTATTAAGTTAATATCAGGGTAGGTTCAGGAAGGGAGGAGGTCCATAAGAATGCCGTCCTGAGTGTATGCTACACAGTACAACACTAGACCCATTTTCTTCAAAGCACTACTTCATCATTTAATGCTATTGCATTGTTCAGAAATCTTACTTAAATTTAATGTCAGTCTTGCACTTGAATATCTTTACAACATGGCTGCAAACCATTTCCCAAAATGATGTCACTCTGCTCACCAGTGTAAACCTTTGTGACAGCAAACTCTTCAATCACCTTTTTTCAAAGCAGTCCTTATACTTTCTTACTTGTTTTAAATTAATCTTCTACCACATTTTCTTCTCTCAATCCACTTCTGCCAATTTATCTCTGATTCATTCATCCTGACAGTTCAAATCTCTCCTTTATAAAGCATTTCCGGATATCATTCAATATAATAAGATCACTGTATATCTAATATATCCATGCCTTGGTGATGTCTGTTTCTCAGGAAACACACATTCCCTAATCATTCATTTTTTCAATAGAAAATATTTATTGAATGCCCACACTGTCCCAGGTAACTCCATCAATTACTGGGGATCCACTGGTGCTTTGATAGAAAATAAAGTCTTATATCCTAATAGATTAAAGGAGGATATCTTTCTTAAGTCGTGAAATTTATATAACTTTTCTAACATTTTAGCTTCTGTTTGAATTAAAGTGGTTTCATAACTAGGAATATTTTTAAACCAGCATCACCACATTTACATTTAATTTTACTGTTAGCTCCACTAACATTTGATGGATTATTGATCTATTTGCATCTGTCATTTTACTATGTATTTTCTATTTGTCTAAACTGTTTTATGTTCCACATCCTCTCATTTCTTCTTCTCTCCTTTTGTATTAATAAATTATTTTTATTAATGCATTCCCCCCATTGTAGACGGCTTACTGTGGGTTCGTAAAAAGATGTGTCTACCTCCTAATCCCTGAAAACTGTGAATATTTCCTTACTTGGAAAAGGTTCTTTGCATATCTAATTAAGTTATGGAACTTGAGATGAGGAGATTATCCTAATTATCAGGTAGGTCTTGAATGTTACCTCAAGTGTCCTTATAAAAGAGAGACACATGGAGATTAGACACACATGTACAAAGGAGAAAGTAACATGAAGACAGAGCAGGAGAGATGTGGCCACAAGACAAGGAGAGTTGACAGCCGCCAGCAGATGAACAAGACAAGGAAAATGTTCTTCCTCAGAGTTTCCAGAAAGGATATAGCCTTTTCAACTCCTGGATTTCAGACTTCTGGCCTTTAGGACTGTGAAAGAATAAATCTTTGCTCTTTTAAGATATCAAATTTGCCATAATTTGTTATAGCAGCCATAAAAACTAATAGACCCATCAATTGACTTTTAATTGTATATTCTTTCATTTCGTAGTTATTCTAAAAACTGCAACATCCATTTTTAACTGTTTAACTTACTGAAATCTAATACTTCTGTAGCTTTGGGATTTTCTTGGAAATGGTCTGACCTGTAAATATTTTTCTACTGTGTTCTATTTTTATGTTATTTTGTCATGCTTTTGGAATTCTACATGTTTTTGACTCCACAAACTAATATTAATATTATTTTTGTTTTAGTGAAAAAGATCTTCAAAAAAGGTAGATCATTTATTTGATGTTATGTTCTTTCTGGAATCTTGGTACCTAATTAAGAAGCATTTTATAAGTATAGTTGATATTTTTATCTCCTACAAATGGATTTATTTTACAGTGTTTTATTAACCCATAAAGAATCTGATGTCAAGGAAAAATAGGTTTGTACAGCTTGGTTATATTGTAATCTACTAAGTTTCAGTTATATTCACAACTGAAACTTAGATTGAAGTTATGTAATTTCCTGATTTTAATTTTTAAGAAGCAAAACAAAACAATTCAACAGCTACATAGTTCAATATAATTTTTAGGAGTCTACCGTGTTCCACAACCTATGCTTGGTACTGGGTGGCACACATTATAGGAATAACTAGCTAAGTGAGCAACAATTCTTCCTTAAGGTAGATATTAATAAAAGTGGTCCAATTCTAACTCACCAAGTATCATACCTGTGATTCATTGTATTTGTAATACAAATTAAATCAATGTTAGAATCAAAAGCCTTAGTAGCTTTTTGTGTTATCAGAATGTTTTTATTCCCTTATTTTTTAGTGGTCTACATAGTTTTAGTTATAGTTTAGTAGCTAAGGGATTTCTTAAAACCCTGACTAAAGATCAAAGGCTAGTTCTAGCAACCCAGTATTAAATTATCTACAATCATCACATATATATAAACCAATCCAGTTTTTATGCTTTTATGTTCTCATTTGAAAATATGGCCAACTCTCTTATTGTTTAAAGGTACATTGTTTTATGTGGTTGAATTTCTTCTACATACAATTAGCATATTATATGATGATAATTATGTGGAATAGAGTGAAAAACTGGAAATAGAAGGAATACTTTATTCAACCACATTTTAATTCAAAAACTCAGCTCTGTCTCTGCCCTTCAGTTTGATTTTGTCTTACATATTATAATGCTCCAAGCCTCAGTTTCTTCACAAGTAAAAAAATGAAGATAGCAGATAACCTAAGATTGTTGCAGGGATGGAGGATGATGGATATATAAAGTGCCTCATGTAGGACCTGGTTACAGTAAAGCATTTAAAGTTAGTATTTGTGTTTCAATAATTTAAGGAAGGTGATATCACACACACACACCCCCAAACACACACACACACACACACACACACACACACACGAATACTCCTGTTTCTCTTAGGCTTATTTTGGCTACAAATCCCAAATATTACATGTGAATTTTCTTATCGTTATATAATAATTGTACATATTTATGGGGCACACGTGATATTTTGATACACATACAATGTGTAATAATCAAACCAGAGTAATTCAGATGACCATCATCTCAAATGTTTATCCTTTACTTGTGTTGAAAATATGCCAAATCTTCTTTTCTAGCTGTTTAAAAATATATAATAAATTATTAAGAAGTATATTCATACTACTATGCTATTGAACACTAGAAATTATGCCTTCTATCTAAGTGTATTTTTGTGTCCATTAACCAATCTCTCTCTATCTCCCTTCCCCCATGTTCCCAGCCTGTGGTAACCATCGTTCTATTCTCTATCTCCATGAGTCAATGTTTTTTTAAGCCTTCACATATGTGTGAATGATATATGTGTTTATATGCCTAGCTTATTTTACTTAATATATTGTCATCCAGGCAAATATATGTTGCCAAAACAAAAATATTTCATTATTTTTTATGACTGAATAATGTTTTATTGTGTGTTTATATACCACACTTTATCTCTTCATTGACTGATGGACACTTAGGTTGATTCCATGTCTTGACTACTGTGAATAGCGCTGTAATAAACATGGGAGTGTAGATAGCTTTTTGATATACTGATTTCTGTTCTTTTTGGTATATATCCAGCAGTGGGATTACTGAATCATATGGCAGTTCTTTTTTAGGTTTTTACATAGTCTTTACAGTCTCACAAATAGTGTTTGAAAATTCCCCTTCTTCCACATCTTTACCAGTTTCTGTCACTTTTTGTCTATTTGATAATGGTCCTTATTACTGGGGTGACATGATATCTCATTGCAGTTTCAATTTGCATTTTTATGATTATCAGTAATGTTGAGCATTTTTTATATACCTGTTTCTCATTTGTATGTTTTCTTTTGAGAAATGTCTGTGGATATCATTTGCCCATTTTAAAATTGGATTTTTTTTTTTTTTTTTTGATGCTGAATTGGTTGAGCTCCTTATATATCTTGATTATTAAGCCCATGTTGAATTGATAGTTTGCAGATATTTTTCTCATTTTGTAGGTTGTCTTCTCACTCTATGATTGTTTTCTTTGCTGTGCAGAAACGTTTTAGGTTGATGTAATACCATCTTTCTATTTCTGCTTTTGTGGCCTGTGCTTTTTAGGTCTTATCCCAAAAATTCTTTGCCCACACCAATGTCCGGAACCATTTCCCCTAAGTTTTCTTCTATTAGTTTCATAGTTTTGTGTCTTAAATTTAAGTATTTAATCCATTTTGAGTTGATTTTTGTATATGGTGAGAGATAGGGGTCTAGTTTCATTCTTCTGCATGTGCATATCCAGTTTCCCAGTCCCATTTATTGAAGAGACTGTCTTTTCTGCAATGTATGTTCTTGGCAACTTAGTCTGAAATGAGTCAACCATAAATACAAAGATTTATTTCTGTGTTCTCTTTTCTGTTCCACTGGTCTCTATTCTGTTCCATTGGTCGATGTGTCTGTTTTTATGCCAGTACCATGCTGTTTTGGTTACTGTAGTTTTGTAGTATATTTTGAAGTCAAGTAGTGTGATGCCTCCAGCTTTGTTCTTTATTCTCAGGACTGCTATTTGGAGTCTTTTGTCATTCCATGCAAACTTTAGGAGAATTTTTCCTATTTCCGGAAGATTGTCGTTGACATTTTGGTAATGATTGCATTAAATCTGTAGATCATATTGAGAAATATTGACATTTTAACAATACTAATTCTGCTAGTCCATGAACATAAATTATCCCCCCATTTTTGGGTCCTTTCAGTTTATTTCATCGGGGGTTTATAGTTTTTATTGTAGAGAAATTTTATTTCTTTGGTTACATTTATTTCTAGATATTTTGTAACTATTGTAAAATAAACTGCTTGATTTTTTTTTTTTCAAGTAGAAATGCTACTGATTTTTGTACATTGGTTTTGTATCCTGTAACTTAACTGAATTTGCTTATCAATTCTAACAGGGTTTTTTTTGTTTTTGTTTTTGTTTTTGTTTTTTTTTCCCCAGCAAAGTCTATGTTTTTCTAAATGTAAGATCATAGATTGCTTCTTCTCCAAACAAGGACAATTTAACTTCTTCTTTTCCAATCTGGATGCCCTTTATTTATTCCTTTTGCCTGATTGCTCTGGCTGATTCCCAGTATTATGTAAAACAAAAGTGACGAAATTGGGCATCCCTGTCTTCTCCTAGATCTTAGAGGAAAGGCTTCCAATTCTTCCCCATGTAGTACGATGTTCGCTGTGGGTTTGTCATATGTGGTTGATATGGTTAGGCTTTGTGTCCCCACCCAGATCTCATCTTGAATTGTAATTCCTAGGTGTTGAGGGAAGAAACTGGTGAGAGGTGATTGGATCATGGGGGTAGTTTCCTCCATGCCATTCTCATGAAAGTGAGTTCTCACGAGATCTGATGGTTTTATAAGTGTTTGGCAAGTTCCTTCTTTGCTCACTCTTCTCTTGCCTGTCACCATGTAAGATATGCCTCCTTCCCCTTCCATCATGATTGTTAAGTTTCCTAAGGGCTTCCCAGCCATGCAAAAAATGTGAGTCAATTAAACCTCTTTCCTTTATAAATTACTCAGTCTTGGCTATTTTTTATAGCAGTGTGAGAATGGACTAATACAATTCTCTCTATTGTTTTGTGGCATGTTCCTTCTATACAGAGTTTGTGTAGAGTTTTATTATGAAGCAATGGGGATTTTTACCAAATGCTTTCTCTGCATCTAGTAAGATGATTGTTAGTTTTTTTTTCCTTTATTCTGTTGATGCAGTGTATGACATTTACTGTTTTGCATATGTTGAACCAACCTTGCATTCCTGAGATAAATCCTACTTGATCATGGTGTATTATCTTTTTAATGTGTTGTTAGATTTGGTTTGTTAGTATATTTTTAAGGATATTTGCACTTATGGTCATCAGGGATGTTGGCCTATATAGTGTTTTCAATTTTTGTTGAGTCTTTGATTTTGGCTTGTGGATAGTACTTGCATCACAGAATGAGTCAGGAAGAATTCCTTCCTCTTGAAAATTTTTAAACAGTTTGAGAAGAATTTATATTAGTTATTCTTTAAAGATTTAGTGGAATTCAGCAGCAAAACCATTCAGTGCTGGACTTTTCTTTGTTGAGAGGCTTTTTATTACAGATTCAATCTTACCTGTTACTATTGGTCTATTCAAGTTTTCTATTTCTTGGTGGTTCAATATTAGTAGTTTATACTCCAGGAATTTGCCCATTGCCTCTAGGTTTTTCAATTCATTGGTGTATAGATATTCATAGGAGTCTCTAGTGATCATTTGTATTTTTGTAGTATTAGATGTAATGTCTCTTTTATGTTTCTGATTTTAGTTGTTTGGGGATTATCTCTTTTTTTCTTAATCTAGTGAATAGTTTGTCAATATCATTTTCTTTTCAAAAACCCAACTTTTCATTTTGTGGATCTTTTTTTATTTTGGAGACTCTATCTCATTTAGTTCTTGTCCACTCTTTATTTTTTATTTTCTTCTGCTAATTTTAGGTTTGATTTATTCTTGCTTTTCTAGTTCCTTGATGCACATAGTTAGGTTGTTTATTTGGTGTTTTTCTACTGTTTTGATGTAGGTATTTATTGTTCCAAACTTACCTCATTGTACTGCTTTTGCTGCATTCCATAAATTTTAATGTTTTGTTTCCATTTTTCATTTGTTTCATGAAATTTTTAAATTTTCTTTTTAATTTTTTCATTGACCCAGTGGTCATTCAGGAGCATGTTATTTAGTTTCCATGTATTAGTACAGTTTCCAGTGTTCCTCTTATTACCAGTTTCTAGTTATCCCATTGTGGTCAGAAGAAATACTTGACATAATTTCTACTTTTTTTATTTGTTGAGACTACTTTTATGGCCCAACATGTGGTCTATGCTGGAGAATGTTTCATATACTGATGAGAATGTGTATTCTGCAGCTTTTGGATAAAATGTTCTGCAAATGTCTGTTAGTTCTATTTGGCCTACAGTGCAGTATAAGTTTGTTTGTTTTTTTAATTTTGTCTAGATAATATGTCCAATGCTGAAAGTGGGGTGTTAAAGTCGCTACTTTTTTATGGTCTGTCTCTCTCTTTATCGCTAATGATATTTGCTATAGGTACCTGGACACTTTACCATTTGGTGCATACATATTTCTAATTGTTAGAAATTGCTGAATATATTCCTTTATCATTATATAATGACCTTATTTGCATCTTTTTAAAGTGATTTTAGACAAAGTCTACTTTGTATGATATAAACATAGGTACTTCTGTATGCTTTTAGTTTCCATTTGCTTGAATTATCTTTTCCCACCATTCACTTTCAGGCTATGCATGCCTTTAGAGTGAAGTGAATTTCTGTAGGCAGCATACAGGTGAGTCTTGTCTTTTTAAAATGTATCTAAACAGTCTAAATCTTTCAACTGAGAAATTTAAAGTGTTTATATTCCAGGTTGTTATTGATAGATAAGAACATATTCCTGTCATTTTGTAAATTGTTTTCTGATTATTTTGCATATCTTTTCTTCCTTTTTTCTTCTCCTATTGCTTATCTTTGTGACTTGGTGGCATTCTGGTAGTGATAACATTTGATTCCTTTCTCTTTCTCATTTGTGCATCTGCTCTTTTTTGAGTTACACACTTCAATGTATTTTCCTGATGGCGAATATTATCCTGTTACATCCAGGTATAGGACTGCCTTAAGCATTTAAGACCAGTCCATTTTTTGATAAATTTCCTCAATTTTTGTTTGTTTGGGAAAGGCTTTTTTTAAAAAAAATTTCTGAAGTATAGCTTTGCTGGAAATAGTATTATTGACTGATAGTTTTGTTGTTTCAGAATTTGAACATATCATTCCATTCTCTCCTGGTGTGTGAGTTTTTGGCTGAGAAATCTGCTGTTAGTCTTATGGGAATTCCATGTGACTTCACATTTTTTCTATTTTTAGAAGTCTTTCTTTGTCTTTGACTTTGGACAGATTGACTAAAATGTGCCTCAGGGAGAATAATTTTTGTTATAGGACGTATAATATTTGGGGATCTTTGAGCTTTCTTTATCTGGATGTCAATATTTTTTGTAGAACTTGGAAAGATTTTAGTTATTATTTAATTGAATAGATTTTCTATGCCTCTTTTTCATCTTTTCTCCTTCTGGAGCTCCCAAAAATCATATATTTGTTTGTTTGGTGTTATTCCATATGTTATGTAGGCTTTCTTCCTTCTTTTTTATTCTTTTTTTCCTATTTTTTTTGTCTGACTGTATTATTTCAAAAGAATATATTTATATATTCAAGTTCAGGAATTCTTTCTTCTACTTGGTTTAGTGTATTATTAAAGGTCTTGTTTTGTTTAAAAACATAATTCATTGAATTCTCTAGTTCCAGAATGTGTGTTTGGTTCTTTTAAATGACATCTATATTTCTGTTGAATTATTTCTCAGATTATGATTTTTTTTCCTTATTTCTTTGTATTATTTATCTATGATTTTCTGTATCTCACTAGTTTCCTTAAGGTTATTATTTTCAATTCCTTTTCAGGTATCCTACATATTTTCTTTTCTTAGGGCCTGTAACTAAAGAGCTATTGTGCTCCTTTGGAGTTGTCTTGTTTCCTTGTTTTTTTTATGTTTCTTGTATTCTAATGTCGATGTCTGTACATCTGATGTAGCTATCCCTTTTTCTAGTTTTATGGAGTAGTTTCCATATGAAAAGTGTTGCTCCTGTAGATGTATCTATTCTGTTAGTTGGGTAGGATGCTTTGGTTTTGATTCTGGATGACCATTTTAGTGTAGTCTCTATATGATTACTTCTGCTGTAATCAATGTCATTGCTGTCTGCAAGTTACTAAGTGGCTTAGGCTGCAACTGTTTTTGGAGGCTATAATGAGGGTTTGCTGGGGATTGGGGAATGGAGCAGACCAGTCCTCAGGCCCCAAGATGATGTGAAGGGGGCATCAGCACTGGTGACTTCTGGCCCTGGATGGGCCAGTCTTCAGGTCCTAGTGGGATCCATGGGTACCAGTGGTGGCAATAGCAGATCTGTCTTCAGCCACCTGAGAAGGTCACATTAGTGCCAATTGTGTCCACAGTAGGGGAGGCATCTTAGTCCCTATGCCTCTGAGTGGGGTACGTGGCATTAGCAGTGTTCACAGTGGGGTGAATGGACCAGTTCCTAGAACTCTAAATGGGGTACATGGATGGTAGAGGTGTTCACAATGAGGCAGATGTGCCATTCCACTGGTACATGACATGGATATGCTGGTACCAGTGGTGTTTGCAGTGGTATGTGTGGGTGGATCTCCTGGCCTCTGGGTGGGGCAGATGAGTCCTGATGGTGCCTGTGGTGTCTCTTAGATTTTTAAGATAAGCTTGTGGACTAATCAACGTGGAGAATGGAAATGACAAAGTTTAGTATTTGGGGGACTATTTCTTGCACTTTGAATTATGTAAGAAAAGGGAAATATAAGCATATTTGGATTACTATGTGTTCAAATTGAGTATAACCCATATAATGACCCAGAAAAACATGAACTGATATTTCTATCTATCTATCTATCTATCTATCTATCTATCTATCTATCTATTGTGTATATATATAAATTTGATTCACTGGTGGAATCTGGGAATATCTCTCAGTGTCTTGCCAATGATTTTAACCTACAATGACATTTACCCCTCTGGTATGAACATATATTATTCAGGTTGGGTTATGTTGGTAATCTCTGTGAATATTACAGTGTTATTAATTTTACACCTTTATTATATAGCTTAATATCCTGATACAGAGAGCCATTGTT
The DNA here is from genome assembly GCF_000951045.1 of Mandrillus leucophaeus. Lineage (NCBI taxonomy): Eukaryota > Metazoa > Chordata > Mammalia > Primates > Cercopithecidae > Mandrillus > Mandrillus leucophaeus. The sequence continues at coordinate 66,863 of NW_012109319.1, read as the reverse complement.
GACAAATAACCCAATACCAAATATTAAAAATAAAACTGATATGCAAAATTATCCTATTGCTTTTGAAATTATTGTTATGACTTATACAATTAATAAAAAGATGAGTTATTATTTGGATTTATAAGCATTCTGTTCTTAAAACTGATTACAATAATCATGCAAAAATGGAAACAGACACTTAGAATTTAGCTTTATTTCCTAATTTACTCTAAGATTTATTATAGACTCCTAACTATTCTACACAGCTAGTGGATAGGATGACTTTCCAGAGAAAATGGCTTTATTTAAGACCTAGAATTGGAAAATACGTTATATTTATTTCAACCACAATGGTTCAACATTTACATAAAAGGCAGCTTCTGGGTTCTTATGTCATTTAAGAGATAAAGAGAACTGGATAGTGTTTCTCCCTCCTTCACAATAAGAAAAAACAGTTTTTTAAAAAAGCTTAAAAATTGATTACTTTTACCATAAGACAACGAATGTTGCAGGGCAAAAAAAGTAAATCCAGAGTGACAAATGTGCTCTAAGGAACAAACAAGATCCAGGAATTTGTTTACCTGAGACAAAAGATGCCGAATGTCATTTGAGTTGGTATGCAGAGTCAATTAGAAGTTTTTCACTAAATGCTAATGTCTGAGTGTAGTTAAGCATGAAAATTGGAAGCCACAACAAGACACTGGCAAATGTTAGGTTTGTACCCTCTTGCAAGGTTTTCCTCTAGCAACCACACCAGGTCCTCACAGGGAATACTGCTGAGAATACTGAGAAAGCCTCCCTCATGGTGCTGGCTGGACGGTGAGTAACACTTCCCGGGCTCGGTGTCAGTCTCATCTGCCCAGTCTCATCTTCCCCACCTCTGCTAATGATAAAAAGGCTTCATAGGCAAAGCAGAAGTCTTCAAAATCTGTGGCCTGAGGGCACATATGGAAATCCCCAGCAACTCTGGGAAGAGAACAAGAAGAAAATGTTACTTCTTAGGGAAGCGGAGAATATTTAGCCAATCATTATGTCTGGATGTGGGGCAGGGATATCTGTGAAGGCCTTTAACCTGGTACTCATGTTTGTAGTACCTGCCTAGGACTATGACTCAAAGAAAACTTCAGAGAATGACTCTCCCTCATTTCCTCCCAAACAAAATACTCTCAAGATGCCCGTGAAAATAACAATGGAATATAGCTGGAAGAGCAGCAAGAGAGAAATAATCCTTTCTTGTGAGCAGCACAAAGTGGAGATCTAAAGTCAGTGAGGGAACAAAGTCCATCAGGAAACATTTATACAGAAAAAAGCCTTCAGTAAATTAGTCAATGATATGAACTTAGGTTATCACTAGAAGAAGTTGAAAGTTTTGGTGTCAACAACAAGTGTCAACCCATTTCAACTCTCAACTAGATTAAACGTAACAAAATAAGGCCTAGCAAGAGGTAAGGTATATTCATTTTCAAGCATAAAAAAGCATAAAACCATAGTATCTACTGTCCTACACAACAGGACTACCTTTCAAAAACAAAGCCTGCAGAGAAAACATAATCATCAAAACCAGTCTCAAATATTATACATATGTTAAGATTATAATAATTAAAAATAACTGTAATTAATATTTTAAAGGTTAATGGAAAATGTAGAAAATATGGAAGATTATATAGAAATTTAGCAGAGAGATTGAAACTATAAGAAAAAAATTGAAATACTAGAAATTGAAAATATCATAATGGATATAAAGAAGCCCATCTTTGACAGGCTCAGTAGTATAGGCAAACTTTGGAGATATTGTGGGTTCAGTTCCAGACCACTACAATAAAATGAATATTGCAATAAAGTTAGTAACATAATTTTTTGTTTCCCATATAAATGTTATATTTACACTACACTGTAGTATATGAATTGTGCAATAGCATATGTCTAAAAGGGACACTGTACATACTTTAATTTGAAAATACTTTGTTGCTAAAATATACTATTGATCTTTTGAGTCTTAAGCAAGTCATAATCTTTTTACTAGTGGAGGATCTTGCCTCAATGTTGATGGCTGCTAACAGAATAGGGTGGTAGTTACTGAAGGTTGGGGTGGCTGTAGCAATTTGTTAAAAAACAAGACAACAGTAAACTTTGCCACATTGATTTACTCTTGATTTCATGAAAGATTTCTCTGTAGTGCATGATGCTCTTTGATAACATTTTACCCACAATAGAACTTCTTTCCAAACTGGAATCAACCTTGTCAAATCCTGCTGCTGCTTTATCAACTAACTTTATGCAATATTCTAAACCATTGCTTGTCATTTCAATAATGTCACAGCATCTTCACAGAGAGAAGATTTCATCTCAAGAAATTACTTTTTTTTGGTTCATCCAGAAGAAGAAAATCCTTATCTGTTCAAGGTTTATTACGAGATTTCGGCAATTCAGTCACATCTTCAGGCTTCACTTCTAATTCTTGTTATCTTGCTATTTCCACCACATCTGTAGTTACTTCTTCCACTGAAGTATTAAACTCTTCAATGTCACCCATGAAGGTTGGAATCAACTTCTGAACTCTGGTTAGCATTGATATTTTGACAAACGTTCTTAATGACATCTAAAATGCTGAATCTTTTCCAGAAGATTTTCAATTGACTTTGAAAGAAATATATTTCAGAGGAATCACAATGGATGGCTCTAGCCTTATGAAATGTGTCTCTTACATAACAGGAATTTAAAGTCAAAATTCCTCATTGATCCATGGACTGTAGAGTGGATGTTGTGTTAACAGGCTGAAAAACAAAATTAATCTTGTACATCTCCATCACAGCTCTTGGGTGACTAAGTGCATTGTCAATGAACACTAATATTTTGATGGAATTTTTTTCTTCTGAGTAGTAGGTTTCAACAGTGGGCTTGAAATATTAAGTAACACATATTATAAATAGAAGTACTGTCATCCATGCTGTTTTTTTGCTTTGATAGAGCACAGACAGAGTAGATTTACTATGTATAAGGGTTCTAGGATTTTCAGAATAGTAAATGAACATTGGATTCAACTTAAGATAACCAGGTATGGTAGCTCCTATCAAGTAACCCATCCTATCCTTGAAAGGTTTAAAACCAGGCATTGCCATCTCTTCTCTTGTGTTGAAGTTTTAGATGGCATCCTTTTCTAATACAAGGCATTTTGTCTACATTAAAAATCTGCTGTTTACTGTAGCCACCTTCATCAGTGATATTAGTGAAATATTCTGGGTAACTTGTTGTAGACTCTACATCAGTACTTGAGGCTTCACCTTGTCATTTCATGTTATGGAGATGGCTTCTTTCCTTAAATCTCACGAATAAACCTTCGCTAGCTTCAAACTGTTCTTCTCCATCTTCCTCGCCTCTCTCAGCCTTCATAGAATTGAAAAGAGTTAGGGCCTTCTTCTGGATTTGGCTTTGGCTTAAGGAAATATTGTGGCTGTTTTGATCTATACATATGATAAAAATATTCTCCATGTCAGCAATAATACTGCTGGTTTTCTTATTATTTCTGTGTTCTTTGGAGCAGCACTTTAACTTTCTTCAAGAACTTTTCCTTTGAATTCACAATTTGGTTATATGTTTGGTGTAAAAGGCCTAGCTTTTGGTTGATCTTGGCTTTCATCATGCCTTTCTTTTTTTTTTAAATTTATTTATTATTATTATTATACTTTAAGTTATAGGGTACATGTGCATAAGGTGCAGGTTTGTTACATATGTATACTTGTGCCATGTTGCTGTGCTGCACCCATCAACTCATCAGCACCCATCAACTCGTCATTTACATCAGGTATAACTCCCAATGCAATCCCTCCCCACTCCCCCCTCCCCATGATAGGCCCCG
>NW_012109319.1:54129-62348 GCF_000951045.1 Mandrillus leucophaeus | reverse complement strand
CCATTCTGTAGGTTGCCTGTTCACTCTGATGGTAGTTTCTTTTGCTGTGCAGAAGCTCTTTAGTTTAATTAGATCCCCTTTGTCAATTTTGGCTTTTGCTGCCGTTGCTTTTGGTGTTTTAGACATGAAGTCTTTGCCCATGCCTATGTCCTGAATGGTACATTCTTACTTAGCTTAATCATTTCTAGTTTTTGATTTAAAGTGAGAGACATGTGACTCTTCCTTTTACCTTCACATTGAGAGACCATTATAGGGTTAGTAATTGGCCTCATTTCAATATTGTGTCTCAGGGAATAGGGAAGCCTGAAGAGAGGAAGAGAGACAGGGAAGTGGCTGGTTGGTGGAGTAGTTAGAACTCACATTTACCAATTAAGTTTACCATCTAATTTGGGCTTAGTTTGTAATGCCCCAAAACAATTACAACAGTAACATGAAAAATCACTGATCAGAGGTTGCCATAACAGATATAATAATAATGAAAAAGTTTGAAATATTGCAAGAATTACAAAAATGCGACACAGAGATGGGAACTGAGCACATACTCTTGGAAAAATGATGCTGATAGACTTGCTCAATAGATGGTTATCGCAAATCTTCTATTTATAAAAAATGAAATATTGGTAAAGTTTAAGAAAGCAAATCCTAATAAAGTGAGGTATTCCTGTAAAATCAACCCAGCCTGAGGAAAATGATCAGTGGATTTCTAGAATGGTCAGTAGAGATTCCCACAAATAAATGTAAAGAGATAAAGGAGTGGGAAAAAGAGAGCAGAGCAACAAAAAGCTATGACGAAATATCATCTGGTCTAACACAAGTGTAATTTGAATATCAAAGGGAGAAGAAATAATGAGCAGAATAAATATTTTTTAAAATATGCCTAAGAATTTTCTGATATTAGTGACAGACACCAATCCACAGATCCAAAGAACTGAGAGAACAACAAGCAGGACAAATTCCAAGAAAACATATCTACATATATCATATTCAAACTCTTGAAGACCAAGCAAGTGAGCAACCAAAGAAGCACACACACACACACACACACACGCACGCACGCACACATGAGAGAGAGAGAGAGAATCTTAAGGTAGCTGGTATGGGGGTTATATAATTTATAGTAGCACTTAAAATGAAATGCTTTGGTGTAATTAAATATAACAGAACATGTGGAGAATCTGTATGCTGTAAAGTAAATAAACCTGATGGAAAAAAATCAAAGACAATCTAAATAAATGGAAAGCTACACAGGATTCATTAAGTGTTTGAAACACTTAATATTTGAGATGTCAATTCTTACCAAACTGTTTTTTATCTCAACAAAAATCCCAACTAACTTCTGTAAATATTGACAACAGATTCAAAATGTATATGGAAAGGTAAAGGAACCAGATTAATGAACCATTTTTATAAAGAAAAAAATGTGTGTGGGGGAGATCTGACACTACTACATTATAATACTATTCTAAAACTACAGCATTCAAGACTATAATGTTAATGAAAGGATCAAGTCATAAACCAGTGGAGCAGAATAAATATCTTAGAAATAGTCCCACAAAATGTAGCCAGCAGATTTCTCACAAAAATAGAAATAGAAAAGCACAGTCTTTTTAGCAAATGGTACTGAAGCAATTGAACATCCATATGCAAAATAAATAAATGACACCTTGGCAAACACTTCATGCCTAATATAAAAATTAATTCAAAATGGATTATAGACCCAAATAGAAACATAAACTATAAAAGTTCTAGGAGAAGGAAGATTGCATAACCTTAGTAATGAATTCTTAGATATGGTGCAAAAGCATGAGCCATATGTTTTATAAATACAGTTTTCCTTTATGTTTGATAAATAGAGTTTATCAAAATTAAAACATTTTGCTCTTCAACATATATTCTAATGAAAATGAAAATACAAACAACAGACTGGTAGAAAATATTTGCAAATTACATTAGAGATAAAGAACTTGTATCCAGAAATGCAGAGAACATTTATCATTTAACAATCATAAGAACAAACTACCTAATCAAGACAGGAAAGATCTCAAACATTTTGGGGAAAAAAGTAAACAGATGACAATCAAAACCACATTGAATTACCTCTACACACATATCAGAATGGCAAAAACAAAATAGAACAAAACAAACATACAAAAATTGATAATAGCAAATGCTGGTGAGGATGCAGGAAACAGAAACTCTCCTTCACTGCTAGTGGGACTGCTAAATAGTATGTACAGTCTCTTTGGAAACTGACAGTTTCTTAAAAAGTTAAACATATCTTCACTATGTGAACCAACAATACCACGTATAGTTTTTAACCTACATGAATTAGTAAAACTCTGTGCGCACAAAACCTGAAACCTGTATGCAAATTTTAATAAAAGCTTTATAATCACCACAAACCGAAAATAAACAGGATTCCCTTTAATATATTAGTAGATTGACATGGTGCAATATACCTATACAAAGAAACATTACTCAGCACTAAAAAGGAAACTGTTGATTCATACAACAATATGAAGAAATCTTGATTTCATTTTGCCAAATGAAAGCACCAAGACCCAAAGGGCTGTATAATGTATAATTTCATTTATATGACATTTTGCTAACTGAAGAAAAAAAAAATCAGTTGTTGATCAGGACATTTAGTTTTGATCACTGGAGAGCACACAATGGAAATTTAGAGTGATGCAGCTGTCTTATATGGTTCTGCAGTGATGTACACATGACACGATGCATTTTTCAAAATTTCAGAAACCATACAAAATAGTAAATTAAATGTACTCATATTAAAATAAAAACTAAGCTTTTGAAATCCAAGGATGAAATGAAGACTGCGCCAAATAAATCTAAGTATAGGATTTAATCTCACTGAAGTCTGTGAGGGAAACAAGAAAGAGCTCACAATAACGTTGAGAACAATGTTTTGACTAGATCATAAAATTAAAGACAGAAAGAACTTTACATAAGCACTTTATTTTAGCTGGTAATTTTGATCTCACAGGGTAAATATAGCCATTCTGGAAATACAACTCCTAAAGTTGTACAAGTAAGTAAACAAAATGTAAATAGTTCACTACATGGAATGGAATGGGGACCAAATTCTTTATATCGAAAAAGGGAATTACAAATGAGCAATTAGAAAGAGGCTAGAATGACCCCTGTGGTGATGAGTTAGAACTGGAAATAAAAGATTGAGTTCTTGCTTATTTTAAAATGTATAAATATAAGTAAATATAGAAATACATATAGATATGTGTGCATATATACATGTAACTTTCTCTTTCCAGAAAAAGTAAATAAGCAATAAGAGTTCTATAGCAATGAGCACCACTGTTGCTTATATCATGGATTCTATATATGATTCTGCAATCATATTTAGAGGAATGACTGATTTCTTTGGTCATATTTGGAGAAATGACTGATCCTAGGGCTGGGGTGGGAAAAATACAAACGATTCTGGAGCATCCTGTAGTGCTAGAAAACAAGCAAGGGCTGAGAAATAAATAAACATATAGATAAATACATAGGGCATGTCAAAGTAATCCAAGAGTTAACCTGAAACTTCAAAAGTCTCCCAAAGGCAACCCTAGAACAACTTGAGTAACAAAATAAGCAATGTTATTATTGAATTACTACCCATTAGATGAAATAAACACGTGTCCATACTGATACAAATAATCAAATAAATTAATTGATGAAGAAAGGAAAAAGCTTCTTTACAAATGGTGAACGTAGAAGAATGGCAGAAATAAGTCAACAGGATTTTTTCAGAGCCTGAAAATATCTCCCCAAAATATTTATTAAGTCCTATGATGGTTTAAACATATGCCTGTAAATTCTTTGATACTCTTCTCTCCATGGTGGAGCTTGAGGGTGGACTAGACTTACCAAGAAGCTTCTAATGAATAGCGCAGGAAAGAGACAAAAGGCAGCTTTCTAGTGGAGAAATCAATCAGTCGCTAACTTAACCGTGGTGTCAAAGCAAGCCATCTCTAATAATAAATCATGTTGATATCAAGTTTCCTTGATATATTAGAAAAAGGCTTTAAATGATATTCTTCACAAAATCTATACCTCAGTTGCATTACGAGAAACCACAGAAACCTGTATCGAGGGTCATTCTGCAAAATGCCTTCCAAAGTGTGTTGGTAATGAACAACAAGGAAAAACTGAGAAACTGTCACAAACTGGAGGAAACTAAGGAGATAAGATGACTTGGTAATCTGATTAACCTGGACTGGATCCCGGAAATGAAAAACAAACAAAAAAAAAGATAGTGGAAAATACAGGGAAATCCTAATGAAGTCTGTAACTTAGTTAATAGTATTATACTGATGGTAATTTTTACTCTTAATAAATGTATCACGGTTATTCAAAATGTTAACATTAGGGGAACCTAAATGAAGCATATATGAAAACACTGCAATCTTTGCAACTATTCTTTAAAGATTTAATTATTAAACAATTAAAAATAAATGAAAAAACAACTGCAACAATGGTCTATATGTTGAGAATTTCTAAAGATGCTGTTTGCTTTGGGATTCAAGTAAAAACACTATAGTTGTTAAACCCTAGATTATTCTTGAAAAGGACAGTTTTATACACTTTAAACTGAAAGAATATAGGAAAAATAATTTCACTCTTTCAGCTAGGAAACAAAAGGGAACAAATACAAATGGGGTAATTAATGAAATTTCTGCAAGGGGTAATAAAGAGCTCAATGTCCCTTCATTGAATAAAGGCAACGTTCTCTAATTATTAAAGAAAAAAATGTCAACATTTTGGTTGATAGGCCCTGTGACATCTGTCATACATCTTGACATTGTTACCCGACTTCTCCTTGGGACTGAATAACTATCAGGTGCCAGGTACCTCTAAATAACCCTCAAACACTTTGCATGCCCCAGCACATAACTGCCGCCCTCACACTCTTAATTGAGAAACATTCTTTCCTCCTTTGTGACATCACATCCACTAACCAAATGGGGTGGTGTGAGTATCTCCTGTAAAATAAAAGCTCTCCTGATGGCCTGTTCCTGCACATTTCCTGAGGATGCCCTCGATCACAAGCAGGTTATAGCTATTTAAACTTTGCCTTACCTGTACTCTTTACACAAATTGAAGGTCAAAGAAGTAGTCATACTTCTGGGCATAGATTAAGCTGATTTTGTAATACTATTTAGGCTTAACCTATCAGATTCAGACTAAACCCTCCAAATATCTGCCCAAACTTGCACTATATCCTCTAAAACCAAGGCCTAACAAAGCACTAAAATCAATAGATGAAAACTGGATTGAGAAATGAAAATGAAACTTTGTACCATTCCTTGTAGTACTTCTCTAAGTTAAAAGAAAAAAAAAGAAAAAAAAAAAAAACACAGGGCAGTGATATAAATTTGTTCAGAATCTCAGGAGTATACATGTAATAATAATCTCCCACTTCTCTGGAGTAACAAATTCAAATATTCTTTTATCTTTGGTGGATAATGAAGTTGCATATTTTACAGCTGTAAATCTGTTTTCTGTTCCTTTAGCATCTGTTTAATTCACAGTCATCAGTTTGCTTTCTCCTGAGAAAATCAATAATGTACACTGGTAGTTATGACTTAGGGTTTATTGAGACATTGTCTTAATTTGTAAAAGTCTTTAACCAGGGCCTTGAGGAACTTACATTTCCCTATATTCTACCATAATTTGTGGTATTCTGAAGTTTAGCTGAGCTCTAGGGCTGACTCCATCTATCTAATTACTTGTTTTATCTCTAATAGTCTATAAACTTTCTGATGGGAACCAAATTTTTTTTCTCAAAGTAAAGTGTATCATCTACAGTATAATATATCCCAAGGAGGTAAATTTCTCTCTCCTGAAAGATCATAACCATTCAGAATTTTTCCAGTTAGTAACTAAGAGATTTTAGAGATGATTCTTTGGGTCTCACTCACTATAGCCAACAATGGGTTTCCAAGTGTATTCATTTTCTCTTGCTAGATATTAAATTAGCACAGAGTTAGACGCATAAACCAACATGCAGTTACCACACCCCAGTTTCTGAGGATGCGGAGTTTGGGTAAGGCTTAACTAGGTCCTTTGTTCAGGGTCTCACAAGCTCAAATCAAGGTATTAACCATGTTGCAATTCTCCTCTGGAGCTCAAATTCCTCTTCCAAACTCATTAACGTTGTTGGTAGAATTTAGTTACTTGTGGTTGTAGCATTGAGGTCATCTCCTTTTAGAGGCTCCCCATCTTTACTGGAAGCTTTCAATACAGCTCTTTCTCTTTAAGGCTAGCTAGAGATTCTTTTACTTTTATAGCTTTCCCCCAATTAAATCAGTTCCCATCCAGAATAATGTCCCTTTTGAATCAAAGTCAACTAACCAGAGATCTCAGCTACAGCGGCAAAACCCTTTCACCTTTTCTGTGTTACATAATCCAATCACTCAAGTGACATTTATCATATTCAAAGATCCTACTTACATTCAAGGGAGGAGGATTATACAAGTACATGCACACCTGGGCATTTTAGGAGTTATTTTCTTATTCCGTCTGCCACGTTGATTTTCAGAAATTGACACAGTACTGTATCACTTGACCAAATCTTTGTTAACCAAATCTGTTATCTGAGAATTTATGGATATATAGGCATTTAATGCTTTAAAAATTAGCCCTTCAACAACCTCTGTGTCATTGTGAATCATGTTACCTATTCATACATAAAAGATCTGAACAAGTCAAATATCTCTTTCAACTCAACTTCATGGAATCATCACAAACCAGTATCATGCAACTATTTTTCTACTAACCCAATGTCAAAATCCTACTTTCTTAAGCTGAAAGCAGGAGTTGAAACTTGGTGGAGGCCTCTACTAACATAGTTTTATTTTCTACCTTAAAATTAATGGTTCCTTATTTTGCCAGTCTTTGCTGCCCTTTAAAAATATGCAGTATTTCCTAACAAAGTAGGCTTGCTTTCTAAAATTGTACTGTTTTCTTCTTTCCACGTTTCTGTTCGTCACTGTAATACTTTAAATACTATTACTCTTCTTCCATTAGAAGAAGGAAGTTCATGGACCTCTAACCACTGCTTCCTAAACATCTAGTAGATTTATCAAACCCCCCTAATAAATTTATTAAAGCATGCCCAGAAATCCAGATTTAATCTTGATTTGTTTGTAGGTCATATCCTAAGAATGAAACCAGAAAATATCAGGCAGGATACACTGGAAAAAGTTTTAACTCACCATTTTGACCACTTTCCAGAGATAAAAATATGCCCAGATGACAGAATTGCTTTATTCCCATGGCTTGCTGGATGAATAAAGGGAAGAAGGTTTATAGACTCATAGTAGAAATGTTTTGGGATAGCTCATGATTTTAAAAAGCTTCAGAGAAAATAAAGGTGTTTAACATAAGTAGAAACCCTAATTTAGAATGATTAGCAGATTAAAGGTATTTTAATAACTCTAATGGTTCCTAAGAAGTTGATTATTATCAAGGTGGATATCAATTCAAAAAGGGACATCATCAAAGCACAAGAAAATGTCGATTGATCATTACACCAACAGGCAGTTCTCACCAAGATCCCTAACCCACAACACTCAGAGACCACATCTTTGAAGAAGTTCAAAGAGAATATTATACTATGTCAGTCTTTGGTTCCAGAGTAAGAAAAATAGAATAATAAGTACAATGGAATTGTCACCAGAAAGTATAAACAAGATGAGTGTAAACAAGATTAAGAAACAAGATGTAAACAAAACACATTTTTAAAAACCTGTATTTATGAAAACAGCCAATCAACCCAAACGTTACATATAATTTTTCAACAAGAGAAATAAAAGCCATGATATGAAAATCAAGTGGACCTCTGGTCCACTTAAAATGGCTTCTGGTGGCCCCAGGTGAAATCTTTTTTAAAAGGTATGTGACATTACCCACACATGTAGGACAAACTGGCCTCTGTACTCAACCAACATTAGCGAGAAAATGAATTTCATTTCCTGTTGCTGGATTACTCTTGGTACATGGTGCCAAAGAATTATAGTATTATCTGACAAACCCATAAGGGCATTTTGGCTAAAACCAGATCGTTGAATGGTCCCCAACAACCAATTTCCAGATGGACGCACAAAAGTCTACTGCCTATTATCCAAAAAGTAGACAGGGATATGTTACCAGGTTAGACTGATGTACACCTTAAGGATAGTGGCTAATAATGT
>NW_012109319.1:43812-54079 GCF_000951045.1 Mandrillus leucophaeus | reverse complement strand
AAGAGAAAAGAAGAACCTTTCTTGTGCATCCTTGCTAAACACACAACCCCAGTCTACTGGGTCGGATGTAACTGTGAGTATTTATATGCCTACCTATTATCCAAAAAGTAGACAGGGATATGTTACCAGGTTAGACTGATGTACACCTTAAGGATAGTGGCTAATAATGTGAACTCGTATACATTTTGATCCATCAGTTTCCCATCTCAGTAAAAGGTTTATATGCTTTCTGTGTACATAATTGTGTACATAATTTGCATAAATTGAATCATTTTTAAAAGCTTTACTAAATATGTAATATATGGAAGGTGTATTATTAACTGCTACAGGAAATACCTGTGGGAATAAGTTGTGTGTGTGTGCACATGTACGCACACACACATGTGTGGTTAAATTTTACAATTTCTTCCAAGCTATAGGTAAATTTTCAAATGATTTTCTTTGTTGTATGTAGTTCAAAATGTGGAATGATAAGATAAAGAAATGAGACATTAGGAAGTCAGACTCATCAGGTATTATAACAATTAATTTAGTGTTCAGACTCAATTGAAATCGCTCTATTGAGTCTCTAACTACTAAATTAGTTGATGATTCTTTTTAACCTTTGAGATCTTGGTTTTATGAAAGTGAATATAAGTATCAAAATTCCTTAAACATTTCCAATATGAAGACAAATTTAAATCATATATAAAATTGAAATAAAGGTCTGTCAGCAGGAACATTAAGAAGCATAATGTAACTGCCACTATAAACTCTTAATAAACAAGTTGTAAACAAAATACATTTTTTAAAAATTGTGTTGATGAGAATATCTTATCAACTTGAATATCTTATCAACTTTCAACAAGAGAAAAAAAAGCTGAACAAACTTAAATCAATGAATTTTCTTGGACTCATTAGAGAACTGAAGTCATAAAGCAAATAATCATCCTGAAATCTGGAGACAGGCAAATACAGAGGGTCATAACTGGAGTCTGCTTATTTGGAGCAGAAGTTTCTGAACCATAAACTGGTAATAACATTTATAAGGTAATTCTTCTAAACTGCTGAAGCTTTTTGATGAGGCTGAGTTTCAATTAGCACGAGCATAAGAGACTCAGAGGTGCCATTTATGAAGGCTTCCATACTTTTGTGGGTTTTTACTTCTGGGAACCCCACCAAGTTATCATTGTGAAGAGGTAAGAGAGAGACCCTCATGGCTGTGACAGTGGGTAGAGAAAGTTACCATTTGAAATATTTGAAACCATTTTAATTTTATTTTTATAAAACAAATATTTTTATCTTGAAAATATTTATTCTCTTAGTTATTTTATCCCCCCACTATCACATTCTTGTGATAATCACATCTTTTAAATCTGTAAGCAATGTTATCTTTGAATATAATCTTTGAAATATAATCTTTGAAATCTCACAAAAATTTATATTTTATAATTCACCCTGAATAGCAAGGCCAAAAGAATAACCCACTATTTCCTATACTCAAATATGTTACAGATCAACCCAAAAGAAAAAAGAAACAAAACCAAACCAAAAAAACACATATACTTGGTGAGGAGTTAAAGTTACTCAAACTCCCCAAATAAAGTATTCAAATTATCAGCATTAGTTAATTAATTAATTTATTATTATTATTTTTTTGAGTTGTAGTCTTGCTCTGTTGCCTAGTCTGGAGTGCAGTGGCGCGATCTCGGCTCACTGCAACCTCTGCCTCCCGAGTTCAAGTGATTCTCCTGGCTCAGCCACCCATTGTAACTGGGATTACAGGCCTGCCCCACCACACCCAGCTAATTTTTGTATTTTTAGTACAGACAGGATTTCACCATGTTGGCCAGGTTGATCTTGAACTCCTGACCTCGTGATCCACCCACCCCGGCCTCCCAAAGTGCTGGGATTACAGGCATGAGCCACCGTGCCCGGCCTAATTTAATACAATTATAATTAAATGGCCACTTTGTCAATGACGATGATTGCTTGAGCACAGGGTGAGTGCCCCATAAGCTGTTAGGAGCTGTTTCTTCAGACCAATGTCTCCTCTCTGCACTGCCAGCTCTACATTTGCATCACTCCCTATACACTGTGCATGAGATATATGTATCTCTCTCTCTCTCTCTTTAAAAAATATTTTCCACCACACATACTTCTTTTTATTAATCAGATAGCAGGGAAGAACAGCAACAAAATCTGAACAAACCAATCACTCTCTCTTTGGGATATGATTTTTTTTTTCCTTGTTCATGAAGTATTCAGCAACATAAGAAAGAGAAAAGAAGAACCTTTCTTGTGCATCCTTGCTAAACACACAACCCCAGTCTACTGGGTCGGATGTAACTGTGAGTATTTATATGCCTACCTCCAGGCATGGTCATCTGATGTTTCACTACTACTGGTTTCTGTGTCTAAGTTCTCACACTCTGCTTGACAAGTGCTTCTTCAGGGGGCTAACAGGCTAGAAGAGCAGCTCTGCAAGAAGTCATTCTTCCCAAGACCACTTCTTCTCAGCTTCTCTATCTTCATGAATTCTTTGAGCTCAATCTTCTGTGAGAGGAAGGCAATTTTCTTCATTTTCAGGATAGAAGATACTGTTAAGAGAATGAACAAAGTAGTCACAGACTGAGGGAAATATGCAACATACAAAATAAATGACTTTATTGTAAATCATACTTAACAACTCAATTGAAAAATGAGCAAAATACCTGACAGACACGTCATCAAAGAACATGTACAGATGGCAAATAAGCATAGGAAAATATTATCAAGACATTTGTCATTAGGAAATTGCAAGTTAAGACAAGATGCTGCTACACACTTGCTAAAGAGGTTAACATTTAAAAAATTGGACAATATCAATATCTGGTAAGGATGCAGTGCAACAGGAACTCTCATTCATTGCTAGTTTTGGAAGACAGCTTGGGAGTTACTTACAAAGTTAGACATAGTCTTACCTCAACATCCAGAAATTATACTCTTGGATATTAATGGAACTGATTTGAAAACTTATGTCTACACAAAAACCTGCATGTTAATGTATATAGCAGCTTTATTCATAATCATCAGAAAGTGTAAGTCACAAGATGGGTTTCAGTATGCTAATGAATAAACAAACTATGATATATCAGTACAATGGATCCTGTTTAGTGATAAAAAGAAATGAACCATTAAGCAATGAAAAGACATGGCTGAAACTTAAGTGCATGGATGAAACTTAAGTGCAAAAGACATGGATGAAACTTAAGTAGGTGAAAAAAGCCAGTCTGAAAAGTCTACTTGGTATATCATTTCAATTATATGAGATTTTAGAAAGGCAGTTAAAAGACCATTGAAAGACTGTGTTGTATGTTAGGAGTCTGGAGAAGCATAATTCTCCACTTCTTCCATGTGGGCTATGCAAGGTGACACCCTTTCAAAGGCTACAATGTGGAAAACGGAAAGAGTAACTTTACATTAGAGAAATGGACAAACACTACCTAAGCCCGATGATGAAGGCCAACATTAACTGTGACTAGGAATGTCGATAGCAGTTGCCTTGATATGATAAAAGGCACTTTACCTTTGTGGCCTTCCAAATATGTGTAAATTATTCTAACCATAAAAAATTGCAAAAAGGCAACCTCAAAGACTAATTGAGGAACATTCTACAAAACACCTTCCCAATGCTCCTCAAGATTGTCATGGTCGTTAAAAACAAGGAAAGGGCAAAACTGCCGTAGCCAAAGAAACTGAAAATTCAAGACATGACTAATTGTAATGTGGTGTCCTGGCTGGGACCTTGGAACCACAAATAGACATTAGGAAAAAATTAAGGAAATCTGACAAAATTCATGCATTTAATAACGAGTTGTGAATATTGGTTCTTTCATTGTGAAACATGTATTATATAATGTAAGATGTTTCTAATAGGAGAAACTGGGTATGGAGATATATGGAAACGCTGTGCTATCTTTGCATTTTTTTCCTGTAAATTAAAACGCTTTTAAAAAACAAAGTTTATATTAAAAATATTTAAAATGTCATGACCATCTGCCTCTTCTGTCATATAGCCACGCCTCCATGGCTAAGACATAGAGGAGTAATTAAATGGTTCTTTTATTAAAGAAAGGAAGAAAGGAAATACCTTACAATGTGATAGAGGAAGTCACTTTAAACTATGCAGTTTTCCCTTTCAGAACCATCCAATTCAAATGTTGTCTGACAGAATTTGTTTTACATTATTAAATCTGAGAGTCTGCATAACTCTTATACTTGTGCCAAAATTAAGACGCCAGGAGAAGGATCCATTTCAAAGGAAAAAGGAAGTGGCTACCCACGTGGTTACGTAAAGACTTGTGCTCCTGAGGAACAAAGAAGTGGACCAGACAGAATATAAGATGCTAGATGAAAATCGATGATAATAACTGTTTGAGAAGGCTTAGAAAAATAACTAGAAAATCACAGTGGGTGCTTTCTGTTTTCCTTGCTTGCTGAAAGACAAATAGAAACAAAGTATCAGGTACAGATGCTTCTGATATGGGATCACACAATCACAACACTGCTTCAGACACACTCTAATGAAAGTCAGCTTTCCCTCAAATCATTTTTTTAAATTATATCCTTTATTTCCTATTTGTTGTAAAAAAAGGAGTATGGATCTTTATACAGATAGAGTAAAGTGGAGATTTGCAAAACCATTGAAGTATCTTAAAGTATTGTAAAATAATCATAATAACAATTATGTATTAAATTAGTAAAAAAATGGTAGTCATTGCCCTAAATATTTAACCTGGTTTATCCTACTTAACTTCCCAAACCACCATATGAGGTAGACATTACTATTATCATTCCCATTTTACGAAAGAAGAAACCATATCGATGATGCTTCAGACTGATGCTCAGACCATTTCCCTGCCTTCTAGTCATAAGTACACAAGTTTACTTAGCCTAAAGAAACTTCTCCTAGTTGTCAATATTATTAAATTATATAAATATTATTTAATTATCTCAAGTTCTAAAAATAAGATATATATTTAACTATGAAGATTTAATAAGGTAAAAGTATAAGGACAGATGAGTTATGTTTTCCATTAAAATACTAGTTTTTAAACTCAGAGTATTGACACTCTAAAACAGTATTAAAAACAATATTTGGGAGGCTGACGGGGGAGGATTGCTTGAGGCTAGGAGTTCGAGACCAGGTTGGGCAATATAGTGAGACTCCATCTTACCAAATAAATTAAAAACCATTAGCGAGTGTCATGGTGCAAGCCTATAATCCCTGCTACTCAGGAGGCTGAGGTATGATCACACCACTGCTCTCTGGCCTAGGTGACAAAGCAAGACCATATCCAAAAAAAAAAAAAAAAAAAAAAGCAACATAACAACAAAAGATAATACTGTTTCTCCAGTTTCAATTTGTATTATGTAAAAATCCTCATTTGCAGTTTTACAATGCTATCTATATGGTTATCACCTTTTTAATAAATAGTTCTATTATCTTTATGAATTCTCTCAGACTTGTATTTGGCATATATTGAGAACTCTTAAAATTCAGTAAAAAATACAAAAAACAATACAAACTAGGCAAAATATTTCAGCAGACATTCCACCGAAGAATATACATAAATGTCAAATATGCTTATCAAAGATATTCATTAGTGAAATGCAAATTAAACTCAACTAGATACCACAACAAATCTCTTAGAGTGGCTAAAAACTACTCAAAATACCAAGTGCTGGCAAGAATGCAGACAAACTGGAACATTCAAATACAGGTGTTAGGAAATAGTACAGCCCATGTGGACTATTTGGCAGTTCATTATACACTTACTATCGACCCAGCCACTCTACTTTTAGGTGTTTGTACAACTAAAAACTTATGTTTATGCAAAAACCTGCATATCAATATTCATAGTAGCTTACACTTGTTGGTGCCAAAGTAATTGCGTTTTTTTGTTTTTTTTTTAATGGGATTACTTTTAATGGTAAAAACTGCAATGACTTTTGCAATAAACTAATATAAAACAGTCTGGGGAGATTTGGCACCTTTACTATGTTGAATGTTTTAATCTATCAGTATTTGATTTTTAAAAATTTATCTTATTAACATTTTGTAGTTTTCACCATGCCAATTCTGTACATGTTTTGTTATATTAATATCTAAGTAGTAAATTTTCTTTGGAATGATTGTAAATGGTAGCTGAGTTTTAATTTCAATTTCTAAATATTCCTTGTTAGCATACAAATTGTGATTAAGTTTTGTTTGTTGATCTTGTAACCTGCAGCCTTGGTGAACTTACTTACTGGTTCTAGGAATATTTCATAATATATTTCTTGGTCTAGTCTACATCCTGAAACCCCATCCCCACATCCAGAAATACTCAGGTAGCTGTGCACCTGTTATGGTGAGGTCCCCCTTGCTGGTTGGTGCACAGCTACCTGGGTATTCCTGGATGTAGGAGTAGGGTTTCAGGATGAGCCTGGTGGGAGAGCGCTTCTACTGGCCCCTCTGTTTACTGGGTCCTGATTGATTCCTCTTGCTGGTGGAATCTTGCTTGGTATTGTCGGAGGGACTTGCATTTGATCCGAGGGAGGCTTAATCCTTTCTGAGCCACCTTCTTTTGCTAGATTATGGGCTGGGAAACACTTGGCCTGTGTGGCCTTCGTCTGTTCGTTGGGGGCATATAAGACAAACTGCCATTATAATTTGGTTATCCTCCAGTCCTAGGATTCCAGATCAGTTTGTCTTCCTCTTCCCTGCTTAAAACGTTTCCCCTAAGGGTATACAAAAACCTTCATTTTCTGGATTTCACCTGTAAGGGATAATTGGAAGGACAGCCGAGTTCAGGCAAGCTGATTTATTGTCAGTCCTGCTGGGCTACCTCCTGACAAAAGCAGAGGAGGCAGCCCTGCTTACGGACTATTGCAGGGCTTTATAGGGTGAGGAACAGGGTCGGGGCGGGGAGCTGAGTTGGTTGTGCAGGTGTCTTGACCGCATCCTGGAGTTTTTTGCCAGCTTTGTTTTGCGAGGTGAACAGACTTGTTAACCGCATCCTGTAACTGGACAAACAGTTACTGGAGGGGTCAGTGAATGGGGGTTTGTCTTTAGCCCTGGGAGAGCTGTGTGGATGTCACAAAGGACTGCATTGTAAGACCCATGGGTAGGGAGAGGGAACAGTCTGGTTGGGGTGACCCTAACATTACGGTCCCTACAAATTCCCTGTCATGTGCTCTAGTCATACTGCCAAAAAAAAAAAGAAAAAAACAAACAAACAAACAAACAAAAAACACCAGCCAGAGTTAGGCTAGCAGATGATTTGAGGAGTGAGAAAAATGGGATTTATTGGAAAAAAAAGTAAAAAAGGGGGGAAACATAGACTCTCTACAAAGCCAGAGTCCCTGCTGGTGCAATTCCCGCCTCGCAGTTTGAATCCCAGCTTCCACACAGGAAGAGGAGGGGCCAGGCTCCTCCCTGCTGCAAAATCCACGGGAACTTGCTGAGTCTCCACCCTGGTGCGCAGGTCAGCTGGAGTTTTTCCAAGGAGTCCTTCCCACCTGCCTCATTTTTGCATAGGATTTACGTAATTTCATTGTTTATACATCTCTCCTTCACTCTCTCGCACATCTCTCTCTCTTTTTTATTTTGTTGTTGTTGTTGTTGTTGAGACAGAGTCTCACTCTGTTGCCCAGGATGGAGTGCAGTGGCACGATCCCAGTTCACCGCAATCTCTGTCTCCTAGTTTCAAGCGATTCTTCTGTCTCACCCTCCCAAGGAACTGGAATTACAGGCGTATGCTACCACATCTGGCTAATATTTTTATTTTTATAGAGATGGGTTTTCACTATGTTGGCCAGGCTGGCCTTGAACTCCTGACCTCAAGTAATCGGCCCACTTCGCCCTCCCAAAGTGCTGGGATTACAGGTGTGAGCCACTGCTCCCGGCCTCTCTCATACATATCTATATATCAAACTCTATCCCCACTCATGATATAAAGCTTGAAGCTAAATAAGCACTCAAAAATACTTTAAATTGAATAATGAAAGCAATTTTCACATTGTGTTAAAATTTTAATAATATGTCTCTCTTCATTCTTGTCTCTGAATAACTTGAGTTCATTCATCTTGTGAAAAAGTCCCTAGCACCTTGTCTGGCAGCTGCTTACTGATAATTTAATGAACAAGTGGATGAGTAATAATATTTTATAACGCAAAGCTATTTTTCCAGAAAAGTAGCAATTTTTTATCAAAACTTGGAATAACATATTAAAGACTTTAAAAATTAAATTTACATAAGAATTAAAAGCCTCAGTTTTTATGTTTAAAAGGTATTCATGTCTGTTTTCCTTCAACTATTAATTTTGTTTTTCACAAATGGCCAATTCTTTTTTAAAAATAGTTTCTTTTCTCCTAGAATCAGAAATTGTACTTTGAAAATGTACTCTAGATTTAACAGTTCAAATAGCCCACTAACACACTGACAATTTTGTTGTAAAAAAATGATTTTCTTCTGGGAAATTTTATATTTATGCATTCACATTTCTCTTGACTATTTTCCCATGTTCTTCAGAAAGCTAAGGATTTTTTTTTCAGACTTCCCTTTTTGTGTGTAGTTATCAAGTTTTAGCTCGTCAAACTGCTGAATTTAAGCTTTATCTGTCTAATTTCCTCCTCCAATATTCTTCAGCAGTTCACAGTCTTCATTTCTCATTTCAGGTAGAGTACAAAACATGTTCTCCCTGCAGTCTCACGAATTGTGAACAAAAACTGAAGTGAAACCCCCCAGTGCATAACTCTTCAATAGTCCTGTGATCGTATAACCATCAGTAAGAAAACAGATTTGATCGAGCCCCCATCCAGTCCTCTTTGCGTGGAATCAGACCTCTTTCGCTGTGGGAAGGAGCAGGTAAAACAAGCAGAGGCACAAAAGCATCACCAAACCAGACTCACTGAAATGCCAACACTGGCATGTGCACAGACATTTTCTACTCTAGACTTACTTCTAAACAGCAATGCCAACAAGCGTGAGAGGTGAAAAAATGTGGATAAATACATGTTTGGTTTATTGAACTAGATCTTATCATATCCAAATTGAAAACAAAAATCACATCTCAATTTTAAAATAAGGTTCTGAATGTTAATTTTCAGATTCATTGAATTTCTTTGTGATTCAAAATTCAAACTCTTCTATCGAATATATCCTATAGATAAATGTCTCCCAAACTCAGCACCAGATTCTCCCTTTTTCTTGTAGCCATATGAATCTATATATTTTCCATTCCAGAGTCTCCAAATATCTTGTTGATAGAAACATAACTTTCTATTAACAAAAATTGTTTGTGCATATCTACTAATTTCTTACATTGTATTTCCACCAACCAGACATAACCAAGATCACACACATATTCAGTGTTACACTGAGAATAGCTTAAAATCTAATTTTTTAAACTTTGTAATTAATTCTGTCTCTATTTTCATTAATCAAAACTTTCTGGTTGGTACCTACCATAATTTATACCCAGTCTCTGTCTCTCTCTCTCTCTCTCTCACTCTCTGTCACACACACACACGCACACATGCATACATACGCACAGTGAGAGGGAGAGTGAGAGAGACTGTTTTGAATGTTTTGGTTAATTAACTAATGTATTTTTCTCATTTGTATTTTATTTAAATTTTCATATTTACTTTCATTGAAATGAAATATTTTTCCACATTTATTTTTATTGAAATGACAATACATGAGGCTAGGTGTGGTGGCTAATGCCTGTAATACCAGCACTTTGGGAGGGCAAGGCAGGTAGATCATTTGAGGTCAGGAGTTCGAGACCAGCCTGATCAACATGGTGAAACCTATCTCTACTAAAAATTCAAAATTAGCTAGGTGTGCTGGTGCATACTTGTAATCCCAGCTACTTGAGAGGCTGAGGCAGGAGAATCACTTAAACCCGGGAGGTGGAGGTTGCAGTGAGCCAAGATCGTGCCATTGCACTCCAGCCTGGGTGACAAGAGTGAAACTCTGTCTTAAAAAAGACAAAAAATAAAAAAGAAATGGCAATATATGTTTTCCTGAATGGGGAGAAAGTAGAATCAGAGATTAAAGATGTAACAATTATTGGTTTATAACTTCAAATGTTAAGATCTAGTGGTAAGCTACCTCAGTCTATTTGGGCTGCTGTAACCAAGTCTGCATCCTCACATGGTAAAAAGGAAGGCCTCACAAGCTCCCTCAGGCCTCTTTTACAAAGACATTAATCCCATTCATCGGGCCACAGCCCTTAGGACCCAATCAGCCCCAAAG
>NW_012109319.1:41142-41797 GCF_000951045.1 Mandrillus leucophaeus | reverse complement strand
AACAGTTACTGGAGGGGTCAGTGAATGGGGGTTTGTCTTTAGCCCTGGGAGAGCTGTGTGGATGTCACAAAGGACTGCATTGTAAGACCCATGGGAAGGGAGAGGGAACAGTCTGGTTGGGGTGACCCTAACATTACGGTCCCTACAAATTCCCTGTCATGTGCTCTAGTCATACTGCCAAAAAAAAAAAAGAAAAAAACAAACAAACAAACAAACAAAAAACACCAGCCAGAGTTAGGCTAGCAGATGATTTGAGGAGTGAGAAAAATGGGATTTATTGGAAAAAAAAGTAAAAAAGGGGGGAAACATAGACTCTCTACAAAGCCAGAGTCCCTGCTGGTGCAATTCCCGCCTCGCAGTTTGAATCCCAGCTTCCACACAGGAAGAGGAGGGGCCAGGCTCCTCCCTGCTGCAAAATCCACGGGAACTTGCTGAGTCTCCACCCTGGTGCGCAGGTCAGCTGGAGTTTTTCCAAGGAGTCCTTCCCACCTGCCTCATTTTTGCATAGGATTTACGTAATTTCATTGTTTATACATCTCTCCTTCACTCTCTCGCACATCATTTGTATTATGTAAAAATCCTCATTTGCAGTTTTACAATGCTATCTATATGGTTATCACCTTTTTAATAAATAGTTCTATTATCTTTATGAATT
>NW_012109319.1:33381-35569 GCF_000951045.1 Mandrillus leucophaeus | reverse complement strand
GGGGGGGACACATACATTCAGACCATAGTATAAACCAAGTAAAGATTTTGAATGATCTTTTAGGAAGTGGGACTATTTTTTCCCATCCTTCTTTTCCCCTTTGTCCAAACTAAATGAAAATTTTGCAGTGAAACATGGGGAAAGTCTGAGGAGGAAACCAAAGGGCTAGACACTAATGAGATCTGGCAAAGCAGCTCTTTCGTCTCAAAATTAGCCACAGTATGGAGCAATGAAAAGAAAGGATGTCAGGAGCCAAAGAATAGCTAAGACTTATTGTGTGTTCATACCTGATCATCTAGGAAACCTAAAAATCTCCCCAAATCTCCTAGGGCAAGGAACATAGATTTGGAACGTCCTCACAGATAGGTCAGATAAGAGGATCAATCTCCTATTTCCTTAACTGGCAGAGGGTGGAAGTTAAGGAACAGAAAGCAAATGGCTCTGAGGATGTTTTATAATTGTGATTAGAAGAATCTAGAGAAGAAATTAGATTGGACCATAAAGCTAGTGACCAGAATGGGGTTTGGGGTAACAAGAAGCTCTCTGCCTGAAAGTTTGGAGAATAGGATCCCAGCAGAGGACAGAGCACATCCACAGGCCAGGGGCTTTGCTCCTTCCTCCTTATATATAGCGGTCATACAACCTCTTAGAAAAGAAAATTCTATAGAGAAGGGAAAGGCAAACTTCTTGATCTCTCTAAGCATAAACTTGAAGTGACAAAGAATACTGAAATAATTGAGTTTAACTTGAATTGCTTATGACTATCTAACATGAGGTGGAAAAGGAGCTTTTGTGATATGTTAAATCATAGAAAAATCAAGAAGTTACACGCCTACCAAGCTCTATTTTTTTTTTTTTAAAAACTGTTAGGTTCAGGGCTACATGAGTAGGTATGCTATATAGGTAAATTCATGTGACAAGAGTTTGTTGTACAGAATATTTCATCGCCCCGGTATTAAGCCTAGTACCCAATAGTGCTCCTAATCCTCTCCCTCCTTCCTTCCTCCATCCTTAAGGAGGCCCCAGTGTTTGTTGTTCCCTTTTTGTGTCCATATGTTCTCACCGTGAAGCTCCAACTTATAATTGTGAACATGCAGTATTTGGTTTTCTGTTTCTGTGTTAATTGGCTAAGGATGATGGCCTCCTGCTCCACCCATGTTCCTGCAAAAGACATGATCTCTTTCTTTGTTATGGCTGCACAGTATTCCATGGCGCATAGGTACCACATTTTCTTTATCCAGTTTACCACTGATGGGCATTTAGGTTAATTCTGTGTCTCTACTATTGTGAATAGTGCTGCAGTGAACATAGGTGTGCATGTGTCTTTATAGGAGAATGATTTATATTCCTCTGGGGATATACCCAGTAATGCGACTGCTAGATTGAATGGTGCTTCTGTTTTTAGCTCTTTGAGGAGTTGCCACACTGCTTTCCACAATAGTTGAACTAATTTCCATTCCCACCAACAATGTTCCTTTTTCTCTGCAACGTCGCCAGCATCTGTTATTTTTTGACTTTTTAATAGTAGCCATTCTCACTGGTGTGAGATGGTATGTCATTGTGGTTTTGATTTGCATTTCTCTAATGATCAGTAATTTTGAGCTTTTTTTCATATGCCCAGTCTATTTTTAAATATCATTAGTGAATTAGTTATGAAGTTTATTACCTTATATTTCTCTTTGCTATACCAGCATTATTATGATATAATTCATATATCATAAAGTTTGTAGTTTCTCATTTTCTGATAATTTCAATATCAAAAATCTCAAATAGTTTTAATTTTAATCTCTATTTCCTCCATATTTACCATTTTCTTTCTTTGTGTTTTTATTTCTATTTTTTAATGTATAATCTTATAGTTCAAAACACTTACTTGGGCGTTTCTGGTGTCGATTACAATCATAATCTTACTTGATACAAATTTTAATGCTGATACTGCAGTTTAATTTTCTATAGCCAAAACTCTTCTTTTTCAATTTATCTTATTAGTTTTTCACTATGAGCCACATGTCTGTTGTGATATATTTAAAGGTAATATATCAGAGCTTCCTCCCAGAGATTCTGGCTCCGGTCTGGGGTTTCCCATCTTCTGCAGGAGATGCTGATGCACAGATGGAATTGAAAACCACTGTTGTAGTTAACTTTTCAGGGTCTGTCAGTCTTTTGTCTAGTGAGTCTTTTAATCTGA
>NW_012109319.1:19915-33331 GCF_000951045.1 Mandrillus leucophaeus | reverse complement strand
TCATTGTGGTTTTGATTTGCATTTCTCTAATGATCAGTAATTTTGAGCTTTTTTTCATATGCCCAGTCTATTTTTAAATATCATTAGTGAATTAGTTATGAAGTTTATTACCTTATATTTCTCTTTGATATACCAACATTATTATGATATAATTCATATATCATAAAGTTTGTAGTTTCTCATTTTCTGATAATTTCAATAACAAAAATCTCAAATAGTTTTAATTTTAATCTCTATTTCCTCCATATTTACCATTTTCTTTCTTTGTGTTTTTATTTCTATCTTTTAATGTATAATCTTATAGTTCAAAACACTTACTTGGGCGTTTCTGGTGTCGATTACAATCATAATCTTACTTGATACAAATTTTAATGCTGATACTGCAGTTTAATTTTCTATAGCCAAAACTCTTCTTTTTCAATTTATCTTATTAGTTTTTCACTATGAGCTACATGTCTGTTGTGATATATTTAAAGGTAATATATCAGAGCTTCCTCCCAGAGATTCTGGCTCCGGTCTGGGGTTTCCCATCTTCTGCAGGAGATGCTGATGCACAGATGGAATTGAAAACCACTGTTGTAGTTAACTTTTCAGGGTCTGTCAGTCTTTTGTCTAGTGAGTCTTTTAATCTGAAATGGTACTTTCAATTTGGCCCACAGCTACCTTTCCTGATATTATAATTAGATGCAAAAAGATAGGTTAAAAGAGATATAAATAATTCTGTAGTCCCTTAGAGAGCTCTGAACTAAAGCAAAATTAGTACTTTTAGTTCATGTTATATTACCTGAATGACTAGATAGAAAGAAAAATGGATACACAGATGATAGATAGATAGATAGATAGATAGATAGATAGATAGATAGATAATGAATAGCGATAAAGACATAGTACATATTGTTGTACCTGTGTTCATGTATTATAGGCATCATAGCTGTCAGGAGCGTGAGCTGCCAGTGTTACAGATTTTTTACTGAAATGCCTTAGTTTTACAATTGAGGAGTCCTTGCCTGGAAAACCAGTCAGCCTCCTTAGATAACATCTCTATGTTGTCAGTTCTCAAATAAAATGAAGTTATATAACAATAGAAGGGTTTACATATAATACAGGATATGTCATTAGAATTGCATTGAATGCTTATTAAATCTCAAGGTACTTTCCCATGTAGAATTCAGAATTTATTGTTAGATTAAAATATGTAAATAAGAAAAACAACATAAACTCAATAAGCCCCTGTATACAGAGGACACTTTTGGGACACTATGAGGTTGGGGAACACGGAACCATTCTTGGAGATCTTCATTGAGTTGAAATGTTCTATCTTAAAGTAAACCTACTACCCCATTCATAGTGAACATCTAGAAAGATTTTTTTTGTTTGTTTATTTTGTTTGTTTTTTGTTATGCCTTTTGCTGCTTTCTGATATAGTTGAGGCTTAGGTATTTAGGAAGCAATACAAAAATTATCCATATTTATGAAATAGGCAAGTTAATCTGGTTGACTTAATTTATTTAGAAGTTTTGATTCAATAGATTCACAGTGCTGCAGTCCTACCATTTACTCTTTCATTCAAATACCTAACACAGTGTTTCACTTCATTATTCATTTAGCAATTACTGGAAAGTCTGTGTGGCTCTGTGAATAGAAAGATGTAGACTTCTGAGTCAACAATTTGGGGTTTGCTCCTGGATTGCATGAATCACTTATTGATGTGAAGGCTTAGTTTCTTCGTTTGAAAAATGGGCACTTCTTTTATAAGTTTGCTTACAAGAATTATGTTTGCACTGGTAGAAACATAAAAAGTATGCCTCAAATATTAACTAAATAGAGTGACCATATAACTTATTGTCCAATCTGGATACTTTTGAGAATAAAACGAGGTCAATATTAATAAGTACACTAGGACAACCGGTACAAACCACAACAGCCCAGGGCAAAATTGGGATGCAGGTCAATTTAATAAATAATGACATTGCAGACCCTGAATAACAGCAGCTCAGTCTCTTTCATTGTGTTCCTCTCAGAGTAGATAGTCTAAGCCCAGAAATCAACTTGCATTGTGGAAATTCTGTCTCTACAACATTAACGTAATTTCGACTTGTATTCCCAAATAAAAGAAAAAAAGTGAGAGAAGGTTTTGAGCAGTTTTTTTTAACATGTAGAGCAAAGTACCTAAATGAGATTTTGAAATGTCAAAAAATATTATTTTTAATTTATCTTAATTTTTACTTAACAAAGATAAATTTGTTACTTATTTGACAGTTTTTTTTTTTTTGGAACAACATTTTACAAAGTTTACTACTTTAGCAGAATATACCATTTCCTAAATTTACTTAGTTTATGTTCCACTGTAAACTTCACCCTTACTCCTCCCCTGCCCTGGCAACTCATCATAACTTTTAAAAGTTATTTTATTTTATTGACAAAACATTGCAGTTAAAAACTACCTATGTATTTATTTTAAGTTGCTCCCACTTGTATTTGAATGGCAAGGATAAAATAAAGCCTCCTAAACAGTACCATTTTTTTTGTTGTTATCCCACATTACAACTAAAATTTACCTTCTGTTGAAGCATAAAGTTCATGTCATATCACCAAAAAGACACGGGCATGATATCCTTATATTTGTTTTTCAATTACGCTCATATCACTAAATGTTATCCTAGGAGGAGAAAATGTTTTGGAGAGTGATTTTTTTTCAGTTTAAAGGAACATTTTTATGCCAATATGGAACAATGAGGATTTATCATCTATGATAATATTTTAAATATGAGCTCCTCTTATTCCAGAAAATGTGACTTTCCTGAACAACAGGAACAAGAATCGATGCCAGGTTCTTTCCTCTGAAAATAAACAATCTGTTACTACAGGTAAATTAATTTCACTTCTTAGTGCAAGGGAGTTTTAATTTCTTTTATAATAAAACACACATTAAATAGATGTCATGCAGTACACATTGATACTTACTTGTTGCATTATGTAGAGAACCAGTAAAATCTTCACTCACAATTTGCAAATAATTTCCATAGAGCCTTCTTCCTCAGTGAAAGAGGTCACTAATTCCTTCACTTCACATCCTAAAGCTAGAATGAATTGTGTCAAGCCATTAGCCATCATGAAGGCCACCAAAGAGAGTTATGCAAATGACGATGTATTCATTTATAAACACTCCTATTTTCTCAGCTATCGTCAATTTTCCATTCTATTTCCAAAAATCATATTACTTTGATATATTTGTAAAGATTCTTTCTGTTGAATCCTAAGTTATTTTACTCTTTTTCAGTTGTCAAAGTTCAAAAACATCTGACTTTTATATTGTGAAAATAACCTTTTATAAACCTAATCCTCTATAGTCAGACCAACTCATCTCTCCCATTTTATCAGGTGATTTCTCACCAGCATTTCTATACCAAAAACTGCAGTATTCTTTAAGGTTCTCAAACAGATCATATTTCCTTTCCTCTGAATGTGTTCGTACATGCTGCTACCTCATTTCTTTACGTACCCTATTCACCTGGCTAGTTCCTAAGCATTTCAAATTTCAGAATATTTTTCTTCTCAGAAAGCATTTTCTGAGCCTCAGATTGAAGCAGTTCCTATTCTTCATCCAAATCACATTTTATACTTTTCACATAAGAAGGATCTCAGAATAGCAATTAATTAGTGCCTTCCACACCACTTGAATAAGGTATTAAAACATTATGACAAATTGCAATGTTAAAAGCCAGGAGTGAAGGAAGCAAGTGATACAGGTTAGGGCAAGTTTTTCAGAAATTAATGATATTTCATTGTTTGTAGTCCAACAAAAGTGTGGTGGCAGCTGCATGGTCTTGTGGCAATAAAAGGTATTAGAGATGATAAAAGATTTTCACGATTGCAACCGAAGAATATGAGGAAATAGCTATATCTGAAAAGACATCGGGGACAATAGATTATTTGAAGGGTCTCTAAATATAAATGAACATTTCAGCATGTGGATGTGGCCACAAGGAAAATTCAAAGTGGAGATAACAAATAAGAAGGAAGATTTAAATATTGAAAAACCAAGAAATCTTGTGGCGGGGCAAGAAGTCTACTAGGTGGAATGAATTATGTGTAAGATATAAAACCACAGAATTTGGGAAAGTTAACTAAGGATGAAACAGAGGGAAATGGAATGGAATGTGAAAATACTGTTCTTAAGTCCAGTAATGCTACCTTAAACCAAAATATTAGAGAAGCAGATGAGCAATTAAGAAGAATTGAGAGTAAAGGGATGCATGGTGGATTTCTTAAGGTTTTATTTGTAATAATCTCATTTTTATGAAAGTGGAGGAAAAAATTCTGTATATACAACAGTGCTATATGTTTCTTTCCTTTTTTAAATATTCAGACTTTGCTTAGGTTTCATAAAATAATGTTTTCATAAAATATACAGCAAAACAAAGATAAACTTATGCTACTCAGATGACCTTGTTTTAAAAGATGCTTGTACCAAATGTGAATTACAAGATGATCATGAGATCATCTGAATACCTTGACTGGGCTCAGGATAAGAAAACAGGGGATCGTTGGTATAATGTTTTATTAGGACTCCCATTACAATCACCACAAATTGGTGGCTTAACACAACAGAATTTCATCCTCCCAAAATGTTGGACTCAAAGAGTCCAAAATCCAGGTTTTGGCAGGGAAAAGCTCCCTCTGAAGAGACTCTGGGGCAGAATCCTTCTTTGAATCTTTGAGTTTTTGGTGGCTCAGGGAATTCCTTGGCTTGTGGCAGCATTACTGCAGTCTTTGTCTCCATGGTTACGTGGGTCTCCATGGTTATGTGGGTCTCCATGGTTATGTGGGTCTCCACATGGCCTTCTCTATTAGTGACTGTGTCTTCTCTCCTTCTCCTTTCTGATAAAGGTGCTTGTCATTAGATTTAAGGCATACCATAATCCAGGAAGATCTCATCTCAAGTCCTTAACTTATTTATGTGCAAAGAGTCTTTCTTCCAAATAAGAGTACATTCACAGGTTCCTGGGGTTAGGACATGGGACATTTCTTTTTGGGAGCCACCATCCAATCCACCACAGATAGTAGCACTTCTTTTTTTGATCATAGTACTCATAAATATATACTTCCTTTTCCATTTCCTTTTCTAAGAGCCCACCTCAAAACACCGTCTAATTCATGAAGTACTGATGTTGGCTAAGAAGAGACTTTAATTACCTACTCCAGAAACCATCTAGAATAAAGAATAGTCAAAGTTTTATTATTATGATTTGAATATTCTAAAAATAGGACAGAGAAATGAATCATCAAATGACTGGATATTTTCCCCTTTGATATTTCAAGTATAGATTTCACTCCAAGGCAACATTTGCAAATAAATGTCATTTTCATTTTTAAATAATTTATAAAATATTTTTATCACATACCTTTGAATGAAAATAATAAAATAAATGGGTTTTGGCAATTGTTCATTAGAATTGAGAGATATAAAATAATTTATCATATTTCATTTTGAGTTATGTTCAACAGTTGTTTACATTTCCTAAAATCAGGACCTCATGGAAAAAATAAAGTTTACCTACAAAAGCTTGAAAGTCAGATCAGATTTCACAAGGATGGATTATCCAAATAAAAGACACAATACGCATTTGAATGGAAAGAAAAAAACAAGCCTGAGGCTACCAAGTTTATAGTTAACTAGTGGAAAAATAGCCATTTTGTCACGTGATTATCAGAAACACAAGTCTGATCACAAGTCAGTGTTGCAAATTTTATGAATACAGTCTTTCCTTTTTCTCCCTCTCTTCCTTCTTTCCTCCCTCCCTTCCTCTCTCCTTCCCTCCCTACCTTTCTCCCTCCATTCTTGCTTCCTTTCCTCCTTCTTTTATTGATGAGTCAGAAACATATATAAAGCGTAGATTTCGTATGGTTAGAGAGTGTATTTCAAGGTACACTGTTTTTGCTCTTATTTTTCATATCTCAGGGTAAGGTGGTTAGTTTTCTTCCAGGGCTGTGGGAAGTGAAGTAAGCGCATGATCACACCTCATGGTGGAAGAACAAGATATTAGTTTTGCTTTCTCAGTACCTCCTCTGATCAAGGATTTGTTCACATCAGCTTATTTAACTACTTTTAAACTTGGTATCATTAACATGAAGTTTTGCTTATTTAGAGTTTATTTACATAGATACAACATGAGATAGTAATAGACAAAGATGCAATGTTAGCATGATGACAACCATATGATATTAAAATTCGAGGGTTAACATATGCCTGTAGGGTCCATAAAGTCCCTAATGTTATAATTAAAACTACTTGTGTGAGTCAGAATTATTTTTACAGCCTTTATCTGCTTTTTTATAAAGATCAGAAAAAAGAGCCATACAAAGTATTTTTCTCAGATTTCTCTGAAGTCTCTCTGACTTTTTTTCATACTAGGATCTTCTATTTTGCCAACATTCCTTGCCTATTTAAAATTGATATCAATTAGTTAGTGACATTAATTGAATATTCTAGAAGCACTTAATAGACATCACTTCACATGCGAAGTGGAGTCTTTTTGCTTAAAACAGGGCTTATAAGACCCATTTAAGTAATATTTGACTTTAAATGTGACATTTTCAGCATGGTCATGATTATACATTCCATTTATCCAAATAAAGCCAAATAAAAAAGACAAATCTATTGACCTATGAAAATGATTATGCATTCATAACCAGTAAAGGGAATCAGTCAAGCCTTTTTGCATGGTGTATAACCATTGTTTTAAGTGGTATCATACTCAAGAACAATAAATATATGTACCATTAGTTAGAAAATCATCATTAAGTTTTTATGATTGTTTCTATGATTTTAATCTGTAGTACAAACTTTTATATGGTTATTATTTATAAATCCAAGGGATCAATTGAAATAAGATTCTATTTACCATGAATTAAATTTCCATTTTTACAAATACAGCCTGTTAAATTAAGGATTATAAATGGTATAAGAAAAAAGAAATTTCAAATTATTTTAGTTTCATTCTGGTCTACCTAATAATTCTTGTTTTCTTGATCTTGGAGTAAAGATAGCAATGTTTTTAAAAACTGACCTGCTTCTGGATTAAATGAATCATGGAAATCCTGATGCAATCACCTGATGTGTTTGATAAATGTCAGGTTATTGTGGTGATGTTGTCTAATACAGTGAAGCCTGCCCCCATGGGTCAGTTCCCTATATCAAATTTAAAAATACTCTATAAATCTGTTTTTACACTGCTATAAAGAACTATGTGAGACTGACTAATTTATAAAGAAACAGGTTTAATTGACTCACAGCTTCACACAGATGGGGCGGCCTCAGGAAACTTACAATGATGGCAGAAGGGGAAGCAAGGCACGTCTCACATGGCAGCGGGGAGCAGGGAAAGTGCCACAATTTCAATCATCAGACCTCCTGAGAACTAGATGTCATGGGAACACCATGGGGGAAGTTTAACCCCATGATCAAATCACCATCAGGTCCCTCTCCTGACAAATGAGGATTGCAATTTGAGATGAGATTGGGGGAACACAGAACCAAACCATATAACTCTACCCCTGGCCCCTCACAAATCTCATGTCCTTCTTACATTTCAAAACCAATTATACCTTCCCAACAGTCCCTCAACTTTTTGCATATGAGACTGCAAAGTGAAAAAGCTAGTTACTTTCAAGATAAAAAGGAGGTAGAGGAACTGGGTATATTCTTCCATTCCAAAAGAGAGAAATTGGCCAAAACAAAGAAGCTACAGGCCCCATGCAATTCCAAAACTCAGCAGGGTAGTCATTAAATCTTAAACATTTGAAATGATCTCCTTTGACTTCATGTCTCACATCAAGGGCATGCTGATGCAAGTGGTGGGATCCCATGGCCTTAGGAAGCTCCACCCTTGTGGCTCTGTAGGGTACAGTCCCCATGACTGCTGTCATGAGCTGGCAATGAGTGCCTGCAGCTTTTCCAAATGCATAGTGAAAGCTATTGGTCAATCTACCATTCTGGGGTCTGGAGGATGGTGACCCTCTTCTTATTGCTTCACTAGGCATTGCTCCAGTGGGAACTCTTTGTGGGGCTCCATCCCCACATTTCCCCTCTGCATTGCCCTAGTAGAGGTTCTCCATGCAGGTTTCAGTCCTGCAGCAGACTTCTGCCTGGACATCGGGGCATTTCCACACATCATTTGAAATCTACACAGAGGCTCCCAAAGTTCAACTCTTGTCTTCTGCACAGCCACAGGCCCAATACCATGTGGAAGCTGCCAAGGCTTAGGGCTTGTCCCCTCTGAAGCAATGGTCAGAGCTGTATCTTGACCCCTTTTAGCCACAGCTGGAGCTGGAGTGGCTGGGGTGCAGGACACCATCTCATGAGGCTTCACAGAGCAGTTGGGCCCTGAGTCTGACCCATAGAACCATTTTTCTCTCCTAGGCTTCCAGGACTGTGATGGGAGGGACTACTGTGAGGATCTCTGAAATGCCCTGAAGACATTTTCCTCATTGCCTTGGCTATTAACATTCAGCTTCTCTTTGCTTATGAAAATTTCTGCAGCGAGTGGCTTGAATTTCTCCCCAGAAAATGGGTTTTTCTTTTCTATCACATGGTCAGGCTGCAGATTTTCCAAACTTTTATACTCTGCTTCCCTTTTAAAAAATAAGTTCCAACTTCAGACCATCTCTTTGTGAATGCATGACACTACACTTTCAGAAAAAGCCAGGTCACATCTTGAGTACTTTGCTACTTAGAAATTTCTTCTGTCGGATACTTTAAATCATCTCTCTGAAGTTAAAAGTTCCACAGATCTCTAGGCCAGGGGAAAAATGTTGCCAGGCACTTTGCTAAAGTATAGCAAGAGTGACCTTTGCTCCATTTCCCAATAAATACCTCACCTCCATCTGAAACCACCTCAACTGGGACTTCATTGTCCATACCACTATTAGCATGTTGATCAAATGCATTCAGCAAGTATTTTGAAAGTTCCAAGCTTTCCCACATCTTCCTGTCCTTTTCTAAGCCTTCCAAACTGTTCTAACCTCTCCCCATTACCCAGTTCCAAAGTCACTTTCACATTTTCAAGTATCTTTATATCAGCACCCCACTTCCAGTACCAATTCTCTGTATTGGTCCTTTTTCACATTGCTATAAAGAACTACCTGAGACTGAGTAATTTATTTTTAAAAAGAGGCTTAATTGAGTTATGGTTCCACATAGCTTTGGGGGCCTCAGGAAAATGACAACTATGGTGGAAGACAAAGGGGAAGCAAGTAATATTTTACATAGCAGCAGGAAAGAGAGAGAGCAAGGGAGGATTATCGCTCTCCATCAACCATCAGGTCTCATAAGAACCCACTATCATGAGAACAGTATGGGGGAAATCCACCCCCATGATCCAATCACCTCCCACTAGGTCCCTCCCCTGACACACGGGGATTACAATTCAAGATGAAGTTTGGGTGGGGACACAGAGTCAAACCATATCAAGGACCTTCTACAGTCCTGAATTGGTATGTTATTCTTTTGATATTTCTTCCAGAAGAGTCAACTTCTGATCTTTGACTTGTAGCATGATCCTTACCACAAATGTGCAGAAAAAAAAAGAAGTCATTCAGTGATTATAAAACTGAATAGTTTTATTATAATAATACACACTCATTTTATGAGAAATTATTCAATGGTTACATTGAAAGTAAGCATGTCAATTTATTGTCCATAATTGCCCCCATCTTTTACATCTTCGTGTAAAAGTACACGAAGGTACTTTTACTTATACTGAAAGGTATACCACTGAAACACACTTATATACTAATATTTTATTGCCTATAAATAATTATAAAAACAATGATAAATTATATATTGCTTAATATAAAATTATAATTAACTTAGTTTTAAATAATGCTGAATCAAAAACTAATAGCAAAACTTTGAAAGATTTTGAAATATGAGATATCACATAGAAGTCATCAGATACAGCTAAAGTTGAACTTAGAACAAAATGTGTATAATGGCTTACAATAGAAAAAAAAAGAAATCATCCATCTCAAGAAGTAAACACATTCATTTCAAGAAATAAAACCTAAGAACAAAAATCTGAATTGGAAGAAAGGAAAGATAGTTTAAAAAAATTAAATTGTTTTTGTAAACTAATAAAATCAGCACTCTGCCATCTCACTCCCCAAGTTGTTGATGTCCTTTCATTTCTTTCCATGCATGGGTGGAATGTTATTTTTTTCTTTTTGTTTTATTTTCATTTCATATGCAACACATGGTTAGGAAATGTCAGCGTTCTAGTCTCTTTATTTCTATTTTTGTAAATTAAACTTTTCTTTAGCTTCAGGGACCCACATGTAAGTTTGTTATATATGCAAACTGTGTGTTATGGGGGTTTGATGTACCAATTATTTAGTCACCCAAGTAGTAAGCATAGTACCTGATCAGTAGTTTTTCAATCTTTATCCTTCTCCCACCTTTCACCCTCAAGTAGGCCCTTATATCTGTTGTTCTATCCTTTGTGTCCATATGTACTTATTTTAAAAAATAAGTTATGTAACTTATAAGTGAGTAACTTATAAGTGTTATGTAACTTATAAGTGAGAACATGTAGTATTTTGTTTTCTGTTTCTGTGTTAGTTTGCTAAGGATAATAGCCTCCAGCTCTGCCTATGTGTTCTCAGAGGATATAATCTCATTCTTTTTAATGGCTGCATAGTATTCCATGGTGTATATGTACCACATTTTCTTTATCCAATCTGTCATTCATGGGTACTTGAGTTGATTCTTTGCTATGGTGAACAGTGCTGTGATGAAAATACATGTACATGTGTTTCTATGGTGGAACAATTTATATTCCTATGAGTATATAGCCAATAGGATTGCTGGATTAAGTGGTAGTTTTGCAAAACTGCTTTCCACAATGCCAGAATTAATTTACAATCCCATGAGACATGTATAAGCATTCCCTTTTCTTCACAACCTTGACAGCATCTGTTATTATTATTATTTTACTTTTGAATAATAGCCAATCTGAATACAGTATCTTATTGTGGTTTTGATTTGCATTTTTCTAATTAGTGTTGTTGAACTGTGTTTCATATGCTTGTTATCCACACGTATGTTTTCTTTTGAAAAGTGTCTGCTCTTGTCATTTGCACACTTTTAAATGGGTTGTTTGTTTTTACTTGCTAATTTGCTTACTTTCCATATAGATTCTGGATGTTAGACCTTTGTCAGATGCATAGTTTGCAAATATTTCCTCCCCTTCTGTAGGTTGTCTTAAAAATTTACTTTGTTGGTAGTTTCTTTTGCTGTGCAGAAGTCTTTTGTTTACATTGGTCCCAATTGTCAATTTTTGTTGCAATTTCTTTTGGCATCTTCATCATGAAATCTTTGTCCATTCTTATGTCTAGAACTGTGTTTTCTAGGTTATCTTCCAGGGTTTTTATAGTTTTAGGTTTTACATTTAAGTATTTAGTCTATCTTGAGTTGATTTTTGTATATGGTGTAAGGAAGGGGACCAGTTTCAATATTCTGCATTTCAATATTCTGCATACAGAATTCCAGCACCATTTATTGAATAGGGAGTCATTTACCTATTGCTTGTTTTTGCCAGCTTTGTTGAAGATCAGATGGTCCTGCATGTGTGGCTTTATTTCTGAGTGCTCTGTTCCATTTCTGTAATCTATGTATCTGTTTTTGCACCAGTACCATGCCATTTTTGTTACTGTAGTCTTGTAGTATATTTGGAAGTCAGGTAGTATGATGCCTCAGCTTTATTCTTTTTGCTTAGAATTGCCTTGACTATTTGAGCCTTTTTTGATTCCATATGAATTTTTCAAAACCTTTTTTCTAGTTATGTAAAGAATGTCATTGGTGATTTGATTGGAATAGCATTGAATCTGAACATTGCTTTGGGTAGTATGACCATTTTAAGAATATCGATTCTTTCTCTCCATGAGCACAGAAAATTTTTCCATCTGTTTGTGTCATTTTTTACTTCTTTCAGCAGTGTTATATAATTCTCATCGAAGAGGTATTTTACCTCCCTCATTAGATGTATCACTAGGTATTTTATACTTTATACTTTTTGTGGCTATTATGAATGGGATTATGTTCTTGATTTGGCTCTCAGCTAGGACACTGCTGTTGTATAGAAATGATATTGATTTTTGTACTCCGTTTTGTATCCTGAAACTTTGCTTAAGTACTGTATTAGATCTAGGAGCTTTGGGGCAGAGACTGTGGGGCTTTCTAGTTATAGAATTATATTGTCTGTAAAGTGAGATAATTTCACTTCCTTTTTTGCTATTTAGATTCCCTTTATTTCTTTCACTTGCCTGATTGCTCTAGCTAGGACTTCCAGTACCTTGTCGGAATGAAATTGGTGAGAGAGGGTATGCTTGTCTTTTTCTGATTTTCAAGGGGAATGCTTCCAGGTTTTGCCCATTCACTGTGATACTGGCTATGGGTTTTTAAAGATGGTTCTTAGTATTTTGTTGAGGATTTTTGCATTGTGTGTTCATCAAGGATATTGGCCTGAAGTTTTCTTTTTTTGTGGTATATCTTCCAGGTTTTGGTATCAGGAATATGCTGGCCTCATAGAATGAGTTAGGGTGGAGTCCCTCCTCAGTTTTTTGGAATAGTTTCATTAGAAATGGTACCAGCTCTTCATTATATATCTGGTAGAATTTGTCCATAATTCTTTCTGGTCCTGAACTTTTTCTGGTTGGTAGGCTTTTTATTACTGATTCAATTTTGGAACTTATTATTGGTCTGTTCAGGGATTCCATTTCTTCCTGGTTCAGTCTTGGGATGTTGAATGTTTTCAGCAGTTTATACATTTCTTCTGGGTTTTCTATCTTGTATGCATAGAGTTGTTTTTAATGGTCACTGAGGGTTTTATGTATTTCTATGGGGTCAATGGTAATTTCCCTTTTGTCATTTCTCATTGGGCTTATTAGGATCTCTCTCTCTCTCTCTCAGTAGTCTATCTAGCAGTCTATCAATCTTATTTATTTTTTCAAAAATCCAACTCCTACTGGATTTGTTGATCTTTTTATGGTTTTATGAATGTGTCAATTTCACTCAGTTCAACTCTGATTTTGATTATTTCTTGTCTTCTGCTAGCTTTGGGGTTGGTTTGCTGTTATTTTCCTAGTTCCTCTAGATAACATGGTGGTTGCTAATTTGAGATCTAACTTTTAGGTGTGGGCATGTAGCACTAAAAACTTTTCCCTTAACACTGCTTTAGCTGTGTCCAGGGATGCTGGTATGTTGTATCATAGTTTTCATTCGTTTCAAGTAATTTTTGCCTTAATTTCATTGTTTACTCAAAAGCCATTCAGAAACAGGTTGTTTAAATCCCTCGCAATTGTATGGCTTTGAGAAATCTTCTTACTATTGATTTCTATTTTTATTGTGTTGTGATTCGA
>NW_012109319.1:15200-15820 GCF_000951045.1 Mandrillus leucophaeus | reverse complement strand
AAAAAAAAGAAGTCATTCAGTGATTATAAAACTGAATAGTTTTATTATAATAATACACACTCATTTTATGAGAAATTATTCAATGGTTACATTAAAAGTAAGCATGTCAATTT
Organism: Mandrillus leucophaeus; assembly: GCF_000951045.1. Lineage (NCBI taxonomy): Eukaryota > Metazoa > Chordata > Mammalia > Primates > Cercopithecidae > Mandrillus > Mandrillus leucophaeus. The sequence continues at coordinate 15,707 of NW_012109319.1, read as the reverse complement.
ATTGTCCATAATTGGCCTCATCTTTTACATCTTCATGTAAAAGTACATGAAGGTACTTTTACTTATACTGAAAGGTATACCACTGAAACACACTTATATACTAATATTTTATTGCCTATAAATAATTATAAATACAATTTTAAATTATATATTGCTTAATATAAAATTATAATTAACTTAGTTATAAATAATGCTGAATCAAAACTAATAGCAAAACTTTGAAAGATTTTGGAATATGAGATATCACATAGAAATCATGAGATACAGCTAAAGTTGAACTTAGAACAAAATGTGTATAATGGCATACAATAGAAAAAAAAAGAAATCATCCATCTGAAGAAGTAAACACATTCATTTCAAGAAATAAAAACTAAGAACAAAAATCTGAATTGGAAGAAAGGAAAGATAGTTTAAAAAATTAAATTGTTTTTGTAAACTAATAAAATCAGCACTCTGCCATCTCACTCCCCAAGTTGTTGATGTCCTTTCATTTCTTTCCATGCATGG
>NW_012109319.1:6146-12810 GCF_000951045.1 Mandrillus leucophaeus | reverse complement strand
CATTTCTTTAATCTATGTGTCTGTTTTTGCACCAGTACCATGCCATTTTTGTTACTGCAGTCTTGTAGTATATTTGGAAGTCAGGTAGTATGATGCCTCAGCTTTATTCTTTTTGCTTAGAATTGCCTTGACTATTTGAGCCTTTTTTGATTCCATATGAATTTTTCAAAACCTTTTTTCTAGTTATGTAAAGAATGTCATTGGTGGTTTGATTGGAATAGCATTGAATCTGAACATTGCTTTGGGTAGTATGACCATTTTAAGAATATCGATTCTTTCTCTCCATGAGCACAGAAAACGTTTCCATCTGTTTGTGTCATTTTTTACTTCTTTCAGCAGTGTTATGTAATTCTCATCGAAGAGATATTTTACCTCCCTCATTAGCTGTATCACTAGGTATTTTATACTTTATACTTTTTGTGGCTATTATGAACGGGATTATGTTCTTGATTTGGCTCTCAGCTAGGACACTGCTGTTGTATAGAAATGATACTGATTTTTGTACTCTGTTTTGTATCCTGAAACTTTGCTTAAGTACTGTATTAGATCTAGGAGCTTTGGGGCAGAGACTGTGGGGCTTTCTAGTTATAGAATTATATTGTCTGTAAAGTGAGATAATTTCACTTCCTTTTTTGCTATTTAGATTCCCTTTATTTCTTTCACTTGCCTGATTGCTCTAGCTAGGACTTCCAGTACCTTGTCGGAATGAAATTGGTGAGAGAGGGTATGCTTGTCTTTTTCTGATTTTCAAGGGGAATGCTTCCAGGTTTTGCCCATTCACTGTGATATTGGCTATGGGTTTTTAAAGATGGCTCTTAGTATTTTGTTGAGGATTTTCGCATCCTATGTTCATCAAGGATATTGGCCTGATGTTTTCTTTTTTTGTGGTATATCTTCCAGGTTTTGGTATCAGGAAGATGCTGGCCTCATAGAATGAGTTATGGTGGAGTCCCTCCTCAGTTTTTTGGAATAGTTTCATTAGAAATGGTACCAGCTCTTCATTATATATCTGGTAGAATTTGTCCATAATTCCTTCTGGTCCTGAGCTTTTTCTGGTTGGTAGGCTTTTTATTACTGATTCAATTTTGGAACTTCTTATTGGTCTGTTCAGGGATTCCATTTCTTCCTGGTTCAGTCTTGGGATGTTGAATGTTTTCAGCAGTTTATACATTTCTTCTGGGTTTTCTATCTTGTATGCATAGATATGTTTTTGATGGTCACAGAGGGTTTTATGTATTTCTATGGGGTCAATGGTAATTTCCCTTTTGTCATTTCTCATTGGGCTTATTAGGATCTCTCTCTCTCTCTCTCTCTCTCTCTCTCTCTCTCTCTCTCAGTAGTCTATCTAGCAGTCTATCAATCTTATTTATTTTTTCAAAAATCCAACTCCTGCTGGATTTGTTGATTTTTTATGGTTTTATGAATGTGTCAATTTCACTCAGTTCAACTCTGATTTTGATTGTTTCTTGTCTTCTGCTAGCTTTGGGGTTGGTTTGCTGTTATTTTCCTAGTTCCTCTAGATAACATGGTGGTTGCTAATTTGAGATCTTTCTAACTTTTAGGTGTGGGCATGTAGCACTAAAAACTTTTCCCTTAACACTGCTTTAGCTGTGTCCAGGGATTCTGGTATGTTGTATCATAGTTTTCATTCGTTTCAAGTAATTTTTGCCTTAATTTCATTGTTTACTCAAAAGCCATTCAGAAACAGGTTGTTTAAATCCCTCGCAATTGTATGCCTTTGAGAAATCTTCTTACTATTGATTTCTATTTTTATTGTGTTGTGATTCGAGAGTTTAGTTAGTATGATATATTTTTTTAATTTTCTGAGAATTATTTTATGGCTGATTGTATGATCAATATTAGAGTGTGTGCCATATGCAGATGAGAATAATGTACACTGTATTGTACTTGGGTAGAGAGTTCTCTAGATATTTGTTAGGTCCATTTGGTCACGTACCAAGATCATATCCTGAATAACTTTGTTAGTTTTCTGCCTCTATGGTCTGTCTAATACTGTCAGTTGGGGTGTGAAGTTTCCCACTGTTATTGTGTAGTTGTCTAAGTCTCTTCGTATTTTTGTCTAACAGAGCCAATTTGGAGAACTAGTCTTTGAGCTCTGGGATTCTTTCCTCAGTTTATCTATCTTGATGTTAATATATATGACCATATTATGACATTCTTGAAGTGAGTTTTCCAGCTGTATCAGATCAGTTTAGTTAACTCTTAAGATAGACATTTCATCTTTTACTTCCTGTGTAGTTTGTTTTTATTCCTGTTGTTCCTTGTCTTGGGCTTGCACTTCCTCCTAAATCTTGATGATCCATCTACCTTCTGAATTCTGTATCTGTCATTTCAGCCATTTCAGCTTGGTTAAGAACCATTGCTGGGAACTACTGCAATCAACTGAAGGTAAGAAGACACTCTGGCTTTTTGAGTTCACAAGGTTCTCATGCTGGTTCTTTCTTATCTGTCTGGGCTGATGACCCTTCCATCTGTGAAGCTACTGGCCTCTGGATGGGGTATTTTGCTTTTATCTTCTTTGATGCTCTTGGAGTTTGATTGTGGCAGAAGGTGGGTTCAGTCCACTGACTTCACTTCTGGAAGATTTTAGGAGTCCAAAGCTCAACTTGGCACTCCTGGGATGGATGCTCTAACTCTGATCAGCTGGTATTGAGCCCTCCACCTTGATTTTTGGCCCCTTGAGGTTATGAACCTGGTGCACTGAAGGGGCTGAAGTTTTCCCGGTACATTAGCCACAACACTCCAATTTTCAGGAGCTGCCAGCCAAAGTGCTTTTTTGGAACAGAGGCAGTGGGGTCTGTGCTTGTTCACATGTGCCAGCAGCTGCAGCAGCATGGTGGGGTGCATGTACGTTGACTGGGCAAGGATATCTAGAGTGGTAGGGTTGTCAGCCTCTTTGCTAGCACTTGTGCTGGTGGTGGCAGTGGAGATGGGGACACTGACAGAGCTGAGGTTGTTGGCACCTGAGCACAGTTTGTACCAGCAGTGGTGATGGCACTGTGGGGATGAGTTTCCTGGCAACTGTGCATGAGTTCACATCGGCAACGGCAAAGCAGCATCACAAGGAGGGGGTGGCTGGGTGAGCTTGTGCTGGCAAAGTGGTAAGGGGGCCATGAGTGAGTGCATGCTGGAAAAGCAGCATGGGGAGTCTTCAGCGAGAGGAAACTGGGTGGGCTGGTGTGCATTGCTAAGGGTCAGTCTGCTGGAGCTTTCCAACAGTCAGGCATGGTCTTCTGGCAAAGGAGCTATAACGTGAGCCCCTAGGAACTGCCCTGGTTGGGCAACCGAGGCTGCACTGCAAGTGGATGTGGTCAGTCTGGGACCCCAGGAGATGCCAGTAGATGGAGGGGCACTCAGTCATGCCCTCATCCCATGGGCATGACTGCTCTGCTCTGTCCAGGTCCTACAGTCACCCTGAGATTAAAGTCTCCTAGAGTTCCTAGAGGAGCATGGCAAGCGTTGGGGGATGAGCATCACTAGCCATGCTCCACTGAAGCCATTCCCATGCCAAATCCTCTGAACCACACAGGCTAGAGCCCTGCCCTGTCATTTCTCTAAGGAGATCTTTCCGCCAGCTCAAGTATCTGTGGGGGTCATGAGGTCTTCTTCTGCTAGGATTCCAGAGGTCCATGATAAGTGTAGGCCACTCCTCACCTGTTCGAATTACTCCTTTCCCAGGAGTCACTGGGGGCCAGGAATGAGTCCTGGTGCTTATTCACCCCATGCACGGTTCTCAGCTTTCTCCCCATTCAGCCCAGCATTTGTGCCCCACCACCCCATCCACTCTCAATTCCTTCTGAAGGTCTGCTTGTAGGATGCCAGTCTGCCCCATATCACAGTCCCTTGGCAGGAGATGTTCCTCCTGGCTGCAACTAGTCAGCCATCTTGAATCCCTTCCTATTTCTGTTTCTGAACCCACATTATCCTTGCACCTCATGTAAAAATCCATCCATCCCCATTTAAAATAATCGAATTAAAACAATTAATCCTTTTCCCCTCACTTTCCTGTCCTTTTCCCTCAATTTCCCATCTTTATTATAGTCCTTTATTATCACTCCCCATATTTGTTAAAATCCTTATCCGTGGATTATTAACATTTCCTATATATAAACCCCAAATTTTTCTTGAGAGTTTAAAAAAACACAGAATAACTGTGGATGACTTAACCAATAACCTATCTTGGATATATTCAACTTCAAAACTTAAAAGTGTCAATATCTCATTCTGTGACCATAGCCTTTAATAAGTAACAAATAAGCAAACAAATAAAATAAGTATTGATTTTACCAGGATTCTCTCTTCAAACTTCTTCTTTTCTTTACCTATCCCTCCTTTGATTTCCCCCCTCCATGCCCATGATTTAAATATCATTTGTATGTTCATGTCTCTCAATTCCATTCTTTATAGGTAAGCACCAGAATAGAATGTTTCACAACTTAGTGGAAGTCTCCAGTATGAGAAACTCATAGGACTTACAACTAAAGCATTCAACACTAAACTCTTCTCCCTGGCAAGTTTCCCTTCAGACCTAGAATCCTATATATTGTTAGTGGCATAACTAACAACCTGGTCTCCCAATATAAGTCTAGAAACTTTTGAATTCTCTGACTTATCTATTAGAAATAAGTAAATTCATTTTTACCCTATATTGACTATCCTTTCTCTTTTCCATTCTCATAAGTATTGCTATATATCACTTCTAATGTGAATTTCTGAAAAAACTTCCATACACATTGCTTACAAGTAATGATTTAAAGTGCATAATTTTAAAGACTATAAACATAGATTTCATAAGCTATAAAAAGTCCTTCTAGAATTATAAATCATACACACATGCATGTGTATATATACATACTTGATGTGGTTTATCTCTGTTCCCACCCAAATCTGATGCTGAATTGCAGTCTTCAGTGTTGACGGAGGGGCCTAGTGGGAAGTGAGTGACCACATCATGGGGGCAGACATCCGCCTTCTGTTTGTGTGATAGAGTTCTCATGAGATCTGATTGTTGGAAAGTGTGTAGCACTTCCCCCTTCTCTTCCCTCTTTCTCTCTTTGTCTCCCTCTCCTGCCCCACCATGGTAAGACATGCTTGCTTCCCCTTTGCCATTCACCATGATTGTAAGTTTCCTGAGGCCGCCCAGCCATGCTTCCTGTATAGCCTGAAGAACTGTGAGTTGATTAAACTTCTTTTCTTCATAATTTACCCAGTCTTAGGTAGTTCTTTATAGTAGTGTGAAAATGGAGTAATACAATACTCCACACACAAACATACGCACCTGTGGTGGTAAATGTATTACAGATTTCCTTAGAGTTTTGAAAAATACTTGATACCCAAAATGTTTCTATCCACTGGTCAATGTCTCCACTCAGGTCATTTTGTATGAAGAGATGGGCTGTCCTGACTCTATTTCACAGACAGTATTTCCTACCATTCTTTTCTTCAAAACATATGCCATTTCTAAATAGCATCGATTATTATTCTTTAAAGATACTTCTTATTTCACACTTCTTTCCATTTGAGCATTTTATTATCTCTCCTTTAGAAATAAACTTCTCTGATTATTTAACTAGGAAATTCCTATGTATGTTTCAAAGCAAAGAATGAATATGTTCTTTCTTAGGAATTCTTTTGAAAAATGGTTTATTTGTTTGAAATTATGTTTCACAACTTGAGGTGAGCTGTACATTATTCCTGTTTAGACATGAAATTATATTTGCAACTATGTTTAAAATCTGTTCAATAGTATGTGTTAATGTCACTTACTTTAGATATCAAGAACGCAGGTAATACCAGGCACACAATAAGCTTTGAACGAGCAGAGAAAGTGGATGGAGCTGAGGGGTTCTGAAACAGGCAGTATCATATTGTTGACGGGCCTTGTGCTCTCAACCATCAGCAGTGTTTCAGTGATGTTCATGCCTTTTGAGTAGCCTTTTCCCTGCTTATAGAATCCCAGAAGTCTGAAAGTCTTTCTTCATTTCATCCCACGTTTGTCCCCTTTATTTCAAGGGGCTTGGAGAGATGTTGGTTAAAGGATGCAAAATTTCGGCTAGATAAGAGCAATTGGTTCAAGAAATCTATTGTGCATCATGGTGACTAGAATTAATAACAACATATTGTATGCTTGAAAATTTCCAAGAGAGTAGATTTTAAGTGTTTTTACCACATAAATATGATAAGTATGTGAGGTAATGCATATGCTAATTAGCTTGATTTAGCCATTCCCTGGTATATACATGTATTAAAACATCATACTGTGTAACAAAAATATATGCATTTTAATTTATTAATTAAAAAGAAAACAATCTTGTTGACTTCTTTTGGAATGTCAAGAGAACCAACATTTGACATGAGGGCTCTCCACAGATTCTTCCTGGATAACTTTCTCTCTATTGCACTGAGCATGCTTCGTGTTAACTCTGAATTCTCATACCGTTTCTGTTACACAGATGAAAACTCTGCCGCATACAGGTCCTCGGTAATTAGCCTAGGATATCAGGCTGTAGATTATATAGTTATCACACTATGCACTCTCCATAAATAGCTGATTTTATTAATTACTCATTTAAGCTTCTATAAGCAAATTTTTCAGGAAATAAACTGTCCAATTCCTAGAAATCATTGTTCCATACATGTAACA
>NW_012109319.1:0-2844 GCF_000951045.1 Mandrillus leucophaeus | reverse complement strand
TTGCCCCTAACTTTATTTATTATTTTCTTAATAGTGTTGAGTTTACCTATAAGTTCATTAAATACATTCATTTCTGTTGCTTTAAGAAAATTTTCTGCATTTTATTTTTTACTGTTTCTTAATGTATCCATGTCAGTGCATCCTGAAGTAGTTGGTGTAAGACTCAGTTTATATAGTTCTTATGTGATTTTATAGAATTCAGTGTGAAAACTACCTGGGGCTGAGTTTTCTTTGTAACAATGATTTTTACAATGAATCCAATAAAAGACTCTTAACATTTTCTGTTTTTTATTTTGTGAGTTTGGTGATGTGTTTTGTTTTTTTTTTTAATTATCATTTCACTTAAGTATTCATAAAGGTGTTATTAAGTTGTTTATAATATTTTCTTATTAACATTCAAGTGTCTGTATGATTTATAGTGATAATCCTATCCTTGATATTGATAACTTTTTGCTCACTAAGTGTTTTTTCCTGAATAATATACCCAGGCTACTATCACTTTTCCTGGTGCTGGAAATAATAAACTTTGGTCTGTTAATTATTTTCATCACTTTTTAGTAGGAAATAATTACTAATTTTCTTTGTGATTCTTCCAATCATTATGGATTATTTAGAAGTTGTTTAATCTCCAAATTTTAAGTCTCATAATATCTTATTACTTATGACAAATTTAATTTAATTATTATCAAAGTATATTCACTGTATAATTTCAGTTTTTAAAAAAATATTTAGATTTGTTTGATTTTTTAATGTGAACTCTGTGTATATATCATGTGCATTGAGTTTTCTGTATTTTTTAGGTATATCGTTCCACAATTCTCAATTAAATCATTCTGGATGAGAAGGGACCTAAACATACCTACATCTTTAGTAGTTTTTTTCTCTAATTGCTCTATCAGATGCTTTGTAAGAAGTGCTAAAATCTCCACGTCTGCTGTTTTGGACTGCTTCTTTGATTCTATCAAAATCTTTCTTGCGCATTTTGAAGCTCTGTTATTAAGTGTAAACATATTTGTTAAACAAGGTTTACAGGAGGGCATTGTTTTGCACTAACTTCCTGAACTAAGTCCCAGAAAACCAGGCCGAACCAAAATGGTATAACTTATACTATGTGCAAGGAAGTAGGTAGATCCCCAAATAGACCAGTTTTCCCTGAAGACAGGAGATTCATAGCAACCAATCAAAAAGAGCCCAGTCTACCTGAGTCAGTGTGATAAGAAATGCCTCCTTTGCTTCAACCTTACAAGAAAAGTTACCTGTAGTAACTTGATGTTAACCAATCTGCTTTTTAAAATTGTTCTCCCTTCTTGCTCCTACCTTACAAAAACCAACCGTTCTGGCATGGCCTGTGGAATATTCATTCTGTTTTATAAAATGAGGTGTGCCAGATTCCAGAATTAAAAGTAAAAAATAATTATATCTTTATGGTAAATTAGTTGTAATTTTGACTTTTGACACATTTGTGATGGTTTTTTTTTTTTATAAACTTCTCATTATATTGCTAGAAAATATCCCTTTTTACATCTAGTAATACATTTTACTCTGAAGCTAATCTTATTTGATATTATCATATATTTATTTGTAATATATATCGTATGTTATATAGTTGATATATTATTGATAATATTAAATATGAGAGTTCTCTCATATTTCACCTTTAGGCAATGAAACTTTATACTGCAGGTTTAGTTAATGACTCATTATAAGGAAGTAAGAAGTAAGTCTAAAATTACAATGACCCACATTAGTTACATTTTACTATCTTGTGATTCAAATGCTTTTAGTAATCATTTCGTGCTCATTAGTATAAATGAGAAAGATTCCATACCAAGCTAAAAATTTAAAAACTAAGTTTTAGTCTAAAAGAAATATTTAAAAATCATTTTTCGTTATTACTACATTAGACACATTCCAAATTTAAGACAATCATACCAAAGAAAAAAAGACCTAAACCATTTCATAATAAGAAATAAAACAAGAATTAGAAAAATATTTTTTTATCACTGGCTTTCAAGTAAGTTATATGCTAACAACAATTCTATCTTGTTTTAATTATCATAATGAATTTGGGATTACTGTATTACCATACAGTCTATCCAGTCAGAGCACACACTTTGCTTAAACCTTATCAACTCCATAAAGATTTCACTGGCTTCTTCATCTTTCCTTCAGACACCTGCTCTCTTTAAAAACTATCGTGACCTTCTCCAATTAAGAATTATATAGTATTCCGTATTTTCTTTCTATTAATTATTGTATTTTAGCTGGTGCCATTTTTATAGAAACATTCATAGCAAGTAGTACGTATGTTGTAATAGAAAGACAAAGAAATAAAATAAAAGTAATTAATAATTTGATACGTAAACTTTTAAAGTAAATACTGATTAGCTTCATATGTAAAATTTGCATAAACTTTTAAAGTAAATACTGATTATTAACTTCATATGTAAAGTTTGCATCTGAAATTATCAATTCATGTTTTCTATAACTATCATGTTAAAAAGATTTACAGTTAGAGGCCGGGCGCGGTGGCTCACGCCTGTAATCCCAGCACTTTGGGAGGCCGAGGCCGGCAGATCATGCCGTCGGGAGATCCAGACCATCCTGGCTAACACGGTGAAACCCCGTCTCTACTAAAAATACCAAAAAAATTTAGCTGGGCGTGGTGACGGGCACCTGTAGTCCCAGCTACTCGGGAGGCTGCGGAGGGAGAATAGCGTGAAGGGGCATCAGAGTTTGCAGTGAGCTGGAGTTTGCAGTGAGCCGGAGTTTGCAGTGAGCCGGAGTTTGCAGTGAGCCGAGTTTGCAGTGAGCCGAGATCGCACCACTGCACTCTAGCCTGGG
>NW_012109318.1:0-1072 GCF_000951045.1 Mandrillus leucophaeus | reverse complement strand
TCACTCTTGTTGCCCAGGCTGGAGTCCAATGGCGCGATCTTGTCTAACCACAACCTCCGACTCCTAGGTTCAAGCGATTCTCCTGCCTCAGCCTCTCAAGTAGCTGGAACTACAGGCGTGTACCACCACGCCTGGCTAATTTTTGTGTTTTTAGTAGAGATGGGGTTTCACCATGTCGGCCAGGATGATCTTGATCTCTTGACCTTGTGATCTGCCCGCCACAGTGTTGGGATTACAGGCATGAGCCACTGCGCCCAGCCAATTGTCCCCTTTTCTAAGGTGTGATCTTGTGGAGTCTCTAAAGAATGCCTTTGTAATTACTGAGGACTCTCCTCTCTTGCTGGATGGAACTTGAATGATTCATACCCCGTGCAAGCTCCGATTGTCTTAGAACTGTCTGGTAATATTTTCTTTTCTTAGAAGTTGTTCTTGCCAAGCTTCATAGTTTTACTCTGTACACGTACAGATTGATATTTAGCCATATACTTATGGACTTTTGCATATTTTCTTGGAACTGTGCCTTTGTTTTTGCATAACTCTATCCTTTGTGGGACTCTAGCCCACAAATTCTAGCTGTCTTGGCTCCCCACTTACTCTAATCTCTTTCTTCTCATTTCAGCAAGACAGTTAGGTCACTTTTAGGTTCCCCTGCCCTGTACTGGAATTCACTATTCACCTGCAGGAAAGAAACCTGGGTGATGGAATTGCTTTTGTCATTTTTTGTTTTTGCCTTTTCTCAGAGATCGTAGTAATATTGTGCATCCTTTTGTCCGTTAACTGAAAATAGTTATTTCCTTTATTTTGTCCAGTTTTCTAGTTGTTTATGGCAGGAGAGTAAGTTCCAAGCCTTATCTTCCTCATTATAGATGTTCTCTTCATAGATATTTTAATGAGAAAGGGAGAGATAGTTTCATAAAATCAGAGATTCTCCAAAGCAAATTGCAGATAGAAGAATAAGGAACTTACCTTATGCTCCGTCTGATGTGAAGAGTCTAGGACCAGAAATACTCAGTGTGGGCTGTGCACGGAGGCTCACGCCTGTAATCCCAGCACTTTGGGAGGCTGAGACGGG
>NW_012109317.1:0-2147 GCF_000951045.1 Mandrillus leucophaeus | reverse complement strand
AAAAGCCTTGGGCAGAGGCCTCCTGACACCATCTAGGTAGTGGGCAGCCAGCAATGCAATAAGTAGATCTCAGCCTTCTTTCCTTCTTTTCCTGTGTGTGTGCACGGCTCACACTGGTTCATTCAAATCTACACACACCCAGATACAAACAAGATCTGTTCAGAGGCTGGAGAATCCATCAAGGATCCTCCAATGGGATATATCTGCCTTCTCTTCCCAACTCCGATCCATGTGAGAATCCAGGGGTTGGTAGATGCCATGCTATAGAACAGGATTTAATATTCTGTTCCTCAGTGTTAGAAAGGGGGTCCTCATCCTCTCAGGAGAAATCCAGGTCCCCTGAGGCAGATAAATGAGACAACTTTAAACATCAGTTAACTAATAATACATATGTGTGTATCTAGCAAAAAGGAAAGAAATACATTAAAATGTCAACAGTTACTTCTGCTGAGTGATAAGATTAACTGACTTTTTAGATTTTTCTCATTTCATTTTTATGTTCTGTATGTGATCATGTATTGTTTTCAAAAAACATGTAAGTGCTATAGTTAAAACTCTTTTTTGTTTGTTGGTTTTCAAGAGTCTTGCTCTGTCACCTAGGCTGGAATGCAGTGGCGTGATCTCAGCTCACTTCAACCTCCGCCTCCGGGGTTCAGGCAATTCTCCTGCCTCAGCCTCCCGAGTAGCTGGGATTACAGGCATGTGCCACCATGCCTGGCCAATTTTTGTATTTTTAGTAGAGACGAGGTTTCACTATGTTGGCCAGGCTGGTCTCGAACTCCTGACCTTGTGATCTGCCAGCCTCAGTTTCCCAAAGTGCTGGGATTACAGGCATGAGCCACTGCGCCTGGCTATAGTTAAAATTCTTATATTTGTATAGGCCATTATTATTTTCAAACATAAGCATAAGTTTTTTCAGTAGATTCTTTGTATATTTTGAATACAAGTTCTTTATCATATGTGTTTTGAAAATATTTTTTCGTAGTCTGTGTCTTGTGTTTCCATTCTCTAAACAGTATCTTTTGCAGAGCAGAAGTTTTAAATTTTAATAAAATCCAACAAACCACTTTTTTCTTTTATGGATTGTACTTTTGGTGTTGCATTGAAAAACTCATTACCATCAATTGATTCTCTGATATTATTCTCTGATATAATTCTGCTTATGTCACAGAAATAATTCTCTGATATTATTTATCTCCATTTTGCAGATGAAAAAACCAAGACTCAAAGATTAACTAACTTGACTTAGCTCAGACCTGCAGCAAGTAATAGATTTGGGACTGCTTTACATTCCAATGCTTTTTCCACTATAGAATGTTGCAATGAGATCTAATCCTATTATTCTTGCTTTTGTTTTCTTTGCTTTTCTTTCCTTTTTTCTTTTCTCTTTTAAAGTTGTTTTTGGCCAGGTGCAGTGGCTCAAGCCTATAATCTGAGCACTTTGGGAGGCCAAGTCAGGAGGATCACCTGAGGTCAGGTGTTCAAGACCAGCCTGGCCAACATGGCGAAATCCCATCTCTACTAAAAATACAAAAAATTAGCCAAAATACAAAAAATTAGCCCAGCATGGTGACGGCACCTGTAGTCCCAGCTACTCGGGAGGCTGAGGCAGGAGAATCACTTGAACCTGGGAATTAGAGGTTGCAGTGAGCCAAGATTGCACCACTGCACTCTAGCCTGGGTGACAGTGAGACTTAAGTGCTGGGATTACAGGCGTGAGCCACCGCGCCTGGCCACTAAGTTGTTTTTAACATAAGATGAGCACAGTTTGCTAGAATAAATGGCAGCTTCCAGAGAAAAAGACATTGATGAAGCTAATTCAAAGTGTATCATAACGGCATTGTTAGAAACATGCTCTAAGGTAGCAATGCTAAGGATTGTGAGAGTCTGGGGAACCAGAGGAGCATGTTATAAAAACAAGAGCTCGTTTCCCTAGAAATATACATACATACAACATTTTCCATACAATTTTAGGGGTTCTGAATGCGATGGCTGCTCTTCGACACAAAACATATGCAGAATTAGTTCCCTGGGTTATCTGGGGAAAATATAAAATAATGTAAGAAAATAATATCTATAAAAGCACCATCATAGTTCCTGTGAATAGTTAGCATTCCATAAATTCTCTGAATTTAATTCAAAGTCTG
>NW_012109316.1:0-1496 GCF_000951045.1 Mandrillus leucophaeus | reverse complement strand
GTTTTTTGTATTTTTTAGTAGAGACGGGGTTTCACCGTGTCAGCCAGGATGGTCTCGATCTCCTGACCTCGTGATCCGCCCGTCTCGGCCCCCCAAAGTGCTGGGATTACAGGCTTGAGCCACCGCGCCCGGCCAATAGTTCTTAAAATAAGTCATAAAATAAGTCAAGGAAAACAGAGGAGAAAGATTGAAAGGAACATTCTGTAATTGCTCCTGGATGGCTTCACGCTTGGCAAGTATTTGAAAAGCCAATTTTCCCTTTCCTTGAAGGGGAGTGTTGAAATGTGAAGACATTTCCTCAACCATCTTCTTTCTTTCTTCAGCTCTCTTTATCACCACAAAACAGCTGTGTGTCCACAGGGTGCTGAACCAATCAGCTGAGAAGTGAACCCTTGAATCAACCTGGTTGTTCTTTTTTTGCACCTACAATCTTTTAAGCACCTGGCCTGAAGACTTTGGGGACTGAATTGTCTGACAATTTGAGAGCTATATATGAAGAAGATAGTCCAGACTAAACCTATAAGAAAGTAGAAGAGTAAGGCCGGGCGTGGTGGCTCACACCTGTAATCCCAGCACTTTGGGAGGCCAAGGTGAATGGATCACCTGAGGTCAGGAGTTGGAGACCAGCCTGGCCACCAACATAGTGAAATCCTGTCCCTACTAAAAGTACAAAAAATTATCTGGGCCTGGTGGCACACCTGTAGTCCCGGCTACTCGGGAGGCTGATGCAGGAGAATCGTTTGAACCTGGGAGGCTAAGGTTGCAGTGAGCCGAGATCATGCCACTGCACTCCAGCCTGGGCGATAAATAAATAAAAAAGAAAGTAGAGGAGTACATTTTCCTTACATAACCTGAAGAAAATAATTTGAATGAACAGGATGGCTAATTTCTTGCTGAAAGAGACAGTCCAGTGGTAGAAGCTCCCAACAGCTGTTATTTTACTCAGTGTTTCTCAGCCTTGGCACTACTGAGAACTGAGGCCAGGTAATTCTCTACTGGGGGACCTTTCCTGTGCATTGCAGGATTTTGGCAACATCCCTGACCTCTACCCACTAGATGCTAGTAGCATGACCCCCTCCCCACACCACACACAGTTGTGACTATCAAAAATGTTTCCAGATATTGTTAAATGTCCCCTGGAGGGAAACAGCCTCTAGCTGAGAACCACTGATGTACATTTTTAACCACCACCAAATTTTATGTCCCTTTTACAGCAAACTATGGGTGGCTAATTTTAAACACTCTGAAAACTTCTCTTCCTTCTCAAAGGCATGGGATAATGCAAAAGTAATTGTGGCTTTTACTGTTAAAGTAATTGCAAAAACTGAGATTACTTTTGCACCAACCTTATAGATTTTAGAGTAGTATAAAAATACAGACTTTCCACTTTTCCTAGTTCCTGATTCTGTTTCATTTTTGTGGTTGCTTCATGAGGATTCAGTGGCAATCAAAACCAGGAATACTTCAACACATATTTCTTATCTCAGGTATTCTTA
>NW_012109315.1:0-1545 GCF_000951045.1 Mandrillus leucophaeus | reverse complement strand
CAGCTACACAGGAGGCTGAGGCAGGAGAATGGTGTGAACCCAGGAGGCAGAGCTTGCAGTGAGCTGAGATTGCGCCACTGCACTCCAACCTGGGCGACAGAGCGAGACTCCATCTCAAAAAAAAAAAAAAAAAAGAAAGGAAAAGAAACAGGGTTTCGCCATGTTGACCAGCAGGCTGGTCTTGAACTCCCAGCCAACCTCAGGTGATCTGCCCACCTCAGCCTCCCAAAATGTTGGGATTACAAGCGTGAGCCACCCATGCCTGGTCCATTACAGATTTAATAATATAATAACCAGGGTGGGCACGGTGGCGCATGCCTGTAATTCCAGTACTTTGGGAGGCTGAGGCAAGCAGATCATTTGAGGTCAGGGGTTCGAGACCAGCCTGGGCAACATGACAAAACCCCATCTCTACAAAAAAGACAAAAATTAGCCGGGTGTAGTGGCACACCTGTGGTCCCAGCTACTTGGGAGGCTGAGGCTAGAGAATCACTTGAACCTGGGATGTGAAGTTTGCAGTGAGCCAAGATCATGCCACTGTACTCCAGCCTGGGCAATAGAGAGCAAGACCCTGTCTAAAAAAAAAAATCATAATAATAATAATTGATAGTTATGGGAACTGTTATTTTATTTTATTTTATTTTTTCTTTGAGATAGTCTCTTGCTCTGTTGCCCAGGGTGGAGTATAGTGGCACAATCTCAGCTCACTGCAACCTCTGCCTCCCAGATTCGAGCAATTCTCTTGCCTCAGCCCCGCGAGTAGCTGGGATTACAGGCATGCACCACCACACGTGGCTAGTTTTTTGTACTTTTAGTAGAGACGGGGTTTCACCGTGTTGGCCAGACTGGTCTCGAACTCCTAAGCTCAAGTGATCCACCCGCCTTGGCCTCCTAAAGTGCTGGGATTACAGTTACAGGCATGAGCCACCACACCCGGCCTGATATTTTAAATATAAAAAAATTGTCATAGAATATAGGTATCACATATTAAATGTAGCACAAGACTCAAAGTGAAATTCAAGAGTTCAAAGTGCTTCCAATCTCTGCTTCATTTGGACAAGGTACTTGAAGATTTCTTAGGTTTCCCTTAGAAAGATACCAAATTCATGTGCCATGCTTTACTTAATTTCAATTTTAGTAGTTTTTCAAAATATCTTGGCTTTAGATTTGAAAACTCAAATTTCAAATTGTTAGCATGTCCATCTTAGGCTAGTTCTTTTCAGTTGTCTTTAAATTTTTTTTTTTTTTTTTTTTTTTTTAGAGACAGGATCTTGCTCTGTTGCCCAGGCTGGAAGGCAGTGGTATGCAGTGGTATGATCATAGCTCTATGCAGCCTCAAACTTCTGGGGTCAAGCGATCTTCCTGCTTCAGCCTCCTGAGTAGCTGGGACTATAGGCACATGCCACCATGCCTGGCTAATTTTTTTTTTTTAAGAGATGCTATGTAAGCTGTTTTTGTGTCAGTATATAGAAATACCTGAGTCGGCCGGGCGCGGTGGCTCAAGCCTGTAATCCCAGCACTTTGGGAGGCTGAGACGGGCGGATC
>NW_012109314.1:0-1437 GCF_000951045.1 Mandrillus leucophaeus | reverse complement strand
TAGTTTTTTTTTTTTGTATTTTTTAGTAGAGAGACGGAGTTTCACCGTGTTAGCCAGGATGGTCTCGATCTCCTGACCTCGTGATCCGCCTGTCTCGGCCTCCCAAAGTGCTAGGATTACAGGCTTGAGCCACCGCGCCCGGCCGCATTTCTTTTTTCATTGAGATGGAGTTTCACTCTTGGCGCCCAGGCTGGAGTGCAACGGTGTGATCTGGGTTCATTGCAACCTCCGCCTCCAAGGTGGGTTCAAGTGATTCTCCTGCCTCAGCCTTCCAAGTAGCTAGGACTACAGGCATGCGCCACCGCGCCCAGCTGATTTTTTATACTTTTAGTAGAGATGAGGTTTCACCATTTTGGCCAGGCTGGTCTCAAACTCCTGACCTTAGGTGATCCACCCATCTCAGCCTCCCTATTAGCACCCACCATGCTGAAGATGAGAATCCAGCATGTCTCGGAAAGGAGCAGGGGTTTTGGGACACAGGTTCTACCTCCTCATGTCTCCAGGGTGCCCTGGAAGCATCACTGACCACAAA
This sequence comes from Mandrillus leucophaeus, assembly GCF_000951045.1. Classification (NCBI taxonomy): domain Eukaryota; kingdom Metazoa; phylum Chordata; class Mammalia; order Primates; family Cercopithecidae; genus Mandrillus; species Mandrillus leucophaeus. Next base: position 905 of record NW_012109314.1, on the reverse strand, counting down.
GGAAGCCCTAGATGGGCACCGAATCACCCCTCTCTGTCCTCTGCAAGGCTGTCTGCACCCACTCCCCCGCCCGGCCCCTGCTGACCGGCCACCAGGCCCATCGAGTTCTTCCCCACATCCCAAGCTCCCCACCTCCTGAGACCTTCTCTTGTAGTCGCTCCAGCCCACCCTCTTCCCTTGCAAAGACTCCACATCCTCTAGGCCCAGCTTGCGTCGCTCAGGATGACCCATCACATGCCCTCTGCACCCTCCACAGCACTGACCAGAACCCTAGTAAACCGCATCCACCCGTGGCTGTAACCACGGTCCTTCTACTCCTCCCCAGGTGGCAGCAACCCCAAGCCTGCCTCATTCACAGCTGCATCGCTGGGACCCAGCCGGGGCATGCCACGTGGTGAGTGTTCTAGAATGTTCTATACACCGCTTCAGAATGACAGAGTGAAGGTGGACAATGATTCCAGTCAGCACCTCCAGTTGTCTGAATGAGAAGAGGCCTGCAAATGCCCCCATATGATGGCCGCCCCCCATGGCACTGGCTGTTGGAGTGCCGGTCCAGGGTCCAACATTCAGCAACCAACATCAAATGTCCTAGTCTCTCCTAAGCCGCACAGACTGAGAAGGTGACATTTCTCTCACTTACGGACAGGAAACCAAGGCTGAAAGAGGTCAAGGGGACTGGGTGTGGTGGCTCACACCTGTAATGCCAGTGTTTAGGGAGGCTGGGACAGGAGGGTCATTTGAGCCCAGGAGTTTGAGGCCAGCCTGGGCAACATACTGAGATCCCATCTCTGCAGAAAATTTAAAAATTAGCCAGGTGGCCGGGCGCGGTGGCTCAAGCCTGTAATCCCAGCACTTTGGGAGGCCGAGACGGGTGGATCACGAGGTCAGGAGATCGAGACCATCCT
>NW_012109313.1:0-948 GCF_000951045.1 Mandrillus leucophaeus | reverse complement strand
TTAATATTTTAGACATCACTACATGTAAGACAGTGTTATACAGGAAGCTCAAAAGGATATGTGTGTATATATCATAAATAAAATAATATGTAAGAAAGATGCCTAAATTCACTGTAATGTAAGTCAACAAATGGTAAAGAAAATATCAAATGTAAAATAATTAATTTGTTTTATATTTCTAAAATATAATCAATTTTTTTCATATAAATATTTAAAAATTTATTCTAACTACAAAATGTATAAGTTTGTTTTCTCCAAAACTTCAGACTCTGATGCCTAAGGTTAAATGAGCAAGGCTTCTGTAGCAGAGCAAAATATTCTAACATGCTCCCACTGAAAAGGCACTGTAAATTTATTATTTTAGCCTTTTAAAGATTGTTATTCATTTACTCCTCCAAGCATTCATTAGGTAAACATTTATTAATAGACCAAATGATCTGGTAAGAGCTAGAGATTCAGAAAAAAATTCTTCCCTTTACGGAAGTTTAAATGAAAGAAAGAGAAATAAATTCTATGGGGTCTCATAAAGGAATGTACTAAGAGCTACCGGATACGAAGAAGAGTTTTAAACATAAAACCTGACGAGTAAAGGAAAGCAAATAGTTACTACCTATTAATAGGTGGGAAAAGAAAGACATTTCAGGCAGAGCAAATAAATATAAGAATACTTAGAAGCATGAGTGGACAAATTTGGTGGAGGGAGAGTGCCAAGAGACAAAGTTGGAAAGGTAGGTCAAAGGTTAGATCATGAAGGTATCTGTCAGGTCACAGTGAGGCACTGTGTTTATCCCAAGGGCTCTATTATGCTTTAATAAAGCAGAGGGATTTGATAACCAGGTTTCTATGTTAGAAATATAGGGACATGGATGCAGCTGGAAACCATCATTCTTAGCAAACTATCACAAGAACAGAAAACCAAACACCGCATGTTCTCACTCATAGGTGGGA
>NW_012109312.1:0-1231 GCF_000951045.1 Mandrillus leucophaeus | reverse complement strand
AAAAAAAAAAAACAATAACAAAAACAAAAACAAATAAATGGAGTCAGAAAAATAAAGTCAATTTCTGCTAGGTGTAGAAGAAGACAGGAAAATATAACAAGACTAAGCTTTTCTACTTATGAAAGTGAAACTATTTTTGAAAGTTAGCAAAAGAATAAGAAAAAAGGTCTCAGAGGTTTACAAATATTTCAAATAAAGTATATTTATGAATGTACTATTTATAAATGAATAGACTTAACCAAAGGCCAAACGTATTTAATAACGCATTTTTTTCCTAAACACTGAAATTTTCTAAAAATAAACAAATCCTTAATATATAATGTAAATGAATTAAGATATTCATTGACAAACATACATATTTAAAGTTTGTCCCATTTGGATATATGACTAATGGATGACTATTTAAGAAAATGTCGGCCGGGCGTGGTGGCTCATGCCTGTAATTACAGCACTTTGGGAGGCCGAGGCGGGAGGATCACCTGAAGTCAGGAGTTCAAGACCAGCCTGGCCAACATGGTGAAACCCCATCTCTACTGAAAATACAAAAATTAGCCAGGTATGGTGGCAGGTGCCTGTAATTCCAGCTACTTGGGAGGCTGAAGTGGGAGAATTGCTCGAACTCTGAAGGCAGAGGTTGCAGTCAACTGAGATCGCACCACTGAACTCCAGCCTGGGTGACAGAGTGAGACTCCATCTCAAAAAAAAAAAAAGAAAAGAAAAAGAAAATGTTTTCAAGACCAACTATAAATACCCAATGCTTATAAACACGGTGGCATCTGAAATCTGTTGACATAAAAGACATTTCTCCTCTTTACACTGAAGTTCAACTATGCTGTAGGTGGCTAAAAATGTCTCCAGCTAGGGTCATAATGATCAGTAATATTGACAATTACGCAGAAATAAATGTTTCTTTATAAACAAGGTACAAGTTAAAGCATCAGATGTTCTCTTTCTCTCAGATTCACACACTTTAAAAATACTGTGAAATTTGCAATGAACTGATTAAACACATCATTGGGCTCTCTTTCTTTGCTTTGCTTTTGTTTCCCTCTCTTTCCCTTCCTTTTTCTCTTTCTCTCTTTCTCTATCTCTCTCTCTCTCTCCTCTCTCTCTCTTTCTCTTTTTCTCTCTCTTTCTCTCTCCTCTCTCTTTTTTCTTTCTCTCTCTCTCTCTTTCTTTCTTTCTTTCCTGTCAGGGTCTCTCTCTGTCACCTACACTGGAGTGCAGTGAC
>NW_012109311.1:0-1333 GCF_000951045.1 Mandrillus leucophaeus | reverse complement strand
AAAGAGAATAGTAAAATTGGAAAGGAGGAATTATCAAAGAACTAGAACAGCAGTTCTCAAGGTATGATCCGAGGACCTCTGAGGGCCTCCCTTTTCTTTATCGTAACCAAAAGACATATCTCAATAGATTGAATGCAGAAGCAAATACAAGAATCAGTTGTCTTCTCGTAAGATATTATAGAGATTGTCAAACACAATGCTATTTTTAACCTTAATCCTTTTGTTTTGGAAAGTATATTTTCATAAAAATGTATATTATCAATGTTAACATGCAATTTTTTTATTAAAATAGTTTGAAATTAATACATATTTTTTACATTTTTGAATTTAAATTTCTAGTATATTAAATATTGATAGATGCAGTAAACAAAATATCTTTAGTGTCTCCAGTGTTTTTTAAGAGTGTAAAGAAGATCTAGGATAAAAAAGTTTGAAGGTTGATATTTTAGAGAATACCTCAAACTGAAGGACAGCAGCCTACAAATGAAACAAACAAACACAAACCCAAAACCAAAAAAATAAAAAACCTAGTAAGCTCCCAGCACAATGAAAACTAGACGTAACTATGAAATTTTTGAACACAAGGGATACATGAAATATTCTAAAAAGTTTCTAGTGAAAGAAAGTAGGCTATTAAGGAAACAGAATCAGACAAAAAAACACTAGAATAAAGTCTTTAAAATTTGAAGGGGAAAATAATTTCTGTCTAGGATTGTTTATACAGTCAAATTAGCAATCAACTACAAGGGTATGATAAAGTCATTTTTAGAAGTGCAAACACTTGGAACTTTTTTTTTTTTTGACAGAGTCTCGCTCTGTCGCTTAGGCTGGAGTGCTGTGGTGCGATCTTGGCTCACTGCAATCTCCGCCTCCTGGGTTCACGCCATTCTCCTGCCTCAGCCTCCCAAGTAGCAGGGACTACAGGCGCCTGCCACCACACCCGGCTAATTTTTTGTATTTTTAGTAGAGATGGGGTTTCACCATGTTAGTCAGGATGGTCTCGATCTCCTAACCTCGTGATTTGCCCGCCTCAGTCTCCCACAGTGTTGGGATTACAGGCATGAGCCACTGCGCCTGGCCAACACTTGGAACTTTTATTCTTTCCTGAGAAGTTACTTGAGTATGTGCTCCAGCAAAAAGAATGAGAGGATGAAGAGAGAGGAAGATATAGCCTATGGCAGAGTAAAATGTAATTTAGAAAGTTAGTAAAGGAAAGTACAATGATGATGGCTCTACAGTTGATCTAGAGAACCTGTCTACAGGTCAGAATGAAGCCAGAGTTAAGAGGATCTGGGATGGAGATCACAAGGAAATCAAAGGGACCTGAGATATT
>NW_012109310.1:0-1751 GCF_000951045.1 Mandrillus leucophaeus | reverse complement strand
AAGGCAAAAATTCTTTTATTTACATTTTTCATTTCTAGGAGCAAGGGATTTGGTTAAAAAGAGATTCAAATATTAAACAACAGTTCCATCGCAGAACAGATCACTCTAGCATGATGTTAAAGTAGGACACTTTCTGCCTCAGTTTCAGCTGAAACATGTACAAAATAAAAGCAACAACTATTGAGACAATGAATTGTTTTAAAAAAGAAGGAAAATGGACTTCCAAAAAGGAACTTATTTGGAAAGATGTCTGTTTCTCTTTCCCCAAAACAACAACAACAACAACAAAAAAAAAAAAAACAGAAAAGAGCTAAGAAAGGATGCTACTTCAAAATCCAACTATAATGGGAAGGGCTTCAGCAGAACAACTTGAAGTATAGGTGTTCTGGAAATTAAAGGACATGGAGAACTATTTCCTGGCCCGTGCTGGGGAAAGATAAAATAACCTGTAGAGTAAAGAGCTGCATCTGCAAAATAATTGTTCTTCTTTCTGGTAATAGTTAATAAGTGCCTGAATTTCAGCAACTACATGACTTCTGTAGTAGTATCCATCTGGCCTCATTTTAGAAGGGCGTCTGCTCAAGAAGAAAACTATATCATAGCCAGAACTTCAGCAGTAAGAGGGTTCCTGAGAAATAAGATGCAGCAGAAGAGTCATTGTCCACATAATGAGAAAGGTCCAGATTGGACAATCACTGAAGAACTCACAAAAGCACCCATATCCTTAAAATCTTTCTTAATCATCTTCCACACCTACAGAATGCAGAGCCTCTTACAACATCTCAAGTGGAAAGAATTGCCTGTATGGCAATCTTATTTATCCTCCTCCTGCCACTCTGAGAAAGGAGAAGAGAGCTATATATGGGGAAGAAAGAGAAAGGATGATGGTCCTTCCCCAGATGGTGATGGAAAACCTGTAGCAAGCCCTAGTTGAAAAACAGGGAAATTTACAGAAAGTGAATACAATATTCTATTGCAATGTATATTCATAAAATGAATTCATTCATGCACTATTTATAAGCAAGTGAATCAAGTCACCAAATTACCTTTTACACAATTTTCTGTGAGCTACCAGTGAAAACAGAGCAGAGAAACATGCCACTCAATTGAACACTCACACCTCATCTTATTGCCCTTTCCCAGTTTCCTCATGTGTTTGGCACAAAGGCCGCCCCTTCTCTTGAGTTTCTGTGCTTTTCCTGATAAAATGACGCAGCAAAGTATCTCAAACATGAGTAATCCTCCTAGTTAGAGGAATCAATAAATAAAAAGCAGCAACAATAACAAAAGGAAAACCATAAAAAGTTTGGGGACACATAAATGATTTATTTCTAATGAGAGAACATGATATTCTGACTATAAGTTTTAAAATTAGAAACAATATATTATTGTATCTTTCAAATTCTCTACTAAATTTTATCCAAATATTTTTATTTTTAATATATTTTTATAAAATTTAAGTTCTTATGATAAGAGTATAGAAATGGTCACCCTTCTACAACTTACCTGAATGTATGAAACATAGTATTATAATCTATTATAACCTAAAAATTATACTATATTATTTTTTTGGATAATTATTCCATAGAAACTGTTTGGCTGCAAAAGGGTAAGTATATGGTTTATACATTTTTATATGAGAATAGTCAACTAAATCACAACCTCAAATTATCTATTGAGGTTATCCATAATGAGATTGGGAGTGATTAAAATAGACAATATAGTTTTCTACTGCTAAAAATTGTCTGTGC
>NW_012109309.1:0-1178 GCF_000951045.1 Mandrillus leucophaeus | reverse complement strand
AAAAAAGTTTTAATTCATAAATTAGTCACAGTAAGAAATTAACAATAACTAATAACAAAATAGAACAATTATAACAATATGTCACTATCACTACTCTTTCATTTTTAAGAATTATACCACAGTAGGTGATCCGATAACCAAGACCACTAAGTGACTAACAGACAGAGAGTGTATACGGCATTGGGATGGAGTGGGATGGCATGGGATTTCATCATGCCACTCGGAAGAGTGCACCATTTAAAACTTATGAATTGTTTATTTCTGGAATTTTCCATTTAATATTTTTGGACTGCAGTTGACTAAAGTTGTGGAAAGTGAAACCATGGATAAAGGAGAAGGGGGCTAACGTACAGACATCCTGACTGGAACTCCAGCAGCCATCTTGTGACTTTGAGGATAGAAGTCATATGCCTAGAATGGAAAAGCAGAGCGAGAGAGAGGAAAAAAAAAAATGCTTCTATAGCAGCCCTGAATTGCTTGCTTTTGGACTTCCCTATGAAAGAGAACTTAGCCTTCATTTAAATCATTTATTTGGTTTCCTCTCTTAGACAGCTAGATCTAAATGCAAAACAGCAGTCATGTGGTTTTCTGCCTCTGAGCCATGGCGTAACTCTTCTCTCTGCCGAAAACCACTTCATCCCTGTCCTCCTGTGAATTTCCGGTCGGGTTAGAAGCCTCCACTGAGGCATCCCTCCCCATGTGGAGTTTCTTCAATTGACCTCTCAGACAGGCCGGGTTCCTCCCTCCTGAGTTACACCTCTTCCCTAAGCCAGATGAACTCGCTTATCATTGTCTCGGGATAGTTTACACTAGTGGTTCTCTAAGCGGGTCCGGGGCCAGCAGCAGCACCTGGGAGTCCCACCCCAGACATACTGAATTAGAGACTCCCGGAGCGGAGTGGGGCTCTTGGAATCTGTGTGTTACAAGCTCTTCAGAGGATTCTGATGCAGCTCGAGTATCAGATCCCTGCTTTGCATGCATCGAGTTTTCTGGAAGAGGAGGGTCTGTGTCTGATTTTTTTTTTATTTTTTATTTTGAAATGGAGTCTCACTTTTTTGCCCAGGCTGAAGTGCAATGGCGTGATCTCAGCTCACTGCAACCTCCACCTCCAGGGTTCAAGCAATTCTCCTGCCTCAGCCTTCTAAGTAGCTGGGATTACAGGCATGCACCACCACGCC
>NW_012109308.1:1735279-1754145 GCF_000951045.1 Mandrillus leucophaeus | reverse complement strand
ATATATATATATATGCAGTAATATGCAGTAATCTAAACTTTGAGCTTTAATTTCCTCATCTATAAAATGAGAGCATTGATTGAGGCTTAGGCAGGGAACTCCCAGTAGAGACAAATGCAGACTCTGGAGTCAGGTTACCCAAATGTGAACCCTGGTTCTGCCACTAAGTAGTTGTCTGATATTGTTCAAATTCTTTAACCTTTCTGTACCTGTTTCACATGTATAGAACAATACTAACCATAGTGCCTATCCCACAGAGTTGTCAGGAGAATCAAATGAGTTAATAGACATGAAGTGCTCAGAACAGCACCTGGCACTCAACGTGTTTGCTAGTGCTATTACCTATCTGGAAGTGCTATTGTAAGGATCCAAAGTACTCAAAGCACAGGGAACTGCATATACAGTGGATGCTCAATACACTAGCAGACATCTGTTGTTTTCGCATTTCACATCCCTTCTTCTGTCTTCTGATAGCAGAATTACTCTTTACTGTGGGGAGCCCATTCTCTAAGCAAGTGGGATGAACACAGCTTGATCATCAGAGGACACCATCTTATTAGCAACATTGATTGGCTGGGACATGGGCATATATGACCAAGCTAAGTAATCAGAGTCTACCCTCAGTTCTTTCCAACAGGAACATTGACCAAGTCCCTCTTCACCAGGATCTCTGAATTAGTGCATTTTGAGTCTTTTGCATTAGCTCACAAACAAGTCCATGGTTCCAAGGGAGTGAAGGAGCAAGATGAAGACCTAATGACATCTGCAAGACCCTGGATCCAGCTGTTCCTGAAGCCATTCATAACTACTACTGCTCTTCTCAGCTATGTGAATCAATATATTGCCTCTCTGGGCTAAACTAACTTCTGTCACTTGCTAGTGAGTGGTGTTATAGTCACAGCATAGGTTCTCATAAATATTATTTCCCTTTTCATTACTATTCAAAGCCTGTTTTTATTACATGACTATAGACTTTCCAAGAGATATTCTTTGGATAAATACAAAATATTAAGTAGTTTTGCCTGTACGACAAATTAAAAAAGTAGTATCAAGAATTGTTTATCCCACATGGCATACTCTGGCGTAGCCAGCCACATAGAACCCACTTTTAGCATGAAAAATGCCTCACTGTGTCTATTGAGATGCAGTGCTCTTTTAAAACAGAGCCAGTGGCATATGTATACACACTCATGATTGCACAGTTATTGATTTCTAATTTGTACCCTGCTTACTTCCAAAAAGGCTCTGGAGTGGCTGACAAAATAAGACAAAGACACAGAGGGCCATTAAGGAAAATCAAAGATCAAGCCCAGAGAGAAAAAGGGATTGCTGATTATAGCCCAAACTTGGGTTAATATAGCTGCTTCAATAAAAAAAAAAAATTATATTTAGCTCTCAGCTTTTTGGCAGCCATTCAAAGTGTGTCATAATAGGGCACACAGAGAACTGGACATCCTTCATGTCTACAGCTCAGCACCCAGAACAGAGGCCATGCTGGAACAGACACGCAGGGAAAACCTTACTGAATGAGTGAGTGAACGAATAAATGAATGAACAGTGGATAAAAGAATCAAAGCTCGCCAAGGGCGCTGTTTCTATCCTTAGGCCTATATCATTCATTTATTCATCTACCCATTCGACCATCACTGACTGAGCGCCTATGTGTGCCAAACTACACTCGGACAGGGACCCAGCAAGAGACGGATACCAAAATGAGTCAAATGTCATCCCTGCCTTCCCAGATGCAGCTCTCTGACTTGACGCAAAAGCTCAGCGTAATTGACCTCAATGCTTATCACAACTCCTAGTCTCTTCATGCCTCCCAGAGAAAGGAGATCAGAAACTGAGGTGGTAAAGACGGGAACTGTAGGAGTAACAAGAGTTGCCTTGGTGCTTACACTTATACAGCAATTTTTAAAAAAACATGCACACCATATGATCTCACTGGATACTTACAGTTCCTCTACGAGGTAGGTAAAAGGGAGGAGAGGGTATCTCCCTTTACTGATGAAGATATTTAGATACCAAAGGAAAAGTGACTCTGTCAAGCTCTCTCAGGACATGGCAGAGGACATAACTCACAGGTTCCTCATGCCCACGTCCCTGGCTCTCAGAATCTCAGAGACCCGTTATCACCACTTGAACTTCCTACTTTGCCTGGATCAAGGCCAACTCTGCAAAAAATGGCCATCACCTGATAGCCATGGGAAGGTTTCTGTGAGCAAGAACTAGCCCACCTGACAACCTGCAGCCACTGGGATGCTCAGACCCCACCCACATAAAGTCGTCCAGCATTCCAGCCTCACAGGTACCTTCCTTTTGCCTTTAAACTGATGCTCATTTCTCAGATGAATAGTGTATACTCTGCTGCAGTACTTAGTTAAGAGCAGGTTGAAAGGTGCAATGCAGTACTGGGTGGAGAGATGGTGATTATGTGAGCATCTAAGGGCAGAGCTATACAAGGCAGGGGATGTTACAAACCAGGGTGGTTTCTGGTATGCCTATTTGGCATAGCTGATTCAGCTCTTCTGGACCCGCCGGGCTGCTGAACAACATTTCCTCTGCCCCCATGCCCATCCAGGCAGACCCAGACAGGAAGAGTAAAAAGGAGGGTATAGCCTTTCCTACATTTAGCAAAGTCAGCTAGGGCGACTGAGCCAGAGAAATGGGGCACACAGCAAGAGGAGACCCGACAAAGTTCAGAAGGCAAGCAAGACCACTGCATGACTGGAATACGAGACAACCCTTGCCTGTTCTTGTTCCAGCAAAGTGCCCTTTTAAAATAAATTTATGTATATAGTCTCTGTGTGTGTGTGTGTGTGGCTGTGTACAGACATATATAAATATATATTCCTAATTCAGAACTCCTTCGTAAGTGCACACACTGACATGTGCTTCGTGTTTCCCAATTTGTCCCAGAGCCTGTATGCAGTGTTTGGCTGCACAAGTAGGCATTAAATGCAACCATTGGGAATCAGAATGGTGGCCACAACGTTGGAGCCTCCCTGCAATGTTAGAGTCTTCCCAGCCAGGCTGTAAATCTTGCTACCTGACTGCAAAGCCATCCAGGACTGTGTCGCTTCATTCAGAAAGGTGAGCCTTGGGCAATCCAGTACACCCCATGAACTGAGTCACTACCAGCATGATTTCGGGTTCACTGTCAATAATTTAATTAGCACTTGCCTGACGTCTGCAATACATGAATCATAGTCTCCACTGTCACCTGCAACTCCAGCTCCTGGGCTTCCAAACTCTCCCACTGAATAATAGAGGTATCTCCAACTCTCCCCTCTCCTCATTTTACCCTGGACCACTGAAAAGGATAAAGCAAAATTCAACATGCTTCTTCCTTTTCCCACAAAATCATAAACCCCCAGACCCAGGGTTCCTCGACTGGCAGCGCTAGGAAGTAGGAAAAAGGAAAAGGCAGGAGCTACTCCAACCAGCAGGGTGATAAGGTTGCCGTGTTTGGTCCAAACCGTTGCCTTCTGAGACCACTGGCAGTCTCGCGTGAATAAACCTATCTCAAACTCCACCTCAGGGAATTTCCCTGAAGTTCAGACCCACAGTAAATGGAAAAATCTCCTCCCTCCTTGCAAGGCCATTGATCGACTACCACACATCACTAGTCCTCACTGATCACACAAGCCGCCGATGTCTGAGAGAAGGAGCAAGAAGTCAGGCCTGGAAGTGTTTGGGGGTGGACGTCAGGTCAAAGCCCTGCTCCAAGTCTCTATGTCAGGGCCTAACTGCCAAGCTCCACACGGCACGGCGCTCCACAAACCACATCCTCCGCGTCACCAAAGCCAGGCAAGGCACAAGGTAGAGAACACAAGGCAACTCTACTCACAGTCTGGTGAGCTTCGGCGTGCTCTGGAAAAGCAATTCTGGAAGGACTTGGAGCTTATTCTTGTTCAGGCGCCTAAAGAGGAAAGAGAATGGAAGGATGTCAAGGGGACATTAAACCAGATCAAATGTATTCAGATACCGCTTTAATCAATCAGTCAATCAATCAGTAGGCATTAAGAGACTCTCTACATCTTTCAGTATGGGCTGCTCAATACATGTAAGGTATAGTCCCTGTCGGTGGGGCTTAGAGTCAGATTGGGAACGCAAAGCAAAGGTCAGTCAAAAGTAAAAACACAGCACACGCACTGTGCTGCCACACCTCCATCAGCTGTGATCTTGGACAGACATCACTAATGGATCACAATATTCCTTCCCATGGACCCCAGACAAGACTTTTGAACTTTTCTCGCCACGAGCTCCATGTATGGATGCCACGAGTTCCATGAGTGATGGAAATAGCATGTGAAATATGCCCCTAAAAACATAAAGGGGCCAGGCACGGTGGCTCACGCCTGTAATCCCAGCACTTTGAGAGGCTGAGGCAGGCAGATCATGAGGTCAAGAGTTCAAGACCTTCTTGGGCAACATGGTGAAACCCCATTTCTAATAAAAATACAAAAAATTAGCTGGGCATGGTGGTACATGCCTGTAGTCCCAGCTACTTGGGAGGTTGAGGCAGGAGAATTGCTTGAACCCAGGAGGCAGAAGTTGCAGTGAGCTGAGATCGTGCCACTGCACTCCAGCCTGGTGACTGAGCAAGACTGTGTCCCAAAAAAAAAAAAAAAAAAAAAAAGAAAGAAAGAAAGAAAAAGAAGAAAAAGAAACCATAAATGAAATATCAGAGGAAATATTCAGGATCCTAAACAGTGATCATGGGAGCAGATAGCAGTTGCTTTAGGAATAGAGAAGAGGGTATGGCAGATCCCCTTGGATTGAGGAACAAAATGGAATTCTGGCCATCTTGGCTCTATGGACCAGAGTAGGGTTCCACTGTGAGTTTTGTGGGTCCTTGGCAATTTTGCCTTTGTGGGCTGCTTTCTCCATCAAAAAAAATTCTCATATTATATTTTATAACTATGTTGGTATAAATGCAAATATATTAACATTACATAACTTTTCTACCCAAAAGTTCATTTTTGTCTTCCAATATTACAAGAAATTAAAACATTTTCATGAGCCCCTAACAGTATTGTAGACCCTTATCACCGTCCCCACTGGGACTCATGGAGAAGTACGCGCTGGGTCAGGAACCAAGGTCTGGGCATGAGGTGGGGCTTGTGGCAAAAATCAGCCCAGTAGGGATGGCTCACATTGGATGCTGGCCAACAGAGCCAATCAGCCTCTCTTAAGCATGGTCAATCCTAAACACCCACAGAAAGGCCACCTGAGTTTTTAAGTGACACAGAGTCACCATTATGATCTCCATGAAGGCTGCTTTCTTGGGAGCATTAGGCCAAGAGAGAGGCCCTGTTGCATGCTAGCCCCACGCCCTTCTGCCCTAGTGAGGTGACACAGCCTAGCAAGGGAAATGGGAAGCCACCTAAACCATGGTTAAAGCATACACCCCACAGTCCCCAGAATTCTTCAGAGCGAAAGAGCAGTTCATAGCCTGATGAATTTTTCTACTTAGAGTGAATTGAGTATGTCCTATTTATTACATGGTATAACTATATGATCCCCATTTGAGAGCTAAGCAAACTAAGGAATAGAAAAGGTGAGCTTCTCCCTAGCTCCTGGCCCCCTTCCCCTGCCACCAAGCAAACATGCTTCCCTATTTGGGATTTTGCTCCCATTTCCTCCCCCTCCTTTCTTCCTAGGTCTATGGACAACAACTTTAGAGGGATGAGCGACTAGAAGAAGGCCAAGCAGGACAAAGCATGGGAGAGAGAAGCATTGAAGACTTTACATAATAAGCTCACTGTCAAGAGGGTGCTACTCAGTCTGATAGCCATGCAGCGAGTGGGTAAGCATTGGGCAGGGATGCCATTCACGAGACTCCTGATTAGGAGGAGGCAAGGAGGAAAGGTTGGAAAGTTGGATAAGATAAGCTCTAATTCCCTGGCCACCTCTGGGGCAGCCTGACTCTTGTTTTGTTTTGCTTGAGACGGAGTCTCACTCTGTTGCCCAGGCTGGAGTGCAATGGTGCAATCTCGGCTCACTGCAACCTCCACCTCCCAGGTTCAAGTGATTCCCCTACCTCCGCCTCCCCAGTAGCTGAGATCACAGGCACGCACCACCACGCATGGCTAATTTTTGTATTTTTAGTAGAGATGGGTTTCACCATGTTGGCCAGACTGTTCTCAAACTTCTGACCACAAGTGATCTGCCCGCCTCAGCCTCCCAAAGTGCTGGAATTACAGGAGTGAGCCACCGTACCCGGCTGAGGGAAGCCTGACTCCTAGCCCAGTGCTTTCTCTTTATTTTTTAAAAATTGCTGTAAAATCACATATCATGAGATTTATCTTCTTAGCAATAAAAAAACTGTACACTAAAAGTGTAGTTAGTTCAGTAGTGTTGAGTATATTTACATCATTGAGCAACTAATCTCCAGAACTTTTTCATCTTGCAAAACTGAAACTCTGTCCCTGTTGAACAACAACTCCCTGTCTCTCCTTCTCCCAGCCCCTGGCAACCACCGTTCCACTGTCTGTCTCTGATTTTGCCTGGTGCTCTTCGACCACTGCCAGTATCTGCTTTTTGTGTGTTCCTGTCACTAAAGTAGGAAAAAAAAAAAGTGGGGAACTCTGGGAAGAGCAGGATGAGGCAATATCTATTTTTATGTTTCAAGTAGTTCCCATGTTCTCAGTGATAACAGGTGGAAGCCACTGGAACTGGAGAAGGCTTGATGTGATGTCTTTGGGATTCACTGGGGCTGGGCACAGGTCTGGCTATATTGTGCTCTTGTGAGATCTGAGGCAAGCTATCTAGCCCTTTGGACCTCAGTTTTGGATCTGCAAAATGGGTTACGGTGAGTCTTAAATGACACAGTGTCTATGCAAGTGTTCAGCACTGCAATAAGAGCATGGCAACAGTGATGATAATGGTGCTGACTGAGTTCTACATGCATGTCAAACGCCATGTCACGCGCTACACAGGCAGGATCTCAACTGCAGCAGTGCTCACGGTAGGTGTCATTATTAATCCTGTCTCATACAGAACGAACCTGAAGCCTGGGGAGGTCAAGCCATCCCCAAGGCCACAGTGTCAGGAAGTGGTAGTGGCAGGATTTGCACCCAGTCGGTCAGACTCCAGAGCTCTAGTTCTGAACCACCATGTTACTCGAAGCCTTTCAATAAATAACAGCTCCCTATCCCTTTCCCTTTCTTAATTTTTCTGTTTCTTTTCATCCACAGTTGCCACTTCTTGCAACCCATCCAAGGCAATGAACCACTCTGTGTACATGGGCCTTCCTGAAAAGGAACTCTCTTGGAGGTCCCCAAGGCAGGAACTGGGTCTCTATGTGGGTCTGTCTGGACCCACCCTCTATTGTCACAGCTGTATAAGCCTTATAAGAGTTACATTCAGAGAACCAACACTCCAGTCTAGGCAAAAATCCTAAAACCCAGCCTGCCGCTGTCTGCAGTGAGTAGGGTGTTCAGTTTGCTGAAAACCCTAAACCAGAGTTGAAGCTAAAAATAAAACCAGCTTGGCTCCAAGGCTCCTGGAAGGGAAGGAATCATTTTGTTTTTTGCCGGTATTTGTGGCTGGACAAAAATAAAATACAACCAAATTTAGTCAATTGTGCGCTGCCCACTGCTTCATAAACCCTGAATGAGGATTCTGGGGGAGATGGGTGGGGCAATCCCAAAAGCCTTGGGACCTTTTCACTTGAGCTTGGGCAGGTCGCCTCCTGGTTCTCAATATCAGAAGGAGCTAGATACTGTATTTCCAGGTAACTCCAGGATCTATTCATATTTACTGAGTGAACAGCCCGGCCTGGAAAGTCTTCCTTGAAAAGGTGATGAAGGCTCCAAGCTGTATAAGGTACGCTTCCCATGTAGCCGCTATGAAAGCAGCCCCTGAACAGGAAAATGAACAGAATGAGACGTGCTGTTCTCCTGATAAACAGGTAAGTGCTGGGTGCAGACAGTGGCTATTGGCCACGGTGCACTCATGCCATCTGCTGTTCTGTTACTCTGGGCCCAGAGGTGGAGATCTCCTGCCATAGTTCAAGCTGGAAGTAAATCCACGATTACTGAATGGAGAACAGGACTGAACGCGACTCATATGAGGACAGAACTGAAAAAGTCAGCAAACGAGATGTGGGCCAGGGCAATGACAGGATAAGACCTTCCTAGGTATTCCCTCTCCCGCTCAGATCAAAACTCCTTCTCAGCCTTCCTAATGCAACAATGGGGAGCACAAAGGTAAAAAAACCAACTGGCTGCTGAGTTGCAAAGTCACACTGATTTTTCAGCCAGAACTGAGAAGCACCAAGAAATAGGCCCTTGTCTTTGCGGAAACACTAAAGGCCTTTCTGGATGTACCTGGGTGTAAGATATAATTAGAAATTTTTGCCACTTCATTGAATTCATCCATGTATCCATTCAACCATTCATCCATCCAACTGTTCATTTATCTGTACATCCAACCACCATCCATCTATCCATCAACCCATCTGCCCAAGCATTCACTCACTCATCCATCCAACCACCATTTACCCATCTATCCATTCTTTAATTTCTCCAGTCATTTTTTTCAATATGAACATACAAAAATGAGTAAGATACAGTCCCTTCTTTTAAAAATGTCATATGCTTACTGTAGAAGACAGACCTGAAAACAAAAAATTGCCATGATCTTGAAAGCAAAGGTGTCGTGGGAACACAGTGAAGCAGCAGCTAACCCAGTCCTTGTTAAAAGAAGACTTCCCAAGGAAGATTGTTTTGAGTTTAGTTTTAAAGGATGACTAGGACTCCTTAAGGAGACAGGGATGGAGAGTTCTAGACTGAGAGAGCAGTACATGCTCTGTACTCCATGGAGGGCCAGGAGACAGAGGGGCATTTGGGAAGCAGGCTGGCATTGCTGGAACGCAGAGGTGACCTGCCAACACAAGTGATAAAGGTGTACAACTAGGCAGCAGTCATACCATAAGGGGCCTTTTTATCCATAATAAAGAATTTGGGCTTGGCTTTTTACAGATAGTAAGAGGGAGACAGAGAAAGGGTTTCAGCAAGGGAGTGATACTCTGGTTTGAATTTTACAAAAGTTCTCCTGGCCAGGTGCAGTGGCTCATGCCTGTAATCCCAGTACTTTGGGAGGCCAAGGCGGGCAGATCACAAGGTCAGAAGCTTGAGACCAGCCTGTCCAACATGGTGAAAACCCATCTCTACTAAAAATATAAAAATTAGGTGGGCATGGTGGTGCACATCTGTAATCCCAGCTACTCGGGAGGCTGAGGCAGGAGAATCACTTGAACCTGGAAGGCAGAGGTTGTGGTGAGATCACGCCATTGCACTCCAGCCTGGTGACGGAGCAAGATTCCGACTCAAAAAAAAAATATAGACACACACACACACGCGCGCGCACACACACACACACACATATCTCCTGAGTAGCAGTAAGCCCGGTTTGGAAGAGGGTGAAATCAGAAGCAGGAAAACCAGTTCACAGGGTTCTTGGGTAACCAGTGTCTCTGTGTGAAGACTTGGTTAAGGATAACAGTGTGGCTGAAGTGTAGGAGAGAGAGGTGAGTACAATCGACTGGGTTTTGTGACAGGACGTACGTGAGGACTGAGGGAGTTACAGGAGTGCGAGTATGAAAAGTGGCTCCAGGTTGAGTAACTGATCAGTCAAATTACCAATCCCTAATGAAAGGAACAGAGAAGGGAGGAACACCGTGCGGAAGGTGTGTGTTTAGATTCAGGATTTCTGTAACACTGAAATCTCTCAAATATGTTTTGACAACTAATAGCAGCAGCTAGTAATAACACTAAAACCATGAGCTAGGCATTGTACTGAGCACTTTACATGCACTACCTCATTTAATCTCCATGGAAACACTCAGAGGGCCAGCGCTCTTCACATCCCTATATTTAGGAAATACTGGCCTAAGACGGTTAAGAACTTGCCCAAAGTCAAGCTTGACCAATGTGATAGTTGGTGGGACTTGAACCCAGGTGCCTGCTGCTAAGCCTGTGCTCCTACCTACTATGTGTAGTGAGAATTCTTAATTTAGCCCTTCATTATAAACTGTCTTATCACCTACGTTTCAAAGGCTAAAACTGGGAAATACAACTAAAAATTCCTTTGTGTCCCAACAGTAGCCAACACAGCATCAGGCACACAAAGAACCTTCCAGAAGGGCCTGCTGAATTTCGTGAATAAGCCAAAAGGTAGGAAAGGCCAGCTAGGGGAGCCTGATTAATCAATAACCCTGGTGAGCTGGGAAGTCACACTATACGGGGGTAAACAGGGCTCCCAGAGTGCCTGCCTGAGTCTGTCTTCGTCCTTCAGAAACTTTGCTTAGAGACTCGGCTTTCAGAGGTATCAACCTCACTGACAAGCAAAGCGAGCAGGGGGAAGGGCTCACTACTTCCCCTCCTTCAGGAAAGGGAAGGGGTGAGGGGCCACCAGGGCCTGGGCATGGCCCACTGCATATAAGTCCCCTTCTTTCCTCAGGGAAATGTGTGGGATCTCAGCTGCCCAATCAGGCCTGAGGGAGGAAGAAAGTCAAAGTATGCTAATCCCTACAGATCACCAGGACTGTTTGCTTTAGTAATGAACTCAATTGTTTCCCCTTCCCCAGGCAGCTTCTTAGGCAGGCTGAATTCTTTCTCAGTCGATTGGTACTTTCAGAAACACTCACATGTCTCAACAACAAGAACCCAAGCAGTTTTGTTATCTAGAGCAGAGGCTCCATGCCACTCCCAGTGGAGAGAGGGAGAGGGACAATGCTTCCTGCCAGCTGCTGCTCCAGGCCAGCAAGCCCCAGGGATGACGGGTACAGGCTCCGGGCAAGGGCAGAACCAAACTTTGCAGGCCTCAAACATCAGTTCAGAGATGACATCATCAACTATGAAGATGTACAGATGTCAGTATAAATCACGGGCAAACTTGAACTCTGGAGAGTCAAAAGAGCAGAGATCCTTGTTGTGGGGCTGTTCCAACTTGTTGTTTGCTGTAGTCACTGAAGGCCTCTTACTTGCTTGGTTTCCTCACCTGTCTAATAGCCAGTTTGGACTTTTTTTCCTGCTATGCGAATTTTCATAATGCAAACTGGATCTAATCTGAGCAATTCAATAAGGAAGCTAATTTGTGATGGTTGTTGGTTTATACCAGTGTCATGATCAGGAATGGCCCCCACATGTGAGGCAGGAAAGCCTAATGGCTTACAGACTCAATACCCATGGCCATTTTAGTTGAATGATGCTATCCTTTACTTTTGTGGCTTCCCTTTTTTGGAGGGACAAGCAGCTTCACTGAGATACAATAGAGCTTCCTTACAGTAAGTGTGGACCAACCCACAATTTATTTTGATGGCTTAGCTGCGAGTTGACCTGAGATTTGTCTTCTATGGTATTCAGTATTTGCTTAATGACATTTAGACTAGCTTACACTAATTTTGAAAATCTGTTATTTTTTAGTTTGTAAGTTGTGAAAGTCCTAATAGCAATTAAAAACCCCTTTATTTTTGACATTTCTGTAGGATAAATAATTTTGTGGTCATATTCTAAAATTCTGATCCCTAAGCAGTTTTTTTTTTTTTCCTCATTGAAGTTGTTTGCAAAACCCCTTTTAAAAAATAACCTAAAGATTATTTTAGGAACACAATTATTATGTAATAGCAAAACATGTACCTCATGGGATATCTGAGAGGGCTGAATGGTTTAACATCTGTAAAGGGCTTTGCAATGTTTCTCAAGGGCTCAATAAGTGGTAGCTGTTACAGCTACTGTTATTATCATTATAATCATCCCTAGATGTCCCAAGAGGTTGGAAATTCAGGAGATTTATTTCTCCTTCATAGATGACTGTATTGGTCAGCAAGGCAATAACAAACGAACTCCAAAATCTCAGTGGGTTAACACAATAAACACTTATTCCACACTCACGTAAAGGGCTTGTTCCATGTGGTATGATACCTTAGAGAAAATGTGGCCTCCAAAGCTGCTGTGCCAGGGGAAGAGAAGAAAGGAGGAAGTACATCAGCTCTTAACTCTCTTGACCCAGCAGTGACTCATACTGCTTCTCACATGATTGGCCAGAACTAGTCACATGGCACAAACCTAGCTGCAAAGGAAGCTGGGAAATCTACAGGAACACTTGGATATTTGGTTGAGGACTATCTTAACAACCAGTATGCCTTAAGCATCAAAACAGCAAAGATGTCTTTATCAGCCAGGCACAGTGGCTCATGCCTACAGTCCTAGCACTTTGGGAGGCCAAAGTGGGAGGATTGCTTGGGTCCAGAAGTTTGAGACTAGCCTGGGAGATATAGTGAAACCTCATCTCTACAAAAAATCCAAAAAATTTGCTGAGCATGGTGCCACACACCTATAATCTCAGCTACTCAGGAGGCTGGGTGGGAGGATTGCTTAAGCCTGGCAGGTGGAGGTTGCAGTGAGCCAAGATCATGCCATTGCACTCTAGCCTATGCAACAGAGCAAGATCCTGTCTCAAAAATAGATAAATAAAATAAAATAAATCAAAAAATCTTTGTCCTTGTCCATCTATCCATCCTTCCTTCCTTTTTTATGTTCACATAGGGCACTTACCACTATGAGCTAAGTGTTGTGTTAGGTGTTTTATCTGTATTATTTCACTTCATCCTTAAAGCAACTCTTGAAGCAGACACTGTTATGGTCATTAAGATAAGGAAACTGAGGTACAACAAGGTTATGTAGCTTTTCCAAAATCACACAGCCCAAACTTAAGGCTTGAACAGAGGTCTCTTGGACACTAAAACCTGTGATTTTAACCCCCTTGCCATTCTGCTTCTCTAACTTTTTGGAGCTTGGTCAACAAAAGGCTGCCCAATAATCCCAGGAGGGAGGATAGAAACAAGGACTATTTGCTGGCCCTGCCTCTCTGGTTTCAGAAGAAGGCTGTGAGAGTCTCAGGAAATCCCTGCCCTATTTATGTGGTTCTAGAGAACTCTGGGGGCTTGGTCAGGATCACATCCTATTGAGATCCACCTCAGGACTCCATATGAAAAGAAAACAAGCACAAAGCCCCCCTGCAACCCCCAAAACACACATACCAAACAACCTCTTTTGACCTTTCCTGTATCTCACATTGGATTACTTTTTCTCCAGCGACATGACTGTTAGGGAAATGTAGGGTACATAATGGTCTGAGCCTGCCTTGCCTCTGACCCCTGCCCTGGCTACTTCCACATGCCCCTGATGCCCAAATGCCCCTGCATCCAGAAGACCTTGATTTCAGGAGAAAAGAAGGGGGTGAGGGAGAAGATGGACAAGAGTCCGGTCTACGCAGCGGTGGAAAATCACTGGCTCTGCAGAGAGTGGACCAAAAGGCACTGTGAGTCCTCTAGTTCCAGGATGGCTGACCCACAGGCCTAAGTAATTTTTGCCTAGAACAATGCAGGGGAACCCCAGAGGCCGTAGCCAACATGTTGCTTTATACAGCACTAAAGTCAAGGGCATGGGTCTCTGGGGATCCCCAGAAGATTGTACATGGGTATATATTAGTACACTGAGGGCTCAGACTCCAAGAAAACATATTTAGGGTGGAAGAAAGCACACATTTATGCATGCATGTGAATGTGCGCGCGCACACACACACACACACACACACACAGAGCAGATAAAAATATACATGCAACTTAATAGTCATTTATAACTTCAGAGCTGGCCAGACCCATTTCAGGCAGTCAGACCACTTGGCAATCACCAAAGCTCCATCCCTATAGTGACCTCTTCCCCACGACATCTCATAATGGGGCCAACAAGGCAGACAACTCCCCAGATTCAAGAATCACTCCTGGATCTCTTTTGAGATTTTCTACTCTTGCAGCTTTCCCCGGATCAGAGTTGTTGCACATGCTCTTCCCTTCTCTGGGAATGCTCTTTACCCTGCTACCAGGATAACAGCCGCAGAGGTGTTAAGAAGTAGTCAAATTCTATAAATAATTTGAGGGTAGAGCAGACAGGATTTGCTGATGGATTGGAGGCAAGGCAAGAGAGAGAAGGAGAGTCAAGGATGAGGCTGATATTTTGGCCTGTGCATCTAAAACTTTGGAACTACTGTTACCCGAGATGGGGAAGACTGTGGGTAGAGCAGGGGGTGGGGGGCAGATTTGGATATGTTAAATTTGACATGCCTACAAATATTCCCAATTATAGATGCCCAACAGATGATGGGATATACAAATATGGGGCACTCAGGGATAAGACCAAGATAGAGAGATGTAGGTGGTAATTTAAAGTCATGAACCTGGATGTGGTTACCATGGGAGATGAAGATAAGGCAAGAGGAGTGTGGACTGAGTTCTGGGCTACACCATCCAGAGCGAGGAGGAAACAGCTCCCAGTGTGGTGGGGGAGAAGCAAGAGAGAGCAGAGTTGTGAAGGTCAAGTGAAGGGAGAGTTTCAAGGAAGGAGGGGAGTAGGGAGGGAGGGAGGAATTGGTTAGCCAACTTCTGCTGAGACACAGAGAAAGATGAGGATAACATTGGGTTTAGCAATGAAGAGCCCATTGGTGACCCTGCAAAGAGCTGCTTGGTCCAAAGATGGGCATGACTTATTAGCAGGAGTGGTTCAAAAAAGAATGGGGGAAAATAAAAAGGAACAATGATGTTGAGACATCTAAAATAAAGGAGAGAGAAAATGGGTTGATAGCTAGGAGAGAATGTGGTCAAGTGGGGGTTTATCATTTATTTAAGATGAAGGAAATTGTGACATGCTTCTGTGCTGATGAGAATGACACAGAAGAGAGGCACATTGATGATTTAGGGGAGGTGGGAGAAAAATTTTAGAGTGAAGCTCCTGAACAGGCAACAGAGGTAATTCCAGTGTACAGGGATGGCAGTGGCCTTTGGCAGGGTCAGAGATGGGTCACCTGTGGCAACAGCAGGAAGGCAGAAGTCAGGGGACAGGGGGTGGCAGATGTGGTGGTGGGTATCTGTGGAAGGTCTCTTCCGATCACTTCTGTTTCCTCAGTGAAAAACAAAGCCAGATTCTCAGTAGAGGCCAGGGAGAGAGGAGGAGAGGTATGACTGAGAAGGAAAGGTGAGACATCGCTGTTTAGGAAAGGCTGGAGGGTTACCAGGCAGCAGCCAATGCCCATTTGAGGTTAGTGATCATGAGCTGTGAGTGAGATTCGTCCACAGAAGCATGTGTTTTTCTTCAGCAACATTCAAGTCCCCTGGGTGAGAGGGTGCAAACAATAGAAGACTGAATTCAGCCAAGGTTAGGGCGTTTCCAGGCAACTATGATGGAGGAAGAGAGGGGCTCAGGAGTTGAGGGAATGTGCTTAGAGTAATTATGAAAATGAGCCATGAAATCTATGCTGAGTAATGAGGGAGGGGGCCTCATTAAGCGGGTAAGGGATGGTGACAAGTGACAAAATCTATGAATTATATGCCTCTGCAGGGTCTAAGAACTCTTGGACAGGGCATGGGGCTGGGGCTTACTTAGGAAGGCCGTACTATAAAATTCTAGCTCTACCCTAGAGCTATGCAACTTCATGTAAACCACAGCCCTGGTTTCCTCCATCAGCAGGATCAGTGGGTTGGATGAGATGAGTCCTAAGATGACCTATTCTATTCTCCTTATTCTGAGAGCTGGATAGAATATTTGAATTTTAAGTCCCGTTCTTAATGTACTGCACAGCTTTAGGATTTAATATCCCTATGCCTTGGTTTCTTTACATCAAAATGGGCAAAATGATACCTACCAGAATATCCACTCAAATGTGTAGTGCCATGAGAAGAAAGATTTTTATCTGTTTTGTTCACTGCCACTTGAGCCTGGCAACTAGTAGGTGCTCAATAAATATTTATTGGTTAGTCGGTTGGTTCATTGGTTGGTTGAATGACTAAATGAGTGAATATCTACTCCACTTATCTCACAGAATTAGAGGAACAGATGAGCCAAAGAAGGCAAACTTTGTGAAGAACTGAAAGTGCTATGAGTTGTGTGCTGCTGCCCAAGACCTCTGTGCTGGCTTTCACTTCAGCTGTTAAAACCAGAGGATTTCATTAGGCACCTTCTAGAGTATCACAACCAGGTTACTGAACAGTCACAACACAATAGCACAAATCAAACACTTGGACCCATACTGCTTGAAAGAGGGTCCTGAGAGTTTGGAGCAAGAGGCTCATGCCAGCAGTTTTGTGCAGTAGGGTGAGGGAAGCAGAGGCAGCTTCAGAACAGAGTGAAGCCAGAGTCAGGGCGAGCGTCCTTACACCGGGTGGGGCATTCACATAAGGTTTCTATATCAGAAGAGTGAGGGGTGCTATTAATAAAAGGAAAAAGTGGATGGCCCCTAAACTCTAACTTTCTCTTTTCCATGCTGCCTGGGAATAAATATGGAAGAGCTATGTTGGGGGCAGGGAAGAGGGACTGAGAATGCGTTAGCCTCATTCTGCAAAAGCACACTCCATCAAGACATTAAGCAGGCCTTGAGTAGCCTATGGTTAATATCTACTCATTTTTACTAGGAATTAAGAGAAAAATACTTCAGGCAGTTCTTAGGATTTTTCTCCCTTTTTAAGACCCCCAAAACAATGCAGCAAAGTTGGTTCTAAATCAGATGGTATGAGCACAGTCCACCACAGATTCTCCATGTTCTCTCTGGGTTATTCTAGGCCTTTCGTCTAGGTCTCCAACCCCTTCGACCCACAGGTAGGAAACTGACAGATGCAAATTGAAATAGAAATACTCTAGCTAGTAGACGTCAGAGAGGGCAGGTGCAACTCAGCACAATTTTCTGGAAGTGCGCTGTTTAAAATGATCCTGTTTGAACCCATTGGCCTTTTCTTTTGTTCTGAGTTAGTTCAAAGTGACAAAAGAAGTCCTGACAGTAAAAGATTCAAACATTCCTAGTTTGTGAATGACAAATTTCTCTTTCGTTTTTATTCTCAACACTCGAAATCTGCAAGATCTGTTAATAATGGTGTGCCTCTCTGTGTGTTTATCTAGGCATTTACATTTATATTTACATATCCAGTAACAACAAAAAAAGTTCTTTTAAGCCTTTTCTGGCATAAACCAAAGAACGTAGAGTAATCATCTGTGACCAATTCTCATCTATAACTAATTAGAATTTTTATTTTCTCATAGCATTTCCTCCGATTCAGGTCCAAGGTTTTTTTGTTATTATTTTTTCCTAGAAAAGGAAGATACCTGGATAATACGAGAACTGTAGGATGGAAAGGGAGCTGGGTAAAAGGGGGAAAGGGGCACTTTTCAGATTGTATTGTCACTTCGATCTGATTGAATCTTTTCCTTATTCCTTTATTTTTTTTTAATGCTTTTCCAGCATGGGAAGGATTTCTCAACCCTCTGGCTATTGCATTTGAACTGAAGTCTGCAGAAATAGTTTAAGAGCCCCCGCTTACCTTGCTCACTCCCACCTCAGGCGAGCAGTTCCACATCTCAACCACAGCTTTGAGGTCCCATCCAAACTTGCTGGCGTCTCAAACTGAATCCCAGATGTTCACTTAGCGAAAAATAAATGAATGGCCCAAGCCGTGGACTGAAGCAGGGACCCTCACAAATAGATTCCAGGTGTGTTGGCCTCTGGACCACTATCTTTCTCTGTTTTACATACACATACACACACATACACACACACACACACGGCACCAATTCCATCCTGAAAAGAATTCAACATCATCTCCAAGTTAGAGCCAGTATAGGATGAACAGAGGTAGTCACCCAACACAAATAACATATTTTAAATTGTGGATGAAGGCAAAGGGCTCCACATTCACACTCCTTTGCCTTCAATAATCAAAATCATGATGTGTCTGATGTTCAAACTCATCTTAGGCTTAAAAGAACTAAGAATGGCTAAATGATCTGAATTATCGTCACTGTTCATTATCCATCTTAGCTGCCTTCTTGTGTTCCCCTGTGCTATGGTCCAAATGTTTGTGTCCTTCCCCCACTAAAATTCACATTCAAAATTCAACCACTGAGATGACGGTATTTGGAGGTGGGACCTTTGGGCAGTGATTGGGCCATGAGGGTGGAGCCCTCATAAATGGGATTAGTGCTTCCTTGCATCTTCCACAATGTGAGCACATAAGCTAGAAGGCGCCATCTATGACCAGAAAGTGGGTTCTCACCAGACACCGAGTATACTGGCACCTTCCTTGATCTTGGACTTCCCATTATATATAAGCCACCCAGAGTATGCTATTTTGTTATAGCAGTTGGAATGGACTAAGACTACACAATTCTTATGTCAAATTTAACAAGCACCTACTGTTTGCTTACCTCAGGGCAAACAGGGAAGAAAAAAAAAGAAAAGGAAAGATCTGCCTCAACTCATAGTAGTGTTTTGAAACATCAAAATTCCAGTTGCTAGCTTATAAATTAAGAAATTCATATTCTATGAAGAAAGTCAATGGGTAGCCTGATGGGAATAGCATTGAATCTATATGTTATTACTTTGGGCAGTATGGCCATTTTCACGATATTGATTCTTCCTATCCATGAGCATGGAATGTTTTTCTATTTGCGTCCTCTCTTATTTCTTTCAGCAGTGGTTTGTAGTTCTCCTTGCAGAGGTCCTTCACAATCCTTGTTAGTGGTATTCCTGGATATTTTATTCCCTTGGTTGCAGTTGTGAATGGGAGTTCACTACTTTAAATTCCATATGGAACCCAAAAAGGAGCCTGTATATCTAAGAAAATCATAAGCAAAGAGAACAAACCTGGAGGCATCATGCTACCTGACTTGAAACTACACTAATAGGCTACAGTAACCAAAACAGCATGGTACTGGTACCAAAACAGATATATAGACCAATGGAACAGAACAGGGGCCTCAGAAACAACTCCACACATCTACAACCATCTGAGCTTTGACAAACCTAACAAAAAC
>NW_012109308.1:1733146-1734769 GCF_000951045.1 Mandrillus leucophaeus | reverse complement strand
CTACGAAGAACTTAAATTTACAAGAAGAAAACATACAACCCCTTCAAAAAGTGGGCGAAGGATATGGACAGACGTTTCTCAAAAGAAGACATTTACGCAGCCAACAAACATATGAAAAAAAGCTCATCATCACTGGTCATTAGAGAAATGCAAATCAAAACCACAATGAGATACCATCTCACACCACTTAGAATGGCGATCATTAAAAAGTCAGGAAACCATAGATGCTAGAAAGGATGTGGAGAAATAGGAACACTTTTACACTGTTGGTGGGAGTGTAAATTAGTTCCACCATTGTGGAAGACAATGTGGCGATTCCTCAAGGATCTAGAACCAGAAATACCATTTGACTTAGCAATCAATCCCATTACTGGGTATACACCCAAAGAATTATAAATCATTCAACTATAAAGACACATGCACACAAATGTTTATTGTGGCACTATTCACAATGGCAAAGACTTGGAACCAACCCAAATGCCCATCAATGGTACACTGGATAAAGAAAATGTGGCATATATGCTACATGTGGAATACTATGCAGCCATAGAAAAGGATGAGTTCATGTCCTTTGCAGGGACATGGATGAAGCTGGAAACCATCATTCTCAGCAAGCTAACCCAGGAACAGAAAACCAAACACCACATGTTCTCACTCATAATTGGGAGTAGAACGAGAACACATGGACATAGCAAGGGGAACCTCACACGCCAGGGCCTGTCGGGGGTAGGGGGCAAGGGGAGGGATAGTATTAGGAGAAATACCTAATGTAGAAGATGGGTTGATGGGTTCAGCAAACCACCATGGCACATGTATACCTATGTAACAAACCTGCATGTTTTGCACATGTATACCAGAACTTAAAGTATAATAAAAAATAAATTATAAAATTCAATGTTTACTAAGTGCCTATTCTGTGTCATACTCTGAGATATAAAATTCAGTAAGACCTCCTTCTTAAGGAACTTGCAATCTAGCAGGGGAGTAAGATAAGCAAGATAAACCCCTCAGTGCCTTGTGAACATGCGATGTGTGCCACAAAACACAGAAGCTGTGGGAGAAATCTTTATGGCAAATAGCTACCCATGGCACTACACAGTGAGGGGTGCATCATAACCCAGGCAATGGACATAGAGATTAGAGGTAAGACCAGACAGGTAGGATGAAGGTATAGGGCCTTCTGGGAAGCCAGTGGGTTCCAAAATGCAGTTGTCCAATCTCTCAAGATTTCAGAGGGCAAATAAATGAACAAAAAAATTTTATTTGCATTATATTTTTTATGTTTTTACAAAAATGCATAACTCTCTCATGGTCATTATTTAAGAGAGGCCAAGGAAAAAGAAAGGAAGTTGACTTAAAGTCAAATTAAAGAAAATAATTTGAGTAAAGGTGTCGCATGAATTGACAAAAACCATGAACAAGGTATAGAATGCACTGGCATTTGAAAAATGCTGTGTTGCTCAGGAGCTGGTCACTGAAGTTTCCTGGGAAGGACTGGCATGAAGAAAGTCAGCTAGTAGGAAGAGAACTTGGGTAGTGGTATGCAGAATGTGCTGGGTGGTGGGGGTGAAACTGGAGTTGAACACGATGAAGACCATTGTGTGAATCAAAGGGGACCAGAGG
>NW_012109308.1:1685927-1733096 GCF_000951045.1 Mandrillus leucophaeus | reverse complement strand
TGTTTTTACAAAAATGCATAACTCTCTCATGGTCATTATTTAAGAGAGGCCAAGGAAAAAGAAAGGAAGTTGACTTAAAGTCAAATTAAAGAAAATAATTTGAGTAAAGGTGTCGCATGAATTGACAAAAACCATGAACAAGGTATAGAATGCACTGGCATTTGAAAAATGCTGTGTTGCTCAGGAGCTGGTCACTGAAGTTTCCTGGGAAGGATTGGCATGAAGAAAGTCAGCTAGTAGGAAGAGAACTTGGGTAGTGGTATGCAGAATGTGCTGGGTGGTGGGGGTGAAACTGGAGTTGAACACGATGAAGACCATTGTGTGAATCAAAGGGGACCAGAGGTAGGAATAAATGAATGAAAGTAAGAGGAGAAACAGGAGACACGGCAAAACTTAGTGGCAAACGGAATGAAGACAGTTAGAATAGAGACAGGGTGTGGAGACTGGTTCACTGTTTCCAATTCTACTCTAGTAGAATTATACACCCAATGGTTTGGCTGTGTGATTTTGCAGTATCCTCCATTAAAATGAGAAGTATATATTTCCTTGCTCCATTGATGTTGGGTGTGGCCATGTAACTTGATTTGGTCAACAGAAGGTGGGTGAGTGTGATGTGAGCAGAGATTTTAAATGTGCTTGTGTGACTTGGCTTGATTTCATCTCTTATTCCATTTGCCATAAAAAAAATATGCCTTTGATAGCCAAGAACCCAAACAGAAGGAGACGTCACAAGGATATTTCTGAACCCAAATCACAGGCTGAATCCAAGCCCAACTGAGCCCAGCTAAGACCATCTGAAACAGCCAAACCTAGCCAACCCATGACCCACGTACAAAGAAAATAAATGCTTATTTTTGTAAGCTACTGAGATTCTGAGGTTGTTTGGCTAGAAGGGAAAACTGACTAATGCAGAGGAGAAGGGATTGGGTTGAGAGTTGCAGTAGTCTCATGACAGGCTCCCCTATTTCTGCTTTTGCTCCTACATCCCATTTTCCATGAGCAGTTAGAGTGAGGGTTTCAAAACTCATGTTAATCAACTCATTCCTTTGCTCGAAAACCCCTCAGTTCCTCCCACATCACTCAGTGTAAAAGTCAAAGTGCTTGCAATGGACCATATACACTTACATGATCTGTCCATCTCCCTATCCCTTTACCCCTCAAAATTCACCTCCTACCACTCTTCTACTTTCTTACTCTACTCCAGCCATGTGGCTTTCTTGCTACTCCTGGAACACATTAGGGTGCACCTTCCTTTGGGCCTCTTCCTTGCTTTTTTATTCCTAGAAAACACATCTAAGAGCTGACATCTTTTATTATAGTATACTTTAAGTTCTGGGGTACATGTGCAGACCATGCAGTTTTGTTACATAGATATACATGTGCCTTGGTGGTTTCCTGAACCCATTGACCCATCACCTATATTAGGTATTTCTCCTAATGCTATCCCTCCCCTAGTCCCCCATCCCCTGACAGGCCCTAATGTGTGATGTTCCCCCTCCCTGTGCCCATGTGTTCTCAGTGTTCAACTCCCAGTTATGAAAGAGAACATGAGGAGTTTAGTTTTCTGTTCTCATGTTAGTTTGCTGAGATGATGGTTTCCAGCTTCATCCATGTCCCTGCAAGGGACATAAACTCATCCTTTTTATGGTTGCATAGTATTCCATGGTGTATATGTGCCACATTTTCTTTATCTAGTCTATCATTGATGGGCATTTGCATTGGTTCCAAGTCTTTGCTATTGTGAATAGTGCCACAATAAACATATGTGTGCATGTGTCTTTACAGAATAATTTATAATCCTTTGGGTATATACCCAGTAATGAGATTGCTGGGTCAAATGTTATTTCTAGTTCTAGATCCTTGAGAAGTTGCCACACTGTCTTCCACAATGGTTGAACTAATTTACACTCCCACCAACAGTATAAAAGTATTCCTGTTTCTCCATATCCTCTCCAGCATCTGTTGTTTCCTGACTTTTTAATGATCACCATTCTAACTGGCATGAGATGGTACCTCATTGTGGTTTTGATTTGCATTTCTCTAATGACCAGTGATGATGAGCTTTTTTTTTCATGTTTGTTGGCTGCATAAATGTCTTCTTTTGAGAAGTGTCTGTTCATATCCTTCACCCACTTTTTGAGGGGGTTGTTTTTTTCTTGTAAATTTAAGTTCCTTGTAGATTCTGGATATTAGCCCTTTGTCAGATAGGTAGATTGTAAAAATTTTCTCCCATTCTGTAGGTTGCCTGTTCATTCTGATGATAGTTTCTTTTGCTGTGCAGAAGTTCTTTAGTTTGATGAGATCCCATTTGTCAATTCTGGCTTTTGTTTTAGTCATGAAGTCTTTGCCCATCCTATGTCCTGAATGGTATTGCCTAGGTTTTCTTGTAGAATTTTTATGGTTTTAGGTCTTACATTTAAGTCTTTAATCCATCTTGAGTTAATTTTTGTCTAAGGTACAAGGAAGGGGTCCAGTTTCAGTTTTCTGCATATGGCTAGCCAGTTTTCCCAACACAATTCATTAAATAGGGAATCCTTTCTACATTGATAGTTTTTGTTAGGTTTGTCAAAGCTCAGATGGTTGTAGATGTGTGGAGTTGTTTCTGAGGCCCCTGTTCTGTTCCATTGGTCTATATATCTGTTTTGGTACCAGTACCATGCTGTTTTGGTTACTGTAGACTCTGTTTGCAGATGACCTGATTGTATATTTAGAAAACCCTACCGTCTCAGTCTAAAATCTCCTTAAGCTAATAAGCAACTTCAGATACAAAATCAATGTGCAAAAATCACAAGCATTCCTATATACCAATAACAAACAGAGAGCCAAATCATGAGTGAACTCCCACTCACAATTGCTACTAAGGAAAAAAAAAAAAACCTAGGAATACAACTTACAAGGGATGTGAAGGACCTCTTCAAGCAGAACTACAAACCCCTGCTCAAGGAAATCAGAGAGGATAGAAACAAATGGAAAAACATTCCATGCTCATGGATAGGAATAATCATTATCGTGAAAATGGCTATACTGCCCAAAGTAATTTATAGATTCAATGCTATCCCTATCAAGCTACCATTTACTTTCTTCAGACAACTGGAAAAAAACCACTTTAAACTTTATATGGAACCAAAAAAGGGCCTGCATAGCCAAGACAATCCTAAGCAAAAAGAACCAAGCTGGAGGCATCAGGCTACCTGACTTCAAACTATAGCTGACATCTTTACTTCCTTCAGATCTCTCTTCAAATATCCCTTCCTCCAGGAGATCTTCCTTGACCATTCCATTAAAATTGCAACCCCATCCCTGAGCTCTCTGACTCACTCCCCTGCTTAATTTTTTTCAAAGTGATGATCTGACCTATTATACATTTTACTTGTTGTGTTTACTGTCTATGGTCTCCCACTAGAATATAAGTTCCATGTGAGTAAAAACTTTTTTCTCTTTCTACTATACTCCCAGAACACTAAGAACAGTGCCTGGCACATGACCCAATAAATATTTATTAAATAAACGAATCAAACAAATAGCCAGGTATCTATTCTAGAACTATGTGCATAATAGTGATGGCTTTGACAGACTCAGAAACTTGGAAGGAGAAAGAGGTGTGGAATAAAGTAAGAGTGGCCAAATGAAGCTACCAAGATAGCAAGTAATAGGTCAAATTTAAGGAGATAGCAGGCATCATCCACTTGGTGGTGAGAGCTAAGCCATAAGCATTGGGAGAGTCTGTCATTTACTACTCAGAGTAATTGACTAAACTCACCAAGTCTCAGCCTTCTCATCTGTTAAATGGAAAGAATACAAACACCTCCTTCCCAAGGGAGTTGTGAGAATTAACTGAGATCATACAAGTGGCTCTGTATTCTGCCTGATGCAAAATAAGTGCTCAATATCTGGTTCCAAGTAAGTTGGCAACACCCGCTTCATGGAGAGCCCATCAAGGGGGAAAGAAGATGGCCCAGGCAGAGTTTGCTCTAAGGCAGCAGACAGCAGAAGTCAGGGCTCAAGAGAAAGCACTGTGTGAGGCAGTAATTATAACAGCTCCCATAAGGGCCTTAAAGGGAAATTGGGACGTGGAAAGAGAGAAGAGGCAGAGGAAAACTCAGGAACCGCAGTGAGGAAGTGGGAACAACCAAGGCTTGTCTGGGAAACTGGGAGGAGGCCAGGGTGGCTGGGAGGGCCCTCTGGAGAGGCAAATAAAGTTCCTAAAGGGGAGGTGAGGCAAATCCGTGTGTGAAAAAAGTGGGTAGAGGAGATGGTGGTGGTGGAAGTGGGTGGAGTTCTTTAACATCAGGATCCTGAAGCTGGGTATTACCCAACATTTAACAGGGACTCCCTCATTGTCTTCAAGAGTAAAATGAATGGGATATACTCCTCTGCAATGAATCCAACGTGACATCTTCTGTGGGTATCCCAAAGGCATCTTCACCATGGACACTGTCATCTCCCTCTATCCCCAACCTGGTCCCCATCTCAGAGAATGGCTCCTTGCTCATGCTTCCTTCCTTTTCACTTGATATTCATGATGTGCAATCAATCGCTATATGCCATGAGGTATGCCTCTTTAAATATGTCTCCAAACAGTCCCCTTCTCCTAACTGCATGGCCGTTCCCCTGGTCCAGGCTGCCATCCTCCCTCCGCATTACTGAAAGGGGCACTTCCTTGCCTCCAGTCTCATTCCTCATCCCTCCACTTAAGCCTTAAATCCACCTTTCTTGCAGGAAAGAATGATCTCCCTACAATACAAACTTAATTTTGTTGTTTTTCTGCTGGAAATCCTTCAGTAGCTCCCCATTGCCCTCAGGAAATCATCAAAATGTTTTAATCCTACCTGCAAATCTTTGTGTCGTCTGTCCTCTGCCCTCTCCCCCAGCCATGATGAACTTCCTTTAGTTCATGATGAACTCCTTTACTTCTTGAACATAACTTGCACTCTCTCACCTCTGGGCCTTTGATGATGCTGTTCTATCTGAAATACTTTTCCCTTCTCCTCTACTTTATTATCTCGAATTCAGCCTCTAGGTCTCACCAAAGAGGGCATCTCTTCTAGGAAGTCTGTCTGATCTTCCTGTCTACTCCAGAGTCCTCTGTCATTATTTTACTAGAATTCTCTATTTATTTGTTTCTTTCATCACAGAGTGAATGAAGGGTAGGAAATGCTTTCTGTAAAGAGCCAAATAGTAATTACTCTGGGTTTTGTAGTGGCTGTCAGCACTACTCAATTCTGCTAATGGAGTGCAAAAGCAACCATAAACAATACATCAGTAAAGTAGTGTGGCTGAGTTCCGATAAAACTTTATTTATAAAAGCAGGCAGTGGGCCGAATTTGGCCCATAGCTGCAGCTTGCCATCCCCTGCCCATCTCCCTGGGCCAATCAGAATGCTTTGTACATCAAAGGAGTTCCTAAAGATTTCCTGAATAAAGAAGGAAAGATTGAATAAACATTTGAATAAATAAATGATAAATTTCAAAGGTCAAGTGCTAACCTTATTTGAAAAACTTTTTTCCTAGAATCAAATTCCTATTTTAGGAACTGTCTTTTCTTGTTCCCTCATGTCTGAAGCCCATCATCATCATCATCATCATCATCATATTTATTGAGTACCACTCTTTTAAACATTTTACATTGATTAAACTATTTCACGCTCAAAATAACCCTACGATACTTCAAACCTATTATGAGAGTTCATGCCTATTATTACCCCTAATTTACACAGGAAGAAATCTTAGAGGGGTTTCTTAAAGACACGGCTGTGCCTTGCCCTTGGCCAATTCCTCTTTTCCTAGAGACCCTCGCTCAGTGCCTGGAATTCAGCCCCTGACTGGCTGGCCTGAATCCATGCCTCCCACCTGCCTTGATCAGCTCACACACTGTGCCACCAGCCTGGGGTCGGATGGCTAGTGCAGATCACCTGTTCACCTAACTCTCGAACTCCCTTATCCACCATCTCCAGGTCTGACACTGCTTTCCTGTGTCCAGTGGATTCATCACTGCTCTGGGCTCCAGTGACCCTTTGAGCTCCATTCTACCCCTTTTCCCTTCTCTCACCGTCTTTCTGCCCTCCAAGGAAGTTCTAATACCCACCTGACACATTTCAAAGATTAATGCACAATGGATTATATCTAGAGCTTGAAAAGTGTGAGAAAAATCCAAGAGATGAGAAAGGCTCTGATAGAAGCAATAGCAAGCTCAGCAGTCTTCCTACAGAGATTCGGCCAATTACCGAAAACACTTCCTTTGGCTGAAAAGCTCACCATTGAATCAGACTTGGAGAAGAACGTGCTGTCATGTTAAACCCCAAAGGGCCACTCTTTGCTCTGAGCCCTGATTTCATCTGTAATTCCTCGATGGTTATCTGAAGTATGCTACCTGTGAGGATGTAAGGGCTACCAACAAAAGCAGATCCCTCATTGAGAAGCTGGAGGCAGCACTTTCAGCCTGAGTTTGTCTTTTCTCCCTTTTTTGGACATGGGTCTTTATTTGTCTGTCATCCCAAATTCAGCAGCCTGCAGCAGTGCTGGTTTGAAACCGACTTATGAGCCGATAGGTATTGCTATGAGATGCGTGGCTCAGATGTTAATTGCTCATTAGCCATCTGTGTGTGCTGTACCTCAGTTAAAAGACAAGAGAAAGAATGTGAACCACTGGTACCTGGGAGTCCAGCTACCGACACACATGGAAACCATCCGGGGAGACCTCAGGTTCAATCCACAGCTTGGCCACATATTTATTCCTCACTAAAATAACATCTGGCTTTCATTTTTTGGTGACAACTCGTTTGGACAAGACCTTGAGTAGGTTAAAAAAAAAATAGACTTTCTACCCTTCCCCCAGCCTTGGGGAGCTAAACTTTAAGCTCCTTTGTGAGCCAAGGGGGTGAATAAAAAATTGGTGTGAGGACGGCAAGCAGGGTGTAAACAAGGAGTTATTTGTTTCTTCTTATTAAAAGACAATGACTCTCTCAAGAATTCACACACTCCCCACTTGTAAGCAGGGTAGAGTTCCTGGGGAGAATATATAGCAAATTATGCGTAGGTCCCAGCAGCTCACAGCTGAAGTACTTGGCAATCCTAGGGCTCGACTTTGTGGCCAAGGGACTGGGACCCCAGTGTCGAATGAATGGGTTTGGGAAGCATGTTTGAATTCTGTAGTAATCCAGGAGAACATGACACCATTGCCACAAACACTCTACAGGTCTGACGAAGAGCTAGCGGCCCTGATCCAGCCTGGAATTCCTGGGGGCCCGTGGTACAATGCAAGTTCCCGGAAATCGGGGGCATTTACCTCCTGGGTTCTTTACTGCATGCTCAACACCAGTGTCTGCTGCGGTAGGTAACACACCAGCGACTGCTGAATCAATGAGCATATGAATACAACACACAGGCCGCTCTGTGATTCTAACCCCTACCTGTGGCCACATCTTCCAAAGTACACCCACAATTCTGAGAGGTGGGAGGTCATTAACCATGTGGTAAAAAAGGATCTTTGAGACAAAAAAGACAACATTCCTCACTGGCTGAACCACACAGAACATAGAGCGAATGGCAGCCGCTGTTTCCTGGCTGTCCAGCTAGGGCATTTCTGAGGAAGAAATGGGTGAGGTTGCACAGAAAGCAAGACCTCTCACAGAAAGTGAGACTTTTTTGTCTCACATCCAAACTTGAAATTTAATTCAGTGCCTAACATGTGCAGAGCATGTTGCAAAATGCTTTGGAGGTCTCAGAGTAGTGAAGAAAGAAGAGGGTGTCTGCTCTTGGACTTTCTTGAAGATATTTTCATAGGCCATGCTCCTTTCTACCAAGGACTGTCTGTACCAGCTGCTTGCCTACCGTATGTCCTTCAAACGTCCCCATATTCATTTGAGTCACTTCAGATCTTTGCTTAATCATCATCATCTCAGGAAAGCCACGTGATATCACCTTTGCCACGAATTGGTAAGTGGATGGCTGCCAGGTAATTGTGCATGATGTCACACCTTAGACCCAGCAAAACAAACTAGATAACAAAGCCAGCCAAGGCTATGTGGCTTCCTCGTTGAGAGCATCGTGATTCAAAACATGGGCCAGAGACCAGCAGCATCAGCATCTTCTGGGAGTCTGTGAGAAATGCAGCACACCTCAGGCCATGCCCCAGACCTGCTGATTCTGACTCTGCCTGTCAGTCACAACCAGATCTCCAGGTGACTGGCAGGAACATTAAGGGATTGAGAGTTTAGAGCTCTGCAACTAGATTGCCTAAATTCTAGTTCTGCAGCTCACTAGCTCTGTGACCTTAGGCAAGTGATTTAACATCCTTAAAACTCCATTTATTCATCTAGGCAAAGGGAGAAACTTATAGCGCTAACTCACTGGGTAGTTCTGAGCCTTACTTAAGAGCATGCTTATAGATGTGGTTAACACAGAGCTTGCGGCTGGTAATTGCTGAATTAATGCTACCCATGATTATTAAAAACTCAGTATTCAAGGCAGAATGCAGGATGCTGGTCCAACTGACTACTCTTTAGGTAATGAGATGTTTAAAAAGGGATACAATTGGTATAATTAAGATGAGGCTGCCACCAACCCAGCCACGGTCTCCAGCTGCAATGATTTATCACTGAAATGTTGGGAGGCTCCAACCCTGTAAGAGTAAGTGAACCAGATCGGGCCCATCCTCTTAGGCTTACAGTTCAAGACAGAAAAGATTAAGTCCAGAGCCAATGTAAACAACAGAATGGACCCTGAATCTCTCTCCTGATTAGATCAGCAAACACACCAGGGCTGCTGCCTTAGGACACATTCCCCCAGGACAGAGGCAGATATGAAGCAGCTCCAGCCCTGCCCAGGGGTAGTTGATGATCAGAAGAAAGAAGACCACAGGAGAGGACTATCCCAACTCCAGCACAGACCACAGCCTCTGCTGACAGGCAGAATAAGATTCCAGTGTAACAGTAGCAACTCCTAACCTTCCTTGAATGCATTCTGCCAGTGCTATAAGTATACTATAGGTTTTAATTAATTTAATCCCCCCAACATGGTTATGAGGTGCAGACCATTACTAATCTCACTTTACAGATTATAAAACTGAAGCTTGGAAAACTGAAGCTACATGCCATACAACTCATCACACTACTGGTGAGCAGCTGAAATAGGACTTCTGTTAGGTGCAGAATGCACCTCTCACCTTATCTGTGCCTTCCTCAAACAACACCCACCTGCTATCTGTCCATCCTGTTTGGGTGGGGAGCTATCCGAGCTGCCCAGAGGTGGCAGGGGTGGGCCCTGCTGAGGAAGGCAGCAAGGGGCTCACCCCACGACCCAGAGATGCATGACCCTGCCCAAGGGAGGGCTTCTCATCTTACTCAGCCTCAGTTACAAGCCAGTGGTGACACATTCCAGGGTGCCTATTCCTATCCTGAGATACAGCCCCATGGAAATTCAAAAGATGAAATCACAGAAGCAGTTTATTACCCAAGTATAAAGACAGGCATCTGTCAACAAAGGAACATGATCATAGCTGAGTGTTTCGTGAGTGGATTTTCCTTCGTTGCTCTCAAAGCCTTTTGAGATCTCGAAAAGTCTCCAGTGGCCAAGACTTGACATTCTATGTGTGAGAGACAGATGCAGAATCAGACATGGATACTGTGATTCGCTGCTACATGCCAGCATCTTCAGCTCACGTCTGCTCACTCACACACCAGGCAGCCAATCCCAATGATGAGGATCCTGTCCCAGCCCCCAGTTCTCCAGCAGTGTCTCCTGGCTCCCCTCCTTAGACCCAGCACCACTCTCATTCTTGCAAGCCACCCCACTCATGGCTTTCCCATTCACCCCCTGCCCTGTCCTTGGGACCCCACATTGCTCTGGGCACTGGTCCCATAGGGGGGATCCCCAGGCAGAGAGAAGATACTAAAATCAACTCACTTGCAAACAGGCCCTCTTCCTCACAAACTGGAAGATGGATCCTAGCCAAATGGGGGAAAAAAAAGCCTTAAATTTGGACGTTTAAAAAAATCAATGTAAGGAAAATTCTCAAATGGCTGAAAAATATTCAAACTACAGTAGGCCTTGGGGATATGTATTTTTTTTTTTTTTTTTTTGAGCATAGTAAAATCTTGGATGGCCCACAATCCAAAAATCATGGTTTTGAAAGTGGACTGTGCTATGAGCCACTGCGCCCAGCTGAAAAAAAATTCTTTAATTTCTTCTTCCTAATTTTTTTTTTTTTTTTTTTTTTTGGCTAGGGGACCTCCTGAATTTCTTTAATCACACCAAGTAAATGATTACCTTCTCCATCTATGGATAAGGCTGTCTCTGATTGGTATATGAGATCATACACATATATATTCTCTCCCTCTCGTAAGTTTGTAAAAGAGTAATTTCTGGAAGCATGTAAAAGAAGACAATAGCTACATTTGGAAAGAGGAACCAGAAATTGGGTAAAGCAGGAATATTTATCTTTTATATTATCTTCTAATCCTTGATAGTTTTGCACCATGAATATGTAATACCTTCTACTTTCAATTTCAAAAGTAGTCAATAGTAACAATAAAAATACATGAACTTGTTGAGAGAAGTATGATCATCTCACATGCCTGCTCCAAACCGGTTCATCAAACCAACCCTACTCCCAAAGCTTGGTGCAGGATGTCAGCCAACATGGGACACAGTGCCCTTCAGGTTACTGGATCTATACAATCCTCCTACCCCCAACTTCTCCCTTCTGTACCAGTCCCTTCCGGCATCTGACCCTTCACTTGGTTCCCATTTCCAGCTCTCACTCTTCATGTTAATCAACTGATCTGGTTTCTCCAGACAAAGTGCTTTGCCCCATGATGTGCCCTCAGGCTTTTTCTTAGGGTGGGACATCCCTGAGATCCCTAACCCATAGGAGCCCACTGCAGTCATTGCAAGGGCTCAGGATTCCAGAATCCATTTTCACTATCAGGGAAATTTGCCTTTGCGCTAGTTTCTGATTTCTTCATAGAATCAAACTTAAGCTCTTTTAGAGCTCAAAGTGCAAAAGCGAATCTACACATTGAGGTTTGAAATCCTGGCTCACGCCAACAGAAGAAAATCTCATGATTCGATTAGAGCAAATATGGCTCAGAAAATTCGTGCTTTCTCTCTGGCTCGGGCTCTTTTGTTTATGCACTGTTTCTTCCCATTCAACAGGTTGTCATTATGTGAGTGTCAATACACTGGGCGGAATCGTGGACATGATATATCAGTGTTGAGGGCTACCAGAATTAGAACATAAAGACCACTTAACTCAGAACCAAATCAGGGAGCCCACAGATTAGTCACCAGAGAGATGCCAAGACAATGTTAGTCTACTCAGTGCACTCAACAGTATTACACATCTGAGTGGGTGTTAGGCTCCCCCAGGGGCGCAGGGTGGGATTTATTCACTGCTTCTGTTGCACGGGTGGGTGGTCATTACCCCAGCTCCTCTCAGGTGGAGTGTGACATGCCTCTAGACATCGTTCGCCCTCCGTTCCTCCTCTGACTCCCCGCCAGCCATCAGTTCCTAGTGCTGTGTCTGCCTTTCACCAGGTCTTGGCATCCCTCTTCCAATGCCAATGCACAGAATGGGATGTGCACACTTCACTGGGAAGCTCGTTTCTTCCCACTATGTCTCTGCCTCATCCAGACAGTCAAGGTTGCAGAGATTGCTTTACATCTTAATGACACTGGGAAATACATAGGATGTAGAGAGATTGCTTTACATCTTAATGACACTAGGAAATACATAGGATGTACAGCACAACAATTTCATTAAAAATCCATTATGGCTTGGCTGTGTGGTGAGCCATGCAAGTTAATGACCAGGTGTTGTCAAATACTCAAAAGCCCTTGGCTTACCTCCTTGAATAATCAACTGACTTGGGTCCTTGGGGGATGTGTGTTTAAGTACACCTAGGATGGCGGCTTTTGAGATTTTTAATCATTCACATACTACCTTGTTATTCTTTCTATGTATTATCTGTATTATTTAATATATTTTTGTGAATTAATTCCCATTTCATTTTTACTTAAATATCTTCTGTACCCTTGTCCTAAGCAAAAATATCCATAGGGTCATGCGTTTGAAAAGCTGTGTATCTAACATACATCACCAAAAACAATCCATGAAATTATTATGC
Source organism: Mandrillus leucophaeus (assembly GCF_000951045.1). NCBI lineage: Eukaryota > Metazoa > Chordata > Mammalia > Primates > Cercopithecidae > Mandrillus > Mandrillus leucophaeus. The sequence continues at coordinate 1,720,972 of NW_012109308.1, read as the reverse complement.
TGGCTACATCTTGGAGCACGTAGAAGGAAAACAATGACTCAGAAGTCAATAGACTCCATTGTGTCTTTTTATTTCCCACCATTGCTAGTGAAGAATCATATACACAGTACATGCTCAATATCAATTTGGTGATTATTGATTTGCTCTCAGGTGACAATTACAGGTGACAATTACTTGTCAGGATTGTGATGAAAGAAAAAAAAGATAGTTCAGGATCTAATCTAAGCAAATTATTTCCCTGATTTCTAGGCCTTGAGACTTGGAAGCTACTGAAAAAAAACATCTCAGCCCCAAACTTCTTGGTTCAAGTAGAAGGGTCTAAGAAAATTGACAAAGCTATGCCATAACTTACTCTTAGTAAAACAACAAAACACTCAGGAAAGCTTAGCTTGCAGAACAATGCAGAATGTTTGCTTTAAGTGTCCTTAGGAGGAAGAATGTCTCCAGATCCAGTACTTTCATGCAGAGTTGGTATACGCATGGCCATCACATGAACGCAGGTTAGCACTTCAGCCACTGTCACCCAGACAGAAGCACCAAGAGCCATGGTGAAATCTCCCCAGCCCACTGTTGACCAAAGTTGGTTGTTAACCAAAATGGCTGAGGTATGGGAGTTCACTCAACAAGGCGACAGATGGCCAAAACCAAATGGGAAGGTCTGCTTCTCACCGGAGAAACTAGACGCTACATGGAAAATTCCACGCCACAGTTCAAAGGGGCACTGTGACCTAATAAATCTAGCTGCATGGGTTATTAAAGGCAACTGTAAATTCAGGCCGAATTTTTTCTCCTGTGCTTTTCCCACAACTGAAACACATGTTAAACCAGAGAGAATTCCCAGGGAAGCTCAGTGCCTGTTTTGATAGCATCTGACATACCATGTGCCAGGATGAGAAATAACTCTGTAAATGACTTGTTGTCAAAACCAAGATCCCAGGAACACTGGCCTAGCATCTCTGCAGAAAGCCTTGGAGTGGGGATGCTATGACCTCTAGGTAAAGAACGAGTGACTGAATTTGCAGTCTGCAGCCAGCCAGAGTTGGGGACCTTTCCTTTTATTGGCTGGTTCTAACACCTAATCTCACCAAGGAACCTCTGTTAGAGAGTGAATAATTCATGTGCTCTTCTTCTATGGCGTTTAGCAGCGTAGGTGTCCTGCCAAGTCAAACAAAAGTGATAGAGACGTGCAGTTAGGGATTAGTGCAAATCAGGACTCCTAGCTGATGGGATTTAGCTCTGTTCAGGCCTCTATACTGCACCCTGGGTGATCTCAGGGTCAGAAAACCAAGTGCAAAGGCAGGGCTCAGGCTTGAGTAAGCATCACATTGGATTCATATACATAGCCTGTCTTTTATTTCTCCTTGAGCTTTTCAGGAGAGACCTTTGGAGATAAAAAAGATTTTGAAATTCCAAAATTGATGTACAAAATGGGTCCCTGTCAAATAAATCAACCAGGAAAAACAAAACCAGCAAAGAGATTGCTTTTTTTTCCAAGGGCTGACTCAGAGATCTGTTTCTGTAGAAATGCCTGTGAATCTGTCTTCCGGACCATCTGCAGGAATATCATGGAGGGAAAGGAGGAGGCTGCAGGCAATGGGGAGGGCTGAGAAATGGGTCCTTCACCTTTGTTTGTGCCTCTAGAGGTTGTGCGCAAGGTACACAAAAGAAACAGGCTTTTGACATTGTAATCACACCTCGTCTTTTACTAAGCAGTCTTAAGAAGACACATCGGATTAGGAAATGGCAAGATCATTAGCTTTGAAGCTAAAGAGAGCTGCTTTCAAATCTTGCCTCCACTTCTCACAGCAATGAGACTTTGGTCTCATTTAAGCTCACTGGGTCTCTTTTTTTTTTTTCTTTTTAAACTGGTAGAATGGGATAATATGCACTCCATAGAGTAATGGTAAGAATTAAAACAAGAAATACATGTTTGTCAGGCATATAATAGGATATCACAGAAATTAGATGGCATATAGAAAATTACTATGACAGGAGATCACCCAGCTTACTAACATACTGTATTTATTCCACCTTGCTCCAAATGGTTTGTCCATTTTTAATTTTTTATTCTTTCTTTCTTTCTTTATTTTGAGATAAGGTCTTGCCCTGTCGCGCAGGCTGGAGTGCAGTGGCAAAATCACGGTTCACTGCAGCCTCGACCTCTTGGGTCAAGTGATCCTCCCACCTCAACTTTCCAACTCGCTGAGACTACAAGCGCGCACCACCACACGTGGCTAACCTTTTGTGTTTTTGTAGAGATGGGGGTCTCACCATGTGGTCCGAACTGGTCTTGAACTCCTGAGCTCAAGTGATCTTCCCACTTCAGCCTCCCAAAATGTTGGGATTACAGGCATGAGCCACTGCACTCAGCCAGGCCCATTTTTAAAATTATTATTATTCTTTCTTTATTGGAGAGAGAGTCGCTCTGTTGCCCAGGCTGGAGTGCAGTGGTGTGATCTTGGCTCACTGCAGCCTCTGCCTCCAGAATTCAAGCGATTCTTGTGCTTCATTCTCCTGATTAACTGGGACCACAGGCGCTGGCCACCACGCCCAGCTAATTTTTGTATTTTTAGACATGGGGTTTCACCATATTGTCCAGGCTGGTCTCAAACTCCTGGCCTCAAGTGATCCACCCATCTCGGCCTCCCAAAGTGCTGGGATTGCAGGCATGAGCCCCCGTGCTTGGCCCATTTTTTAAATTAAATGCACACTTTAAAATATATAATTCTTAAAATCCATGTATTTTATGTAAATTATACCACAATAAAAAAGTACTTGCTACTAACAAGGATGCTCAAAATGATAGGCTGCTGAGAATGCAGCAAACATTTCCTAAGCACCCGCTATGTGACAAGTCCTGTATGACAACCCGGGAGAGGCCAAGGCTCTGTAAGAAGTGTTTTACAGACAGGTGCGTCACTGGGACAGGGGTGTGGCCTCACAAGGTAACTACTAGAAGTAGTTCTAGATGCTTACCATTCCCACTGCAAGTGGGTGGGAAGAGAGCCGACTGAAGAATAACCCAGCAAGATCTCTCTAACTGGAGATGTAAGGACAATGGTGGGGGTAACACAGGGCTCCCAGTTCTGGCTGCCCCTCTCTCAGTGCTCTAACTGGATTCCAAAGCAGGATGCTACTCACTCTCACAGCAAACATCACCAAGTGTGGGTTCCGGCCAGGCACGACGCTAGGTGCCAGTGATACTGTGCTTAGCACAAATATGTGGTTTCCCTCTCAGAGGCCTGACAGTCTAAGGAGGGAGAGAGGTGCCAAGCCAACATCACTAACGAAGGCCCCATAAGAATGTATGAGACCGGAGTGGGGCCATACCCGAGGGGCAGGGAAGGGTTCCCTGAGGAAGTGACTGTTTTGAGTTGAAAAATGAACGGCAGTTACCACAGAGGAGAAGACAGGGGTGGGCGGTGATTTCCCAGTAGAGGGAAAAGCAGAGGTGACACTAGAGAGGGAGGCAGAAGCTCACTCTGGCTGCTCTAGTGCAGAGTACATTGTCTGTGGGGCCAGAGTGGAAGCAGACAGGGAAGAGAGGAGGTCTGCAGTCCTTCAAGCAAGAGAGGATAATAGTGTGGATGAGGTCAGCCCAGTGGATAAGGAGGTAAGGGGAGAGGGAGAGGCCAACCGTAGAAGGCAGCTCCCCCATCTCAGCTCTCCATCCCCACTTTAGTCTCTGCCAGCCCCTGGGTGTAGTGATACAGATGTGGAATCCCCATCCTTATGCCCACTAACCACTCACAGCTGGGAAGCGGGTGCTCTGGAGACACAGAGCTGGAGAGAAACAAACCAGGGACAGGAGTAGGGGGCAAAGCCAAATGGCTGGGGTTCCGGGGTGGAAAGTCCCCTGCTGAGGCATACCTTTGGGTGACCAGATGGACTCCTCTGCAGCCCCTTTTCTTCCCCTGACCCTTCCCACTTCCAGGATGGAACAGAAAGTGGCCTGATCACCACTACCCCCCTACTCAGTCCGGTCACAAAAACAGAGTCCCTGAAGGCCTAGAACACACTAAAAGGGGCCCAAGCTTTGCTCTCAGGTAGCAATCTCTGATCTGCGGGACTAAAAACAAATCAGGTGCCTTCACTGACATTGTTTCCTCATCTGTCAAATGCTGATAATAGTCCCCACCTTGCAGGATAGCTTAGAGAACGCAAACAGACGGTAGATACAAAGTACCAAGCACAGCATGAGACACAGCAGGTGTTCAATAAATGTCAGCATTATTCATGCATTCTAGGGGCAAAGTTAAGGCCAGAATCAAAACCCCCACCCCATATTATCCTCAGTCCCTTCTCTCAGTCTGTCTTTATCTATAGAGGTGGTAACAATGGGTCTCAGGAGGCTCAAAGACTCAGGTAAGATTCACTTTCAGTTTTTGCTAAAATTCTGACCTAGATTCACTTCTACATTTACAATGTGGGACACTGGAGGGGGGTATTTTAACATCTGCACCAAAGCGGATGCTTCAGTGAGATACATACTAAGGCTAGACTGACAGTGACTTCGTCTGCACACTCCACACCCCTCAGCTCTGCCTCCTTCAGTCCTGTCACTAAAGCCCCCACCTGGTGTGTGTGGGGGGAGCTCACTAGCATGGAAAAGGGCAGGTTCCAGGCAACCGCAGGTCTACAAGATAATGGCTAAGTGGGAGGTGTGGAAGCCACAGAGGAGACACGGCCACCCCTAGTGGGCACTGGCATATATAGGAATGGGAGTCACAGACTTAAGCATGAGTTAGGGAATAGCTGAACAGTCCATCTTCTAATTTACACTTGCTTACATTCTTGGACAATATTTTATATACTAAATTATGCCACATAAATCTGATAATCAGGATGACGATGTAGTTAATGGTTAATGCATTTCATGGGGGATTTACTTTGTGTCAGGCACTTTGCTAGACGCTTTACATGCATTACCTTAATTAGTCCTCTCAACAACTCAGCGGTAGGTATCAGGTTGGTACAAAAATAAGTGTGGTTTTGTGATTACTTTTTTTTTTTTTTTTTTTGAGACAATCTCACTCTGCCATCCAGGCTGGAGTGCAGTGGCATGATCTTGACTCACTGCAACCTCCCCATCCCGGGCTCAAGTGATTCACCTGCCTCAGCTTCCCCAGTAGCTGGGATTACAGGCACGCACCACCATGCCCAGCCAATTTCTCTATTTTTAGTAGAGGCAGGGTTTTACCATGTTATCCAGGCTGGTCTCAAAGTGACCTCAGGCGATCCGCCCACCTCGGCCTCCCAAAGTGCTGGGATTACAAGTGTGAGCCACCACATCTGGCCCTGTGCCATTACTTTTAACGGCAAAAGCTGCAATTACCTTTGCACTAACCTAATACTTCTATTACCCCCTTTTGCAGATGAGGAGATGAAGGCACATGCCTAAGTCTGCACAGCTGGTAGAGAAGGAGCTGAGATTCAGACAGGGGGAGCCTGAGGTCTCAGCCTGTGCTCCTCATCTCCAGGATGATTTCTAAAATATCAGCATTTTAGCAATACAGGTGGGAGCACTCTGCAATCTTCCAGAGGGGTTCAGTGCCAACTTTATCTTATTTGATCCTAGAGAAACATGTCTAAGGAAGCGCCCAGGTTCCCAACGGAAGGCTTGATGGCATGCTTTTTCTAGAAATGACCATGATGGCCCTACTGAATCAATTATAAACGGTACATTTGTGCATTGTACAGTATACGGTTCTCTGGTGTGTACATATATCAAATAAATAAAGCAGTACAAGAACCAATCACATACATTTAATTGCATTTTATTTACTTAGGAGCTCCTGGGAGAAAAACCTAGCAGTGCTGAAGAGCGACTGTGGGACTTTGAGGAAACTGCTAGCAGAATCTTGGGGAGAGAGCCTGAGGCCAAGAGCCAAAAAGGCCTCCCCAGGAGGGGAGTTGCCATTTAAGAGAGATTTTCTAAAGTCACCGAAGCAGGAGAATATACTCTGAAAACACAAAAGCTGCCAGGAAATGAAATTACTGGGTGACAAGGAGTGACGACCGCCAGGAGAAATTCTCTAAGTAATGACACGAGTGCCGTCATCGGGGCCTCAAACTGTTGGAAGAAAGGCAGCACCAGAGCCTTCCTGGACTTGCTTTAATACATTTAATGTATCAATCCCTCTACAGCACTCACATCTTGGAGACAAAGTGTTTAACAACATATACTTCATGTGTGCTTGCTTGACGCGTTTTGGTCTCTGGGCCTCTAAAACGAAGTTGAACACTCAAAATATAATTTTTTTTTTTAAACAAGAGAATTAAAGCATCCTGGAATGTCTCCTTCATCTTCCTGCTCTGAAAGCTCCTAGGAATCTTCCTAGTCAGAACTTTAATTATGGAAATTCTCATTTATATTATGTGATTTATTTAAAGCCTTGTCTTTCCAAGAGAATAAAATCCTGGTTTTGAAGCACCTCTCAAAATAATTTATTCTTCTCCACTGACTAACTGCTTTGGCCAGAAATCATGAATTTATAGTACATTATGCCAAAGCAAAACACTCTAATAACTTAATCAAACATTTAAAATCCAGCGCACAGCCATATAATATACAGAAGCAGTTCTCTCAGCTCTCTCGTTAAAGGTCAATCACCATTTTTATTCCAAACCTTCACATCTTGGAGAAGCCGTGCGCACACACACAGATTGAGAGAGAGACAGAGACAGAGAAAGAGAGAGAGGAAGACATAAGCATTTGGAGATAGAAAACTTGGCTGACATATACCCAGGCTCACAACAATTCTCCTTGTTATGCTTTGAAATGCAGGAGTCGATCCTTCAGCTATTTTTTTTTTCCAAATTCTAGCAAAAAATGGGATCTAAAGAAGAAAACGAAACTAAAAAACTCGTTTTTTTGATCTTCACGACATTGAGAGGAAAGAGCGAGACCTAACTCTCAACAGATTAATGTGGGCTTACCCACTAAGGATAGTAATATAGAAATAAGAACGATAATTTGCATTATTTTGTCTGCATGCCTTTTTAGAGTACTTTAACACATACTTTCTGACAACACCCTCGTTCCTATCAGACGTAAAAGACTATTAAGTTCATTTTTCAGATGAGAAGAAGCATGCTTCAGCAGCTTCTGATGGGAGAACAGGGAAAGAATGCCAGTTTGGTATGTATTTGGCATGGGATGTTTGACCTAAGAGATGGACTAAAGCCAATGAGTAAAAATGTATTTAGCATACTTAGTCAAATAAATTCCTCTCTCTCTCTCCTTATTCATCACTCTTGGGCCGTGGTGATGATGATGAGGCAGAGGAGCGGAGCTGAAATCACTGAGTGATGACTGTGCCGATCTCGAAATGAAGCACTTCATATGGGTAATCTCATAAGAGCCTCATAAAGTGGGTTAATGGAGGCATGGCGTACATGCATTTAACTTGTAAGTGAACCTGAGCATAGGCATCCAGCAAAAATTAAGGGGGAAGGAGTAAGAGAAGGTGAGAAATTCAAGGTGCCAAAGATCCTACAGCCGTTCTTCTCAATGAACCCATGCCCGCAAATGACCCTGAGACGAGGGATGTGAATCTGCTCTTCCTGCAGTCTCACAGTCCTCATCTGCTGCTCACTGTATGAGCATTTCATGGAGTGTAATTTCAGTAATCAAAGCTACTTCTCAGCATACATGGCCCCTACATGTCTTGTTTATAGGAGCTATACCTGTCAATCATTTTGAATATATTCCATTTTTATCTTCCATGCTAACTTTACAAACAGGCCTCTCTTTGAAAGTTAACTCCACTGAACAACAATTAACCCCATTTAACAGATGATACTCGCAGCTGCTAAGGAAGTTGCCTGGAGTCTCATGACTGGTAAGTGAAATGAGAACATTTATCCAGATTCAAATCCAGGTCTATCCTAACTCTAAAGTTCAAGCTCTGAATCTCTACATACTTAGACTAGTATCCACCAAACCCTCTCTCTAAATTAGCAGATCTAAGGGGCTGTGGAAATTTCCAGAGAGCAGCCCTTGCTGTTCTTGCTCCCTATTCTGAATGAACCCAAGTTCATCATTCTTCGTCAAGCTGGGGTCATGATGTACGTTCTTATTTGATCTTCAAGATTTGATTCATGTAGTGCTTCTTCGGTGAAGCTTTCCCTGATCTCACTGGTGGAGGTGATCACTTCCTCTGTACTCCCAAGGGTTTACTGTCTGCCATGTTAAAAGGTATGCATCTATACACCTGTCTTCCCAGGGGACTATAAGCACCTGGAGGGCAAGAGTTCCACTGCATTCTTCTCAAAAACTCTAATATAATAACTGGTAGACAGATGCTCAATAAATGACATGAAATTGAATTGTCTAATGCACAGGACAAAAAAAAATTCCTGCAACCCCTCTCTGGAGGTAGGTGGGCTGCTGTGGAGTGGGGTGAAAGAGGACGTTGTGCAGTAAAAGTCTGACAACACCTGTCTCATAGAATTGCCAGGAACATGTAATCATTTTTGGTCTTGCCTGCTTCGGGGCTGCAGTCAAATGCTTATAGCATTTACTGTGGGCCAAAAACCACCTTAACTCTTTGCATGTATGCTATCTAGTTCTCCCAACAACCCTCTGAGGTAGATAGGTAGATGTTTTATAGATGAGCAAATGAAGGGTCAGAGAGGGTCATTAATTTGCCTAAGGTCAAACAGCTAGTAAGTGTGGGCCAGGACTCCAGAGCTCATGTTCTTTACTGCCTTGGTATACTTCCTACTCAGCTGTTTAAATTCTTGCTACCACTAAGCCTATATTCTTGGGTTTTGTTCTCAAGGGAGACAGCTCCCAGATGACACTTTGAAGGTTTTAGTCTTAAATTTTCCAACAACCTCCTCCTCCTCTGCCTCAGTGCCCTCAACGCACCCAGTGAACAGCGAGCTTGGCAGGAGGGAATCTCGCTGGGCTGACCCATCACTAGAGACCCACCATCCTGCCTGGGCCTTCTGATGGCCTTGAACATCTTCTCCAGTTTCTATGTTCCTTCTAATATTTCTCCAGTTTTGTGGCTTCCCTTCATTATGACTTGCAATTTTTAAAGAACTAAGGGAAACTACATTCCAAGCTGGAAGTTTTTATTTTTTAAAAAAAGGAATCAGAAAACAAACCAACCAAAAATCATGTGTGTCAACAGTGATGTTTCTGGTGTTGCAGCTTACACCCACAGAGAAACTGGGGTATTTTTCATGGACTTAGACTAATTTCAGTGTAGACGCCGCAGGTGATCCATTTCACAAAGAAAAGCCTGTCCATAATTCTGAGTTAATAACAATGTTAGGCTTTGATGTTGATACAAACGAGGCCCAATGGAGAAAAAGCCACATTCATGGGCTGCTTGGGTGTCTGGTCTCTGAATGATCAGCTTAAGGAACATAATGCACATAACATAAGCTGACTTCTCTCTACTGGGAGCAAAATAACTCTCGCAGTAATTTGAAAGAATATATTTGCCACACATATGCATTTAAACATGTAATCTGATTATTTGTTTCACATCTAATGAAAGAGTAAATGGAACTCTGGGTTAGAGCTAAAAAGTCATAGTTTTTCTGTTCTTTGGATAAATGGAGCTAACACACCAAGGCAACTTAAACTTTAAACGTTACACGCCACATTAAAATTTCATGAAAGTCAAATTCCTTTCTAGCCTATTTCCTTTTCTGTAGGAGGAGGAAGTTGGATAATCCAATATCTCAGTCTCCTTCCAACTCCCGAAGGTTATGTTTTCTTTTCCTGGTACCTGGATTCACAGCAGCCCTGGATTCAAATCTCAGAACGGTAAATTTCTTTAACTTTCTGACTTTCAGATTTTTTCCTCTGCAAAAATGAAATTTTTAAAAAATATACATCTGAAAAAGTTTTTAGTCACAAAAATGGTCAAATATATACAGAAAAGGATAAATGTATTTTGAGTATCCCATACCCACCACTTAGATTCAACAATTATTTTCATTTTACTACATTGTTTTATTTTATTTACCGAACCATTTTAAAGTACAGCAGATCCTTGAATAATGTCATTTCCTTCAATGTCCCTTCATTGTAACACTGATTAGGAAAAAAATCGCTTCCCAGCTGAGACCACTGCCTCTGTGGAGTTCGTAATGTCCCATATCTGTATGGGTTTTCTCACAGCTTCAATTCAGAGTCATGCATGAAATTTGGTTGTTATATCTGTCTCTTGAGTCTCTTTTTAAAATAAATTTTTTGAAGTATAACACGTACAGAAAAATGTACAAATCAAATTTGTACAGCCTGAAGCATGTTCACCCACTGAACAGATCCATGAAACCTCCACCCAAATCAAGAAACAGCTGATGACACACCCCAGAAATCCCTTAGAGCCCCTCTCCATTCGCAACTCCCCATTGCTTAACACCACCTCGGCTTTTAACACCATAGATTAGTTTTGCCTGCTTTTGAAGTTTATACAAATGGAATCAGGTAATATATATTCTTTTATGTCTGGCTTTTGTCCCTGATTATGCTTCTGAGAGTTACCATGTGGTTACAGACAGCAGTTTTTTGGCGCATTGTTTTCATTTTCTACCAGTCAATTGCATTACGTGAATACACCACAATCTATTGATTTATTCTAACATCAACGAGTACTTGGCTTATTTCCAGTCTGGGGCTATTACAATTAGTGCTGATATGAACATTCCTGTGAATGTCTTTCAGAGGGTATGTACCCAGGAGTGGAAGGTACATGTATGTTCAGCTCTGGTTGGTACTGCCCATATTCGAGAGTAACTGTATCAATTACTCCCATAATGGTGTATGGTAAATGCAGTTGTTTCACCTTGTCACCAACACTTGTTATTATAAGTTTCAGCCATTCCAATGAGCGTGTGGTATGTGTCATTGTGGTTTTATTCTATATTTCCCTAAAGACTAATTACACACTAAGCAACTTTTCATATGATCATTAGCCATTTCTCTATCTTCTTTTGTGAAGTGTCCAAAACTCTCACCAATTTTTTTTTACTGAGTCATTTGTCTTTTTCTTATTGATTTGTAGGAGTTCTTCTCAATTCTAAAATAAGTCCTTTGTCAGTTATATGCACTGCCAATATCTTCACCCACTCTGGGACATGTTCTTTCACTCAATAATGTATTTTGGTGAATTAAAGTTATTTATTTTAATGTAGTCCAAATCATCTTTTCTCTTTAGTGTCTTCTGTGCCTTGCTTATGAAATATCAACTACCTCAAGGTCATGAAAATATTCTGTTATTTATTTTTTTGAGATGGAGCCTTGCTCTGTTGCCCAGACTAGGGTGCAGTGGTGCAATCTGGGCTCACTGCAACCTCCGCCTCCTGGGTTCAAATGATTCTCCTGCCTTAGCCTCCCAAGTAGCTGCGATTACAAGCACATGCCACCATGCCTGCCTAATTTTTGTATTTTTAGTAGAGATGGGGTTTTGCCATGTTGGCCAGACTGGTCTCGAACTCCTGACCTCAGGTGATACCCCCGCCTCAGCCTTCCAAAGTGCTGAGATTACAGGCGTGAACCACCACTCTCAACCAAAAAATATTGTTATTTTCTAGAAGTGTCTTTATTTTATCTTTCTACAATCCACTTGTAATTGATTTATGAATGGCATGAGTAGGGATCAACAGAACAAGTTTTCCATATGGTTACCTAATTACTTTAGCACAATTTATTAGACAGACCATCCATTCCAGGTGGCCTCACAGAGCCACCTTTGTTACAAATCAAGTAATCTATATCTGGGTCTTCTAGACCGTCTTTGCTTTTCTTGGTCATTTGCATTCCTATATAAATTTTAGCATCATCTTAATTTCCACAACAACCTGCTGCTGGCATTTTGATTAGGACTGCACTGAATCCATCCATCAATTTGGAGAGAATTGCCATATTTGCAATGTTAAGTATTCCAATACATGAACACCATGCAACACTCCAGATATTTGACTCACCTTTAATTTCTTCCAGTAATGTCCGTCTTTCTGTGTTAAGGCCTGTGCATCTTTCATTAGACTTATTCCTAGGCATTGGTATATATACACACACACATATATATACATTTACTTTGAGACAGTCTCACTCTGTCACCAGGCTGGAGGGCAGTGGCACAATCTTGGCTGACTGCAACCTCTGCCTCTCGGGTTCAAGTGATTCTCCTGCTTCAGCCTCCTGAGTAGCTGGGACTACAGGCATGCACCACCACGCCCAGCTAATTTTGTATTTCTAGTAGAGACGGGGTTTCACTATCTTGGCCAGGATGGTCTTGATCTCCTGACTTCATGATCTGCCCACCTCAGCTTCCCAAAGTGCTGGGATTACAGGCATGAGCCACCGCGCCAGGCTGGCATTGGTATTTTTTTGGTGCTATTGTAAACATAGTTTTTTAAAATTTCCCAATTGTTTGTTGCTGGTATATAGAAATTGTATTTTTTTTTTTTTTTTTTTTGGTGTATTGACCTTGTGTCCAATGACCTTAGAAATCTACTTAAGAATTCTGATAGGAAGAATAGCCAACGTGTGCTGGGCTTAATACTTAGGTGATGGGTTGATACATGCAGTCTTTGTGCACCTATCAACAATCTACAATCTAATGTGCCACCAAGGCACACATTTACCTATGTCATATGTACCCCAGAACTTAAAATTTTAAAAAATTTATGATAATTTGTAGATTTTGTATTTTTCATGTACTCAATCATGTTGTCTGCAAATGATGACATTTAAATTTGTTTTATTCCAATCTTTATATCCATTCTTTTTCCTTGGTTCTGTGTTTTTTTGACTCCTCTCTCTTCTTCCCTCCCTTTTCTCTCCCTTCTTTCCTATTTTTCGAATCATTGCCAGAACAAGAATTTTCAATTCAGTATTTAATAGAAGCTATGATGGCAGGAATCTAGTTCTGTTAGGAGAAACATTTTCAATATTTCACCATTAACGACGATGTCTGTTGTAGGGCTTTTTTTGGTAAAGAACTTCCCTTTTATTCTTAATATGTAAAATGCTTTTAAATCACAAATTAGTATTGAATTTTATTAAATACTTTCTTCAGTATCTGAGAAGAAATGACTTCTTATTTCCTCTGTTAATGTGATTAATTACATCATTATTTTTGAAACAATAAAAGTGCATTTGTTGTTCATGTCACAGTCAAATGCAGGTCAGCAGGGGCCGAGGATCCTTCTACTTCGTACCTCTACATCCTCCTTAGAGTGCTGTCAATTTAGCCAACACAGGGAAAGAGACCAAGTATGGGAGGTCATGAAGGGCATGTCGCTTCTACTCTCATTCCATAGAATTCCAGACGCAGTCACATGTCTGCATCCAACCTCTAGTATTTTCGGAAGCGTTGACTGTGTCTGTCCTTATACCAATGTCTCTCCAGTCTTTTGGTTGTATGAAGCTTGTTGTTTTTGTTGTTTTTTCTGAGACGAAGTCTCACTCTGTCCCAGGCTAGAGTGCAGTGGCACAATTTTGGCTCACTACAACCTCCACCTCCTGGGTTCAAGCGATTCTCCGGCCTCAGCCTGAGTAGCTGGGACTACACGTGTGCCATCACACCTGGCTAATTTTTTGTTTTTGTTTTTTTTTTTTTTGGGTAGAGACGAGGTTTCACCATGTTGGCCAGGCTGGTCTGGAACTCCTGACCTCAAGTGATCCACCTACCTCAGCCTCCCAAAGTGCCAGGATTACATGGCTGAGTCACCGCGTCCAGCCTGAGGCTTATTCTTTGCAGAATCCTTAGACAGTGTCCATGGGCACCACGATGCCTAAGTTTTTGAATGTTCGTAATAGGTAGTCTGCAGTCACTGGACTTGAATGTCAGCATGGCTAAATAGAAATGCTATTGTTCACATTTTCTTTAAGTTATTCACTTGTATTCCTACATAAGATTTTGGTATCAAAAAATAGGCAAGAAATCCAATTTTCTTTCTTTATGAGTCTCTGATTGAATGCTTAAGGACTTTTTCCTTTAAAATTTAATAGTTTTATTAGAACATATTTTGTTCTGACCCTTCAGAGTTGACTTTTCCAAACATTCAGTGCACTTCCACAAGGTACTTTCTAATCAACTTTTAAGAACATTTTCTTGAATAGTAATTATCAGTACTATCAGTTTTGCTTTGTTCCATTGTTTTCTTCTTCAGAGATTCCTAAGATTGTTAGAACCTCTTTGCCCAACTCTCACTTTCTCTTAAATCCCTTTATCTCTGTATTAATTTCTTGTTGACTTAAGAATACTGCTTTCCATCTTCTATTTCTTTTAAAGCTATTTAAAAGAAGTTAAATAGTTATTTCTATTTAAAGTCCATCTAGATTAAAACATATGTATGTATTTTTGGCATAAAAAACATTTATTTTGCTCATAAGTCTATAAATCAGGGAGGGTTTCATGGGTCAACTTAAAAAACCTTTTTATATTAGAATAGATTTTGATTTACATAAAAACTGGGAAGATAGTATTGAAAGTTCTCATATAGCCCACACCCAATTTCCCGTATTAACATCTTATATAAGTATAATACAGTTGTCATACTTAATGAAGCAATCCTATTGCATTTATTATTCACTAAAGTCAATATTTTCTTCAGATTTTCTTAGTTTTTACTTTTTGTGTTTCTTTCAGCATCCCATCTAGGATACCACATTACATTTAGTCATTATGTCTCCTCAGGCTCCTTTTGGCTGTGACAGTTTTTCTGATTTCCCTTGTTTTTGATAAACAGTTTTGAGGAGGACTATTCAGGTATTTTTTTAGGAAGTTTCTCAATAGAGATTTGTCTGATGTTTTTCATGTAAGACCGAGATGATGGGTTTGGGGGAGGAAAATCACAGATATAAAGTAATATTTTCATTGCATCATATCAAAGGTATCAAATGATTTATCAATGTTGACGCTGACCTTGATCACTTGGCTAAGGTGGTGTGTGTCGAATTTCTCCACTGTAAACCTACTGCCCACTCCCTTCCCTTTTCACATAGTACTCTTTCGATGGAAGTGTCGATGTGAAGTCCACATTTAAGGAAGGCCACATTTAAGTTAGGTTCAACCTTCTAGAGGGCAGAGAACCTACACAACAAATTAGAGTTATTTTGCATGGAATCTGACTCTTCATTCCATTTATTTATTCACTCATTTATTTCTGTGAGTATGGACCCATGGATATTTAAACTTTGTTAATAATTCAATACTTATTTTGCTATTCAAATTGTTGCAGCTTTGGCCACTAAGAATTCTTTGTTTGCTTTTATGTCCTTTTGACATACTCCCCAAATTGTGGGGTTTCACATTTTGTTTTGAGCACTCCCTTTATGGCACAACAACATTCCTCACCTTTAGAATAAACCATTTTTCCAAGATGCCTTAATTCCTTTTTGTGGGAAAATGATTTTAGAAACCATCAGCTGGGTACTGGGCATGCTCATTGCTACTCCAGTGTTGTTGCTTCCAGGCCCTCTTGCTGATAGAACAAGAATATATATATATATATTTTTTTGAGACTGAATCTCACTGTCACCCAGGCTGATTCTCCTGCCTCAGCCTCCCAGGTAGCTGGGACTACAGGCACGTGCCACCACACCTGGATAATTTCTAGTATTTTTAGTGGAGACGGGGTTTCACCATGTTAGCCAGGATGGTCTCAATCTCCTGACCTTGTGATCCACCGATTTGGGGCTCCAAAAGTGTTGGGATAACAGGCATGAGCCACCACACCCGGCCAGAGCAAGGAAATATTTTTTTGCATATTAATTCATATAAATACACATATCAAAAATGTTTATGTGTATATATTCATCTATATTAAATAAAAGTATCTACAGTAGGCTAAACATGAGTTGATACTGATGTCTCAACTAGTCCATTCCCACATAGATTCTTCTAGCTTTCTCCATTGTTTGTTTCTAACCACCCATTTCAACAGCAAGAAATCTATCCTCACCATTCACCATCTATTGTTCAATTCCAGTATACATGTACAGTGTCTCAGAATTGTTAACACATACCCCCAGGGGAAACAACTTTATCAACTAGAGTACAGTTCTTCTGTGCAGTTCCTTTTGCCTTTAGTCTTACAGACTCCACTCATTTCCACAGCTTAGGTCAGCACCTTTGCTCCCTCACTTCAGTGAGGCTGATGCATACATTCATCACAGTCTGCATTCCATTCTGGGATACCCCACTCTCCTACATGACTTTTTAAAAATTTGCATGCATTATAGTTCACTCTTTGTGTGGTAAAATTTTATAGGTTTTGACAAATGCATAGTGTCATATATCCACAATTTCATTACCATACAGCATAGTTTTACCATCCTAAACCCCACCATCCCCCACTGTGCTTTATTCAACTTTCAGTTCCCTCTTCTCCTCTGAATCCCTAGCAACCACAGATCTAGATTGTATAAGACTGTGTTTAACTTTTTAAAAAACTGCTAAACTGTGTTCTAAAGTGGCTGTACCATTTTGTATTACTGCCAGCAATGAATGAGAGTTCCTGTTACTCCACTTCACCAGCAATTAGCGTTGTCAATTTTTTAAATTTTCACCATTGTAATAGGTGTGTAGTAGTATATCTCACTACATACCTATTTGCATCACCCTAATGAAAAATGATGTTGAGTATGTTTTTGTATGCTTACTTGTGAGCTGTATATCTTCTTTGGTGAAGTGTCTATTTGAATCTTTTGTCCATTTCTTTTCTTTATGGGGGAGAGCAGTATCTTCTTACTGTTGAGTTTTTAAAGCTCTTTCTATATTTTGGGTATAAATTCTTTATCAGATACATGTTTTGAAAATATTTTCTTCGTAGCTTTATATTTTACATTTAGGTCTATGAATCATCTGGACTTCAATTTTGTGTAAGATATAAGATTTGTATCCAGATCCATTTTTCTGTATCTGGACAGCCAATTGTACCAGCACCACTTGTTGAAAAGATTATTCTTTCTCCATTTAATTATCTTTACACCTTTGTCAAAAAATCAGTTGACTGTATTTGCATGAGTCTATTTCTGAGCTCGCTATTCTGTCACCTTGATGTGTGTGTCTAATTTTTTGCCAATATCATGCTGTCTTGATTACTATAGCTTTACAGTAAGTCTTGAAACTGGATAGTGTAATTTCTACAAGTTAGTTTTTCTTCAGTATTGTACTGGCAGTACTTATTTTGAAGTACTTCTATTGTTAAGTTCTTTGAGTTCTTCACCCCTCCTTTCAAATCCTACATTTCTCTTATTAGAGTTTTTAAAATTTAGATTTGTGTTGTTCTCTTATAATGTATATGTTCTTAAATACTTCTAGCCAGTTTTGAACTATTTTATTACAGTTTATTTGTTTTGTGGGTATCTCCTTTTATGTTTTCATTGTTTCTAAGAAAGTTATGCTTCTCATACCTTTTCTTATTTAAAAACCTTTATATGGGTTTCAATCATAATCCTTTTAACTGCTTATTTTTTAAGTGAAATAAATTTCCCTGTAGTTTTAGAATAGTGGGGTAAAATAGTTTTTTTTTTTTTTTTTTTTTTTTAAAGCTTTAAGACTCTAGAGCTCATTCTTGTTTTTGCAAAGCAATGAGAAACATGGCCTTGTATTTTCCAAGATTTGACTCTTCTGGTGAATTCTAACATACTTCTCAAGGAGTTCTCTTTTTATTTCTACCATTGTTCCTTTTCTGATCAACTACTCCCAGAAGTTTCTTACCAATGTTAGACCTTTCCTAGGAAAAGAGCCTCATTTTCATTTGAAGAATGTATAAGCCACAGAATGTTCCAAGTATTATCAGTCATTATTACATCATGGTTCCTTTGTACTGAACATGAATTGGATCTGATAGAACTCCCTTCTATATTTGGCAGCTTTTCTCAGATTGGCCACTGTGTTTTCCAATGAGTAGACATGGGTAATTTAAGGTATGCACTCTTCTCAGGGTCCTAAGAACTGTAGCTGTCTTCCCTCTGCTTTCTCCCACACAGATGAGATACCACAACAGTCTTGAAACCATCTATTGGGGATTCACTGAATTACTGTTCAAACTAATTTTATTGTAGATGTTGTGTATGTCTTTGGTTTTGCTATCCTAGTTGTTCAGCATGTTTTTATTTGAGAGGTGAAATTTCCACTATTAAACCAACCTTGCCTTCTTTGAATAAGCCAAATTTCATTGGAATATATTATCCTTTTCAGGTATAACTGAATTCATTTGCTAGTATTTTGTTGGGAAATTTGTAAAAATATTCATGAAAGACATTGGTTTATGTTTTTTTCTTCAAATGTCCTTACTGGGTTTTGTTCTCAAGGTTATGCTGGCTAAATAGACAAATGTTCATTCTTTTTTAGAATTAGTTTGTATTAAGTTGATATACTTTATTCCTTAAAACTTTGTTAGAATTTTTTGCTAAAGCCATCTGAGCCTAGATTTTTTGATGAAATGTTTTAAATATTTCTCTAATTGATATAAGACAGATTTTCTATCCCTTCCTGTTTCTATTTTCAATTTCATTTACTCTTCAAAATCATTGAGATAAACTTGTCCAAAGGCTGCTCTTCTTATCACTTTAATGTTTATAATATCCATAGTTACATCCTCCTTTTTATTCTTCATGTTGGTAATTTAGCCTTTTGTTTTTTGATATGTCTTGTCAGTGTCTGTAATTTTAGGTGCTTCAAGAATTAGTTTGGCTTTTTAGAATTTTTCTATTATACATTCATTTCTATTTCATATACTTCTGCTCTTAATAATTTCCTTTGTTCTGTTTTGTTGTTTTTGCCCTAACTTCGTAAGAATAATATTTTAATCAAGATACGTACTTCTTTTAAAATATGTACTATACATAATATATACCATAAATTGAATAATATAGCTTAAAGGCTTTACATTTTCCTCTGAGCATAGCTTTGGCTACAATCCACACATTGTGATACATTGTATGTTTATTAACATTCAGAAAAATATGTTCTAATTTCCACTGCAGTATGTTCTTCGACTCAGAGTATTTAGAGGTATATTACTCAATCTCCAAACATTTTGGATTTTTCTAGTTTTTTAAATTAACTTCTTGATTATTCCTGCTGTCAGAGAACATGCTCCATATGACATCCTTTGATATGTGTTGACTTGCTTTCTAGATCAGTACATAAAACTTTCATATGCCCTTGAAAAGATTTCTATTCTATGTTGCTTTGAGTGTTCTCTATATATCAATTACATCAGGTTTAAAAACATTGTTATTTAATATTCTATATTTTTACTAAGAATTGTATCTCCTTGTTCTATTAATTACCAAAAAGTGTACCTTAACTACGATTATAAATTTGTCTACTTTTTTTAGTTCTGTATTTGCTTTCCATATTTTCAGGCTATGTTTTTAGACACATACAAATACAGATTTGGTATATCTTCCTGGTTTACTTCCTATTTTACCATTATAAAATTCTCTCTTTATATCTAATATTTTTTCTTTAAATTCTATATTATCTTTAATCGAGTGACACTAACCTTTCGGTTAGTGTTTTCATGCTATCATTTTCATTTTTTTACTTTCAAGTTTTCTCCATCCATATATTTAATGTTATTATTTTGTAAAAAGCATATGTTTGGTATTTTTAAAATACACTCTGACAATCTGTTTTTTAATTGGAGAATTAGTGCATTTACATATAAAGTAATATGATATATTTATGTTTAAATGTATCATCTTACTGTTGATTTCTATTTGTTCTATGTTCCTTTTCCTTCTCTTTTATCCTTCATTTTAATTAACTACATATTTTGTATCATACTGTGCTCCCTTTCCCTCGGACTATCATAATTTTTTGACTATTTTTTTTAGAGGCTATGCTACAGATTTCAACATACATCTTTGACTTAATAAGGCAATAAATATTAGCACTATGACTTCCTGAATAATTTAAGGATCTTAGAACATTTTAATTCCATTGACCCTTCCAATTTTGTGGTACTGCATCTATTCTATTCTAAGCTTTTTTTGAACTTAAAAGTTGACTCCCATGTTTTTCTTGACATTGACTTTTTGAAAAGACCAGGGCAACTGCCTCAAAGAATATCCCACCTACAAAATGTGTTTGTTTCCTCTTGGTTTAACTTTTTCCTCTATCCCATCCACTTTCTGGAAGCCAGAAGTGAGATCTAGCTAAATTAGGTTTAGGTAAATATATTAAGCAAAGTGCTTCATAGGTTATACTTTGAGTTTTATATTTTATCACATCACATTTTATAATTCTAACTTCATAATATTCTCACATAGATTCCATGAGATGGTATACGTAAAGTGCCTGACATGCTATCTGACGTAGGATAGTTAAAGAGCAGAATTTCTCAGTTTTGGCACTAGTGACATTTTGGACTGAATAATTCTTTGTTGTAGGGCCATCTTGTGCATTTAAAAATGTTTAGAGATACTCCTGTACTCTATCTGCTAGGTAGCATCTCCCAGCTGTGACAATTAAAAATGTATCTAAACATTACAAGTGTCCTCTGGAAGACAAAATTAGGCCCAGCTTAGAATCACTTATATAGGACAAAAACTCAAGTGTTTTGATAAATATTCCTCAAGCAGTTACTATCATGCCTTGCTCAAGGCTGTGAGATTAGGAGCTAAATGGGACATGAATCCTGACCTCAACATTCATGGTTTTGAGAAGAAACAATCCAGAAAACAGGGAATTAAAATATGGTGTCATAAGTGCTGTGATAGGAAGACACCTGTTTTATGAGAGTACGGGCACCTAACTCCGCCAGAGGCATAGGGTCCTTTCACGGAGGAATAGGGAATTCTGAATTGAGACCCAGAGGACAGACTTCCTTTTCCTTTCCCAGGAAGACCCAAGAGAACAAACCAATAATGACTACTCAGAGTGGAAATAAACCCTCCAGAAATGAAGTATCATAACCCCTAATATTTCCAGGCTCTATCTTAGAATATGATCAATAAAGATTTATCTATTACCAAATACAGAGACACAGATAAGGTGAGCCAGGAGTAAGAGCTAGAGATGGCACAATCCACCGTCATCTTGTTAATAGCAAATGTATTATGTTTTCCAATTCTATATCCCCCCGTCTGTATGAAAACAGAACGAATAACCAAAACCAGATTAACGCCAATCAGGATTAATGTCACACACATCCCTTCTTGCTAACACTGAAAGGTATTATGAGAATGACTATTCAACTGTGTATATGAACCCAGTTGCCTATGTTTCCAATCTTCTTCCTGATTAAGTACTTCTTCAGATCACTTGCAGTAGAAGTCAGAGATTGGCTAGCTGTTCACTAAGCTTGTTTCCTCTGCTTCCTGGGCACACAGCTCAACCATCTTTCCTCCATCCTCTGCAGCTTCCTGTGGCCACATGACTGAGTTCTAGCCCAAAGTATGTGAGACTGGAAGTGACATGTACTTCCTGAAATCTGAAAACCTCCCATGTGAAATTTTTCATGCTGTTTTCTCTTCTCCTGGCTTGATGCAGACAAACATTGTCACCTTGAAAGCCAAGATTTAAGGAGGGTAAAGTCGAGGAGAGGAAGAAGACTTTGTCCCTGAGTCTCCACTTGGAGAAGGGAGGCCTTATCAGCAATGCCCATATTGAGTTTTAGATGAATAAGTAAACGTCCACTGTGTTAAGTCACTGAGATTTGAGGGTTTATCTAGCACAGCAGCTAGCATTACCCACCTAATATACCAACACGGAGAAATAATCAGGTTTCCTCTGCAACTGTAATCCATTCAGTTCCCCAGACATGCATGGGTATTTCAGCCTTGTTCACCAAGCCAAAGAAAAGAGGCTTTGCCAAAATATTTCACCGATACTCCCTGGAGTTAAATGTTTAGGTGAGAGGCTACTCTCAGGGCCCTTACTAAAGATCACACTTCATCTAATATCTGCTGCACATGAGTATGGAATAACATCATCTTTCATGTCAGACAGAAGTGGCTTTGAATCTTGGCTCCCCTCTTGACCATTCCTTGACTCAGTCTCTCTGGGTCTGTTTCTTCATCTGTAAAATGAGGGTAATTACACCTCATAGGAATTTTGTGGCAATAAAAAATACAAACAGCATGTAAAACACTGGCATAGTTCCTGGCATGTCCAAGGTACTCAATTAGTTCCTTCCCTAAAACAAGGAAATTAATGAATTGGGAATTTTCTTCACTCTTCTAATCAGTAGACTAAGGAGTGGCCTTTCCACAAAGGACCATGTGTTGATCTTTGTGTAGAAATGCTGAATATTTCATACAAAGGAACCAGGTTCAACAAATACTTTTATGTTCTCTTTGGTCTAAATAAGAACTTGAGAGTTAAGAAACTTAAAAATAAACGTGTAAACAGAGACAACATTCAGTCTTTTTATAACCGTTTTCCCTTGCAAGAAATAAATGTCATATTTTCAAACCAACACCAGCAGAACATATGCTGGGATTTGACCCAGAAGGAGAACAATGAATGAGACGGTTCACACAACAGAGAGGGAGGAAGGCATTTTTCTGGGTAATACTAATTGATGTGCAATGGGGACCTTCGCTGTTCTTATGTGGCCCCAGATAAATTGATTCCGGCGGAAAAGATGGCACATCTCAAAGCTAAGTAGTCAGGGGCAAGCATGCCACCTTACCCAAGCCCACCTCTGTAAATGAGATTTGGCAACCAGACAGGTAAACAGAGCACAGTTCTTCTAAGGAAGCCGGCAGAGCTGTGAGCTGTTGCAGCTTCATCCTTTTGACTGCAGGAGAAAGAGGCTGAAATGTCAGGGCAACCAAGATTCAGAGAGAACTTTGAAGAGAGCCACCCACCAGCATGACTAAGTGCTCTTGGGGACAATCCCTGCTCAGAGGGCAGAAAGCAAATATCCAGATGTTATGAGCTGCCAGATGTGATTAACAGAGGAAAGGTGAAGTCGCCTACTTAACCATCTGAGCAGCCCTCCTCAAAGTCATCCAAGAGTTTTCTGCAAAAGTATTCATCAACAAAACAAATGGAGGCTCCAACCGTCTTCCATTCCCATCCCTTTTCCTCTCTCCCTCTCATTGAGTCAGAACAGTGGCCTATTTTTAAACCACTGGCAATGCATTCTCTCGTGGAAACGTGGGGGCTTCTTGACACAGGCTGATGCTCACTCACAGGAGATACAAGCGCACTGAAGGCTGCGCCCACTCACCAGTCCTTCCTCTCCCACAAGAGTGGGGCAGAGAACACTCAGGGAGGAGAGGGCCTCAGGAGGGAGCTTCTGCCCGTGCAGAGGAGTAGGGAGTGTCTGATGCCGGATTTCATGACAGGGTAACTGCAGGCTTCCCTCCTCCGTGGAAGGGAAGGCTTACACTTGGTTAAAAACCAGCCCCTTATACAGGTACCAAGACAGAACTCAAGCCTGAGAAGAAGGGAAACAAACCCTGGAAGCTGATTCTAGAAACTTTTACAGAAAAGGAGTGTAAGTAGATCTCAGTGTTTCTTTAACATGCATCTAATGTGCCTTAACTATAATAGCAAACATTTTATTAAAACACTGGAGACCTTTTTAAACAAGGTCATAAGGCCAATTTACAAAGAAAAAATCACTAAAATTAAATAAACACTTTAAGAAAGGAGGTTGTGCTGTACTTACAGTCGCTCCAGCTGCTTCAGGTCCTGGAAGGCGCCTCTCTCGATGATGCTGACCTGGTTGTCTTCCAGATGCCTACAACCACAGAGACAGCAATGACTAAGGACAAAGCTGGGCTCAAGTACCCTCATACTACGCTTTGTGCCATGCAGGTATGGTCACTCAGCCCCTCCCATGATCATCAGGGTCCCTTCAACTGGGATCAGTCTGATGGGACAAGATAACTCATATCCCAGCTTGGTGTCACGGTAACCAGGGTTTCGCCGCCTGCACACTTCTACCTGACAGATTGGTTTCCATGCCTCTATTTTAAGAATGTTCTCAGCAAATGTCCCCCCAAGCACTGCAGGATGTTGCGCAGAAAAGGAAGAGGTAAAAGCTGCTCTTTATAAAAACCACACATAGATTCAGCATCTCTTCCCTGGGAGCTCCCTCCTCCAAGGATTCAAAAATACTTCATTGAAAAGGGCCTTCCCTGCTCACCCTAGTAGAAAGGGTGAGGCTATTGTGAAACGATTAGCTGTCCCTAAGAAAACCAGCCTGGTACCAGCAACTCCTCTCACTGAGAGTCCAGCTATTCCCAACCTCATGATGATGGTCCTAAAAGATCAGGCTCCCTCCCTCCAGCCACACGCTTCACTCACCCGCCTAAGTCCTCCAAGCAGGTGATTACAAATCCTAAACACTCTGTGTAAGTGAATTGGGTTCATGCATGCAGTATATCCAAAGAATTCAGCATATAATGAAATGTTTGTTTCCTTAACTTAAAAAAAAATGGCCACTTAAATGGATGAGCTGAACAGCAGAGAAGAGAAGCAATGAAGCTATGCAGCTTCCATTGGGGGCTGACCTTAGGCTGGGAAATGACAGATTGCACACGGTGGCTGAATGGGACTTAGCGGGGATGCATTGTGATCAGAGAATGTTTCTTTAGAAAGTGGAGTTTAGGAAGGGCCGTGGATTCCTCTGGATTACACAGGAGGAGAGGTGCGCACAAGCACCTAAACAAATGGCAGATGGAGTGGAAGAGCAACCCTGGGAAGCTGGGAAGGCTGCATCTTCATATCAAACTGAATGCTCCATGACAGTCTCTCCCTATTAGACGTTTCATAACCTCCTGCACTTCTCAGCCTTAACACTTGCTTGGACCCTTGTGTTTAGTTCCCAAGTCTATTTTCCCCACTGTGCCTAAGGAGCAAGAAGATAGACATTCTGCCCATCATCCTACTCCCAGTCCTAACACAGTTGCCTAGCACAGCAGGCACTTCATCAATGCTTACTGAATGAATGAAACCTACAGAAGACTTTGGGCCACGGCACATACCCACTGTATATGTGTCTGGGACAGGTAACTGTATTTTGTTTGGGCTTGATATTTTACATTTTTGTGAATTTGTTGCCAACAGTTGAAAATCAGGATATTTCACATGTATACACACCCATATCCCACAAAAGAAACTCCTTTTGAAAAATCAGCTCTCACATTTCCAAATATCAGTTGACCAGGAGTAGAACATCAGGCGAGGGTACCCAGCCCCACAGTTTGCCATGTCCTCATCCGCTCTGCTTCTCACATTTCTATTGCTTCTGGCCCCTCACAAGCTCCTCACTTAACAGCTGTAGAAACGATTGAAGGGAGAGGCTAAAAGACTTGCCCGAGGAGAAATTATTTATGCCAATTCCCACAGCCAGGTAGGGTGGGCCTTCTAACTCCCACTCTGGTGAGCGTACCAGATTTAGTTTAGAAGCCCTGTTTTGCTTGCACATTAGCTGATGATGTAAGAGTGGGTTAACTAGTCAACCTCTCTGAGATTCAGTTTCCTCATTTGTAAAATAGAGAAAATAAAACATTGCAAAAGTTCTTCGAGAACAAAAACGAAATAAGGAAATCATGTAGCCCAGGTTCTGCTATATGATTAGAGGCTTAAGAAGTGTTGGCCAGGTGCGGTGGCTCACTCCTGTAATCCCAGCACTTCGGGAGGCTGAGGCAGGTGGACCAGGAGGTCAGGAGTTCAAGACCAGCCTGGCCAACATGGTGAAACTCTATCTTTACTAAAAATACAAAAATGAGCTGGGTGTGGTGGCACATGCGTGTAATCCCAGCTACTCAGAAGGCTGAGGCAGGAGAATTGCTTGAACCCAGGAGGTAGAAGTTGCAGGGAGCCAAGATGGCACCACTGCATTCCAGCCTGTGTGACAGAGCAAGACTCTGTGTCCAAAAAAAAAAAAAAAAAGGCCTGGAGCAGTGGCCCACGCCTGTAATCCCAGCACTTTGGGAGGCTGAGGCAGGCAGATCATGAGGTCAGGAGTTCGAGACCAGCCTGACCAACAAGATGAAACCATCTCTACTAAAAATACAAAAAGTTAGCTGGGCATGGTAGCATGTGCCTGTAATCCCAGCACCTCAGGAGGCTGAGGCAGGAGAATCACTTGAACACAGGAGGCGGAGTTTGCAGTGAGCTAAGATTGCGCCATTGCACTCCAGCCTGGGTGACAGAGCAAGACTCTGTCTCCAAAAAAAAAAAAAAAAGTTTTTCCCTTCTCTTGTCTTCCTTTTCCATTCTACCATATGCAAGGAGGGTCTTGGAATGCTAATAGTCTCACACTAGCACATCATGCTAAATAGGGTCCCACTTCAACACTAGTGACTGGGGGTTTCCTGAGCTAAGTTTTTACTATCCATCCACCAATCAAATCAATCACAGACTTTGTAGTCATTATTTCCTTGCTGGATAACAAGGATCAACTCTAGGGTAT
The DNA here is from genome assembly GCF_000951045.1 of Mandrillus leucophaeus. NCBI lineage: Eukaryota > Metazoa > Chordata > Mammalia > Primates > Cercopithecidae > Mandrillus > Mandrillus leucophaeus. Next base: position 1,694,602 of record NW_012109308.1, on the reverse strand, counting down.
TGTAAGTACCACATTCCCTCTGAGTTTCTGAGGGAGCCTAACTCACCCCTTCTATAATGAATCTTAGTTCTATGCTAATGAATCTAACACTTCAAGTTTCTTTCAGAGAGGGGAAGAGAAGAGATGCAAGGATATCTATATGAGATACACCGTTTCCACCTTGTGCAGGTCCTGGAAAGCTGACTTATTGGCTTCATCAAGAAGCTGGGGTTTTTTTCCCTCCCAAGACAAGGTCTCACTGTGTCACCCATGCTGGAGTGCAGTGGTGCAAGTTGCTGGGACTATAGGTGCATGCCACCATGCTCAGCTAATTTTTTTTGGTGGGGGGTAGAGATGGAGTTTTACAATGTTGCCCAGCCTGGGGAGCCCTGCCCAGGCTGGTCTCAAACTCCTGAGCTCAAGCAATCCAGCCGCCTCGGTCTTCCAAAGTGCTGGGATTACAGGCATGAGTCACTGCATCTAGCCATCAAGACCACCAAGAAATTTTTTGACTTCTGAATTCCTGTCAGGTTCGGCCAAAGAGAGGCACCAGCAGGAGATCAGAGGGTGGAGGAAGACTGTGGTTGGGGGATTTACTCTTCTCCACCCCTTTCAAGCCACTTCAGGCTGACTGCATCCCTCTACCTAACGCTACAGCTCCCTACTTTTGCCAGGCTCTGATAACCACTTCCTCCCTGTGCTCCTTGAGGCCCAGGGCACAGTAGTGGCCCCGTTTTGACTCTGGCCTCAAGGAACTGCACTATCTCCTCTAGGTTTCTCTTCACCTTGTCCACACCTCTAAAGAAGTCTTTACTTCACTCTCCTCATTTGCCCTCTTTTCTGCTGGGGCCCTCACTGCCAGGTATCTGTGTCCCTTCCAGATCTACTTCCTAGTTCCATCAGAGTCCAGCCTAGAACCTGGCAATCAGAGGCTCAACAAATCAATATTTGATGAATAAATGGATCAGTGAACGAATGAGCTAAGATCCTCCCATCCAGACTTTTGGGCTGAGATGCAAGCCAGGAGCAAGCACTAAAAGCCATTGATACCTTCCCCACATTTTCAGACAGGGGATCCAGGAAGGGCTGGACATCCAGAAGGGCTGTCCACGGATGGAGTCTGTTCTGAATTAGAACAGAGCCTGTGTCTGTGTTCATTTTCAGCTCTTTTGCAATTTTTTTTTTTTTTTTTTTTTTTTAGCTTTAGCACTGGATCAGGATCAGAAATCGCCCCCCTTGTGATGATGGCTGGGGTGGAGTTTAACTTTTTTATTAACCCCGTTTGGGATAAAGCTGGCTCCCACATTGTGAGCATAGCAGAGCCCTTAGACTACCAAGAAATGAAACATAATTTATACCATCAGAAGAGACTTTTTCCTACTCCCACCCCATGGGAGAAAAAAAAAAAATGTCCTGGGCAATTCTTCTATCTTCTCCTTAAATGCTCTTCGTTTGGGGAAAATCGCCCTGGGTTGAGACCGAAGTGCCTCAATCTCCATTTTATCTGCTTTTGCCCATATTAACAGTTTGACATAGAAATGGGTGGCCAATTATTCAAGACTACTGAATCTTTTCTAGCTTCTCTAGAAATTGTAAATAAGAAACAGATATGGGGAATGTGCCAAGGTGTGAAAAAAATCTTTTAAAAAAAGATAGTTGTCTAGGTTACTCAGCTAAAAAGAATAGATTGAGGAAAAATATGGTAAAAATGTCTGGATATTTTATTGGTGTTAGTTAGAAAGCATTTCAGCTATTCCACCAGGCAGATTCTTTCACAGTAATAAAGGGCCACTTGAATGGGATTGTCTTTGAGTTGATAAGGAAGATAATGAAACAGAGTATATTAATAGTCTACGGCGGGGTGGGGGTGGTTTAGGGGAAGGCTTTTTGGCATTGCTTATCAAAATAAGAGAAATGTACCAATTAACTGAAAAGATAAACCGTAGTCAAAGGAATGTTGCAGACCATCCAGGGGATACTAAAACAATCTTTTGTGATTATTTTAAACTTTCTATTTGCAGAGAGCAGACACGAAAATTGGAGTTTTTATTAGTCTTTCTGATGTAACGCTAAGAAAATCAAAGGGTTGTTTTTGACTTTGTTAGAAAACGAAGCATTAGGTGAAATTTCTGACTTGTAATCTCTCACAGACGCAGGGGAAATAAATTTTTTAAAAAGTGAGAAGGTAAACAAGCGTCTATTTGTTAACCTGGCAAATGACATAGAATCAGTTGTTGTTACCTATACCTCTTCAATAACAATTGCCCTAAAACTGAACCATGAAATTCCCCCACCCTGATCCCAGTCTCGACTCTGATCCACGCACACCTTGTCAGAACTACCAGTCACTTGACAGACACATGGCTGCTGAGGCAAAAGACTTGGCACAGGGTGTGCCTTCCCTTTGAGGTTGGTGAGAGGAGAGCGTTTGAGACCAAAGATGGAGAACATGTCCATGTGGAGAGCACCTGCAAGCTGGAGGCCCAGGATTCAGATTCCCCATGTCTCCACACATGTGTACGTAAGAGAAGCTCAGACAAGCCCCCACATTAACAGTGCTGCATTTACAAAACGGGTAGACTATCACTGTCTTAGTTTTCTCAGCTTTCTATAATGCGAATACACAGTGGCACTGCATGGAGGTTAGAAAACACAGAGTCCAGGTTCCAATTCCAACTCCTTCAGTCACCTGCTCTGTAGAGTTGGGACCACTTACCCTATCCATGCCTCTGGTTTTCTCTGCTACAATTAGGGGCTCATAATAATGCCCACCTTGTTTGTTACCACTATGTAATACTGTGCTGGGCCCATCAAAGTATCAGGTCCATCATCATTACTAACAACTCAATCAGAACAGAAAAACAATGTTGTAAAATTAATGCTTCACAAGTAATCCTGAGAATAATCAGAAAATGTTACAACAATGAAGCACTACATGTATAACTATGAGAGCTGAAAATACTTCTAACTACATATTCCCTATACTGCAAATGAGAAAACTGAGGCCCAAGGAGGAAAAGTAGTCTGCCCAAGGTTTCATGGGTAGCTAATTCTGAATCAGGACCAGAGCCTGGTACTTTCTGAACCAAGTACGAAATTCATTCTATTTATTATATAGGGCTATTAGTAAAAAGGAGGTAGCTTCAAGTACCAAGACTTTAGCTGTTACTTCTAGTAACAATTTGCCAGCTAAGATTCCATGGCATACAAATACCAAGGCGGTGGCCAATTGGCCCAGACTGTACGTCTTGCCTGGAGCCATGTTTATGGGTCAAAATTAACCAAGTAAAGAAGGAAAAAAAAAAGATTTAAATTGCTTTTTCCTGTACCTCTAAATGTCTTAGACTTTTCGACAGACAAGCACTTGGGAAGTTTCTTATCACTCACAGACTTAAGGATGGATGAAAGTGTTCAATATTCAGCAATGAAACCTAATATTCCTTGCTCCCCCAGTCCATCAATGCCCATCTCAAATTTTGCTACCTGTCTGCACAGCTGTGGGTGTTCAGCAAGGGCGCTGACCCTTTCTGATGCTCTCCTCCCCTCCCCTCCATTAAGCTACAAGACAGATAACTTTTGTCCCGATTGCTCTTTTAATGCACAGGCTGGAGAAGAAATTATCATCTCTATGGAAGGGAAGCATGGTTAGTCAACCTGACATCGCTGTCATCCTAGAAGCTGGGCATGCTGATTTATTCGTTCATAGCCTTCCGCTTTCCCTATCACTGGAACTAAGTTCTTCCATCGATCCAGCTCAGCCAGCAGCATCTAGACACGGACTGTGATACCTGTGAGCACGTGGGTACACTAATGAGGGGTTTTCTGCTGCAGAATGGTGAATTCCTGTTGTCCAGGGCTTGGGAGTGTGGTGTCAGGGGCAGTGGAACATTTTTTTTTTTGCAAGGCTGAAGAGCTAAAAATGAAAACGCACCCGAGAGCCATCAACTACTTACAAGACTCGGAGGTTCTTGAGCCCAGCGAAGTCCATCTTGGTGATCCTGGTGATATTATTTCTGTCCAGGTCACTGCAATGGAGAGCAAATTCAGGTCAGATTTTTGTGGGTTACAATCACAGTCTATTTAATCCAGACTGGCTTGGACTGAAGGGACGTTGCTTGTCCAGAAGGCGGCAATTCTGATGATTAACGATATCCCTTGAGCATGCCGGCTAACCTTAAGGATATTGTATGGAATAAACCATTCATTATGCACATAGCAGACCTCTGTTATGTTTAACTGCCTGCCTTCTGTGGTCCCTTCTTTAGGTAACACATTTTTCTGTTGAAGTTTCCCCTCCCCCAGATCTCAGATCATGTCATACAAATGGGGCTGACCCCTCTTCCCAGCTCTAGGCACTGGCATCTGATCCAGGCCAGGCTGGTAAGTATCTTCAGTCTCCCTGACCACAGCAATTGTTTCAGAAATGCCTAAATGACTCAAAATCCCAATAACTGCTTATCTGCTGGGATTGCTAAGCTGTTCAGGGTAGCCAGAAGCCATCTCGCCACCACAAAAACAGTGAGCAGATGGTGCTCTTCTGTGAATGTCCAGACCCACTCATGCCTGAAGCCAATTACCTCTGTATTTTGAGAGTGTATGACCCATTCTATCCCATCTCTCCTATATTTTGATTTAAACCAGTTTGAGTTGAATTTTCTATCACTTAAAATCAAAAGAATTTGCCTGACTTTGGTATGTAGCTAGAAACTAACAAACAAGACAAAAATTGTCTATTTTCCAGCTACTTTGCAAACTCCCTGAGGGCGAAGGACATATCTCATTTAACTCCATACCCAACATGGTAGATAGAGTATGTGCTTGGCACACAGCAGAGGTAACTTCACTCATTTCACATGTTAGGTCAAGACATTTGCATGGATTACTCCTGCCTCAATTTACAGGCTTACACTCCTGAATATAGCCCCAAAGAGAAGGATTTGCCATAGAAGAGCTGAAGTGGTGGTGGTGATATTTAAGTGAGGGTGGAGGGCAGCACAGATGATGGAAAAACAGTTCAGAAAAACCGAAGTCACGAATGAGCCTGTGAACAACTGCATGAATATTCCGTGTTCACTAAAATAATCTAACAAGACTGAATGCCAAAAAAAGGAACCATGAATAATACGCTACAGTTCTCAATAATAGATGCTGAATAATTGATCTCTACAGACTATGCCCTCTTTAACCCTCACTTTTCAGGGTTTTGGCCCTTGGACTTTCAACAAGGTATCCGTGAATTATCTTTTCTTTCTGACCATTTTTATACTAAGAGCCATTTTTCCAACGATGAATCCCCATCCAAACGTTCATCTCTTCTTCGCTTTTCCTAGTCGCTTCCTAAAGATGCCACCCTGCAATTATGCCTCCTTTATACAGTTGCATAAAATGAACAGGGAAGGAATTTTCAGATTCTAGCACTTTATATATATATAAAAAAATCGAGTTTGAGGAGGGATTACTCTCCTGATATCAGACATAATACTGAAATAAAAATCAAGTGAGTCCTTGAGTAACCTCGCACAGGTACCTCCTCCTTTTCTCCTTGAGTTTTCCAATACCTGAAACAGCATCAGAGTTGTTTCTGAACTAGCTTGTGATGGAGAAAAGCAGCATTTAGACTTCTCTGGCTAATTTGAGTGCTGGTTTAGAGAAAAAAAAAAAAAAAAAAAAAAGCATAGCAAGAATTACCCAGGAAAATAAAGGGTTATCCATGCAGGGATGGGAAACCTGCAGACAGAAATCTGTGCACACTCCAAAGCATCACACGTGTTCTTCTTACCTCCCATCTGAATTCAGACGGATGTTTGGGGACCTTGACAACTGTGAATATGACAATGCAACTAAGGGTTTAATTACCAGGACACAGCGTGGTATCTCAGCAGCTTGTGCCAGCATCTGCAGCACCAATATTTTCAATGAATATTTATTATGTCAAAGCACACTGAGTGCACTGCTGAAATGCTGAGGATGTGGCGGGGGGCAGAGGGGGTGCTGTGGGACCGTCTCCGGCACAGTGTTCGTGTTTGGGAGCTGAGCTTCAGAGGCAGGCAGTCCTGAGCTTGAATCCCTGTCCTGCCACTTACTGAGTGATCTAATGGCAGTGCACTTCATCTCTAAGGTGCAGTTTCTCCATTTACAAATGAGGCCGACAATCTTGACCTCAGGAGCTTTGATGAGGGTTAAATGAGATGATGTACACACAGCACTTATCTAGCACTTGTTAAGCGCTCAATCACGGCAGCTATTACTGTAATTAGTTGAAGCGCATCTCTCGCATCTCAACTCTGAAATTTCAGTTCACCAACAGAAGCTGACAGCCCCGTACCCCAAACTTTGTGCCTATAGATGAACGCTGGGGTCCCCAAGACACTCCTCGTTGGTGTGCTCTCTTCCTACACGTAAAAAGAGGGGTCTATTTTTGGCTGAAAAATAGAATAATGGGGCCAAGAGTGCCCCCCCAGCCCACTGCCTGTCCTTTGCAGCATTTCTGTGACCCCTCTTTCCATGGTATCTGAGTGCAAGTGACACAGGGACTACGGAGGAGGAAAGGGTCTCCCCTCCCACTGAGCTGTGCTGCCTGCCTCTGCCCACCTCCCGAACACACATACTCCCAGAAAGGCCAGGGAGCACGCGGACTTTGAGGTGAGATACCTCTAGCCCCCAGCTCCACACAGTCGGGTCTGGGTGAGTTTGAGTAACTTACTTTCCTTCTCCAGGCCTGCATGCTCTGCAGGAGCTTTGTCTCCTACTTGTAGGCCACGGGATGATAAGAAACACAAAGCTGGGGCTTCAACACATGTGGTTAGAAATGGGAATGGATTACACTCACCCTGAGGAGAGGCTGCCTGTCCCAAGGCCAGCCCCCACTGTCCCTGCCCAGGCTCCTCCAGACCTTTATGACCTTCAGCTCTGGCCTCAAGGGAGTCAGTGTATGTCAGCCTGGGATGGGTTCTGAACTGTCAGCAGGAGGGGTGATCCTGGATGGGGGCCAAGGACAGTGTCCAGATGTGGATGTGGGAAGTGTGGTGGTCTCCAAACATGTCTGTCATTTTTTTTTTTTTTTTTTTGATACACTTGCTATCAAGAGGTGATATCTACGCCAATTTCCCTTGAACTTCAGCAGGCTTTGAGACTGCTAGACAAACAAGACTGTGGCAGAAGTGATGCTGCAGAGCTTCTGAGGCTACCTAGAAGAGGCAATAGGGGAGGGGCTCGCTCTCTCGCTCCCCTCACTTGCACTGCAGCCTTGAGCTGCCATATGAGAAAAGCAGATGATCTGAAGCCTCCATGCTGGTGAAACCACATGGAGGAGGAGGAGGAGGAGGAGGAGGAGGGAGAGATGCTAGGCTTGGCTTGAGTCTTTCCAGCCCAGAGGTCAGGCACATTAAGTGCAGATTCCTTTGGGACTCAGCCTCAGCCACCATCTGGTTGCAACTTATGAGAAACTCTAAGCCAGAATCACCCAACTGAATGAACCACTCTTGAAATCCTGACCCACAGAAGCTGTAAGAGGTAATAGTCATGTACCATATAGCAATGTTTCAGTCAATGAGGACGGCATATCCGATGGGGGGGTCTCATAAGATAATGGAGCTGAAAAATTCCTAGTGACATCGTAACGTGACGTATCACTCACATGTTTACATGATGCTGGTGAAAACTCTACCGCGCTGCCAGTTGTATGAAAGTACAGCACATGCAATTATGTACAGTACATAATACTTGATCATAAGTGACTGGGTTACTGGTATTTACTATGCCATACTTTTATCACTATTTTAGAGCATACTCCTTCTACTTATTTTAAAAAAATAGTTAATGGTAAAACAGCTTCAGGCAGGTCCTTGAGGAGGTGTTCCAGAGGAAGGCGTTGTTATCATAAGAGATGACAGCTCCATGTGTGTTACTGCCCTTGAAGACTTTCCAGTGGGACAAGATGTGGAGGCCGAAGACAGCGAGGTGGATGATCCTGACCTGGTGTAGACCTAGGCTAATGTGTGTACACAAGTGTCTTAGTTCTTAATAAAAATGTTTAAAAAGTAAAAAAAATTGTAGGCCGGGTGCGGTGGCTCAAGCCTGTAATCCCAGCACTTTGGGAGGCCGAGACGGGCGGATCACGAGGTCAGGAGATCGAGACCATCCTGGATAACACGGTGAAACCCCGTCTCTACTAAAAATACAAAAAACTAGCCGGGCGTGGTGGCGGGCGCCTGTAGTCCCAGCTACTCGGGAGGCTGAGGCAGGAGAATGGCGTAAACCCGGGAGGCGGAGCTTGCAGTGAGCCGAGATCCGGCCACTGCATTCCAGCCTGGGCGACAGAGCGAGACTCCATCTCAAAAAAAAAAAAAAAAAAAAATTGTAAAAGTAGAAAAATGTTTATAGAATAAGGATACAAGGGAAGAAAATATTTTTGTATAGCTATACAGTTTGTGTTTTAAGCTAAGTGTTATTATGAAAGAATAAAAAAGAAAAAATTAAAAGTTTATAAAGTTAAAAAGTTATATAGTAAGCTAAGGTTAATTTACCATTGAAGAATTTTAAAAATATTTAGCATAGGCTAAGTGTACAGTGTTTGTCAAGTCAACAGTAGTGAATAGTAATGTCCTAGGCCTTCATATTCACTCACCACTCACTCACTGACTCTCCTGGAGCAACTTCCAGTCCTGCAAGCTCCACTCATGGTAAGTACCTATTTA
>NW_012109308.1:1662385-1685397 GCF_000951045.1 Mandrillus leucophaeus | reverse complement strand
GTGATCTGCCCACCTTGGCCTCCCAAAGTGCTAAGATTACAGGCATGAGCCACCACGCCCAGCCTTCCATGCCTTCTTCTTCTCTTTGCAACAGTTCTGAAAGGTAGGTATTATCTTACTTCAACAGATTAAAATGCTGTAGATCAGCCTTAATAAAAGCTGGTATTTGTTGGACCCATACTATGCACGAGGTACTGTGCTGAGGACTTTGTGTTCGTTTATCTAATCCAGACAGCAACCATATACGGTAGGTACTATTATCTCATTTTTCACATGAGGAGGCTGAAATTTAGTTTCCCCCATCCCCACCCTAAGCTTAGAAGATTTTTACCAATAAAGAAATTTAACGTGAGTTCACATACCAGGGAAGTAGGTAATGCCAAGATTTGAACCGGGGCTCTCTGAATGCAAAGGCCATAGTTTCACTTATCACATCCTACTGCTCATCTACCATTAGAGCATTTTTTATACTGTATCAGGTTATCCACTGAATTTTTTAAAAGAATGCATAAATAAATGCACAAACATAATAGAATTTCCCGCTCCTGTGCTTTGGAGAAAAACAAAGACATACCCACATAGCTTTGCTTCCCTCACTCCAGCCAAGACAGCACATTTGCTACCCTGTCTCCCAGTGAAGTCCTGGCCAGGGGAAGTGATGGAGCCCCTCTGCAAGCTCAAGGAGGAAGAGCTTTCTTGCTGTGTTTGCCCCTATCTGGTTTTGGTCATGTTAGTCAGCATCTGCCATGTTGCCTCTATAAACAGGCCTCACCATGGTAATTCGGATTGTTTTTCCCCATCCCAATCAGTGAATCATAAACCAATGCTGAGACTTGGAGCTTTGTGGTATTTTCACATCTGTTTGACACCTTGGGTGGGGTAGGGAGAAAGAAGAATTCAGAACAACACTGGAAAAAATGAAACAAAAATGACATTTTCTAGGTCAGGCTACTGGCCTTATCTTGGCACATGTGTATCCATACCCTTCTTTTTATTCATTCTGTGGCATTCCTGCAAAATTTTCTTCTGGCTGTGGCACATCTGGGAAGAGCAAGGAGTGAAAAAACAGCCCTCAGCAAAAGCATAGTGTGGCGAAAAGGGCTTCCATTATAAATTCAAACGGTGTGAATTTGAATCTCAACCTTTTTACTCCTTAGCCATGTGGCTTGGAGAAAGGCACTTAACTTTATGGAACTCCAGTTGTTGTTGCTGTGACTTTTGTAAAACATGACCCAAGATACCACCTCTGTCAGATTACCATGAGGCTCAATGGAGAAAGGTTTTTGTTTTTTGTTTTTTGGTTTTTGACAGAGTCTTGCTCTGTTACTCAGGCTGGAGTGCAGTGGCGCAGTCTCAGCTCACTGCAACTTCTGCCTCCTGAGTTCAAGCGATTCTCCTGCCTCAGCCTCCTGAGTAGCTGGGATTACAGGCACCATGACCACATCTGGCTAATTTTCATATTTTTAGCAGAGACGGGGTTTTGCCACGTTGTCCAGGCTGGTCTCAAACTCCTGACCTCAGGTGATCCATCTGCCTCAGCCTCCCAAAGTGCTAGGATTACAAGCATGAGCCACGGTACCCGGCCAAGGAAGTACTTTCTAAACAGCATTCAGAGTGGTTAATTTTTCACCCACGGGGTACAACTGGTAGGGAGAGGATGCAATGGTGTAGCTTGGGATAGACTTTTAAAAAGAGGTTCATCTGGAATGGTGAGATCTGTGATGGTTAGGGAGCACACCATTGCTCAGACCAGACTTTTAAGACTACCTGTCCTCTGTACACTGAGTGTTTACAATACTGCCTTCGGGGTTTCAGGAAAGAAGATCGGGTCTCAACATGAAGTAAACCTATAGGGGCTACCACACAATGCAGTCATTCCTTATTACAAGGAATTGCAGGCAAAGTTAACTCAGGTTGGACATGATGTCTAGGAGATCCTTGTGATGGGTAGGAGGCTGAACTACATGACCTATGGAGTCCTGTCAATAACTCTGTAACTGTCATCTTTTGGGAGCCCAGAGCCAAATGAATTTTTAGAAAATGAAATATAGCTTGGTCCTTGTTCTCAAGGAGCCTAGAGTCTAGATGAGGAGATGTGCTAAGACTCAGGAGATTCTTAGAGAACAAGGCAAGAATTTACAAAATGAAACGTTAAGGGATGTGGTCTAAACACCAAGGGGAGTAGGCAAGCAGGAAGTCAAAAAGAAGACCTCCTGCTCCTGAATAAGCCTTTCAATGTGTGACGACTCCACATTCAAGATCCCACAGCATAGCTATCTCAATGGATTGTTCAGTTACAGATTGCAGTCCTTGCTCTACTCTTTCCCCTCCTTCTCACAACTGCACTTGAGTAGTCTTAAAAAAAAACAACAAACAAACAAAAAACCCACTTTGAAAAAATTCTATAGTGTGATTTGAGGACTCCTACTCAGGAAAGGGGTACGAGGAGCCAGAATTAAGAGGCCCCCATAGCACTTCCTGACCCTTCATTTACCACCAGCAAAGAAGAGGTTCCAACCAAATCAGAACAAGTTGGCAAGGAAGCAGTGGCCTCAGTTTCAGTTATGCACTCACTACGCTTTCCACCTGAATGGACCACATCACAGAAAGGGCAAGGTTCTGTGCTTCTTTGCTTCCCTGTGAGCTAAGCAGGGGATGGGGGAAGGATCAGACCAAGGACAGGGTATTTATCCTCCCTGAGAGCTCACCCAGGTTAGCTAGTTTTGCCACCAAAGGTTACAGTTGCACTTTATGAATGTCCATTCATTGGTTCCAGGACACTTTTCTTCCTCCTATTTCTTCTGGCTTAGAGGTGATACTTGCTTCATTGCTTCTATGGTCTTGGGTTCTATAGCATCTATCTGAAACATACCCACACCTCTGAAATGATCCCTGTGTAAATAAATCAACTCTCCTGGAATATTCCTAATTTGAATTTTCTACCTGTTCTCTATTTCTTACTGATATACCATTCATTCATTCAACAAGTCTTCACCATTAAGTTTCAGAAATTGTGCTAAATGCTGGTATATATCTATAAACAATAGTGGCATAGTCTCTGCCTATAAGAAACTCAGAGTTGAGAGAGGAAGAAATAAAGGAGCAATTACCATCGACTATGATAAACACTCTATACCACAGGTTGGCAACCTTTTTCTTTAAAGGCTAGATAGTAAATAATTTGGCTTCCGCCAGTCATGTTTTCTATCACAACTATTCAACTCAGCTTTGTAGTGTGAGAGTAGCCTTAGACAATATATAAATAAATGAGTATGGCTGTGTGCCAATAAAACTTTATTTACAAAGACAGACCGAAGGCTGGATTTGGCCCAGGGGCTGTTGTTTATAGACTCCTGCTGTATACTATGCCACAGGCATAAACAAAAGCTTACAGAAGAGTATGGAGGAAGGAGTATGGAGTAATTGGGGTGTAGGGTCAGGGGAGGCATCCAGGAAAAGGTGACATTTTAATTGAGACCTCAAGAAAGAGCTGGCTATATTCAGGTTGGCATGGGAATATTTAAGAGAGAAAAAGAATTTTAGGTTTAAAAAAAAAAAAGCATGTATAAAAGCCTAGAGGCATTGCCTCAGGATAACTGCCAGCAGATTTATTTGGCTGTTATAGCATGTTTCAAGAGAAACACAGGTTTTTCCTTCCTTCCTTCCTTCTTTCTTTTCTTTCCTTATTTCCTTCTTTTCTTTCCTTCCCTCCCCCTCTCTCCTTTCCTTAATTCCTTCCTTCCTTCCCTCCCCATCTCCTTTCCCTTTTTTAAAAAATCCCTCCCTCCTTTCTTTGCTTCTTTTCTTCCTACAACAAACCTTTATTAAACACCTACTCCAGACCTGGCACTACGCTGATGGCTAAGGATAGATGGTAAAACAATAGCAAAGAAGTTCCTTTTAAAGAACTTTTATTTCTTTGCTGAATGTGGCAGACAGATTCTAAGGTGGTCCCCAGTATCACCACCTTCCCCTCTGCTTGAGTGGGCAGAACCTAGAGACCTGCTTCTAACCCAAGGAACACAAAAAAGGTGGTCAGATGTCACCTTTGTGACATGTTACATGGGACCACAATGCCTGTCTTGCCATAGGACTCTTGCTCTTGCTGGTTGTGATGAAGCAGGTGGCCATGTTTGGGAGGCCCACATGCCAAGGAACTGGAGGCAGCCTCTACCCACAACCAACCAAGAATTCAAGACAATCAGCAGGAACCTGAAGCCCTCTAATAGACTGTAAGGAACTGAATTCTCCCAATAACCTTGAAAGCTTGGAAACAGGTCCTTCTCCAGTCGAACCTTGAGATTAGACCACAACCTCAACCAAACCCTTATGTACAGCCTTAAGAGACCCTGAAGCAGAGGGCCCAGACAAATGGAAGGTGCTGAATGTGTGTTGTTTTAAGCCACCAAGTTTGCTACAAGATCATTATACAACAATAAAAACACGGGGAAGATAGGCCACCACAAATAAACAAGGAGACTACAGATTGCAATATGGGCATAGCTAGGAAACAGTACAGAGTGAGGTGAAGAGAATAAAGATGTGGTGAGAGGCAGTGAAGGCACTGCCCTCCCTGGGGTGTCCAGGAAGAACCTCTCTTACAGAGTGAGATTTGGTCTGAGACTAGAAGGAAAAGGATCCAGTTGAAGGGCAGGCTGAAGGACATGTTTCCAGGTGGAAGAACAGAAACAAAAAGGCCCTAAAAGAAGAAAGCAACAAAAAGGTACAGGTGATGGCAGCAGAGTGACACCAAATGGGATCACAGAGGCAGGTGGTGTCCAGACTGCAAGGCATCTATGGGGCTGACAACATGCTTGGGGACTGGAACCATAAAAGGGGCCGAGCAGTGAAACCACCGATTTAACAACCCTCAGCCTCATTCCCCTGCCATCAATCCTGCCAGAAATTTCCCCCAAATGTCAATTTCATTCCACAGCTCAATAAGAAGGGGGTTCTCATTACTGCCCTCAGCTTGCCTCATTTAATTCTTCCTTCTTTATAGCCACAGACATGTATTGAGCACCTATCAGATCCAGGAACGGTGCTAGGCACTTCATTGGCACATATATGTTCCTGCTGTATGCTGGCCTCAGAAGCCCTCAAAGTCCTGCATCCATTTAAATCCTACTGCTCTGTTATGGGCTGAATTGTGTGCCCCAAAAGATATATTGAAGTCCTAACCCCAGCTACCTGTGAATGTGATCTTATTTGAAAGTAGGGTCTTTGCAGATGTAATCAGGTTAAAATGAGGTCATCAGGGTGGGCCCTAATCCAACAGGACTGGTGTCCTTATTAGAAGAGGAGACAGGGCTGAGCACAGTGGCTCACACCTATAATCCCAGCACTTTGGAAGGATGAGGCAGAAGGATTACTTGAGGCCAGAAGGGAATTAGAGACCAGCCTGGGCAACACAGCAAGATCCTACTTCTATAAAAGAGAAAACTAGCCAGGCATGGTGGTACTTGCCTATAGTCTCAGATACTCAGGAGGCTGAGGTGGCAGGATTGCTTAAGCCCAGGGGGACTGAGGCTGCAGTAGCTATGATTGCACCACTCCAGCCAGAGTGACAGAACAAGACCCTGTCTCTACAAAAAACATAAAAAGACGATGAGACAGACATGCAGGGATAGCGTCATGTGACAACAGAGGCAGAGACTGGAGTGAAGCAGTTACAAACCAAGGAACGCCAAGGGCTGCTGGCAAACCCAGGAGCCAGGAAGGAGCGAGGTCCTCCCCTGCAGATTTCAGAAGGAGCCTGGCTCTGATGACACCTCGATTTCAGATTGCCAGGTCCCAGAAGTCTGAAAGGATAGATTGTTGTTGTAAGGCGTCAGTTTGTGGTACGTTGTTATGGCAGCCCTAGGACACAGATACACCCAATGTTCAGGCTTTGTCGGGCCCCACACGCCCCCTGCAGCCTCCCCCAGCTGCTCTATCTCATGCTGGCTTCTCCCTTCCCTGAACTTCTGAACTTCTGGATCATTCAGCCTCTCTCTGCACAACTCATTTCGGTCTTTCATCACGTTTCCTTGCACCTCTTGTGCTGCTGCCTGTTTCCTGTGTGTTTGCCTTGTCTCCCAAAGGACCTTGAAGAGGATACTCCCCAACTTCCTCCAGACACCTTGGATGAAGCAAGGCCTCGTGGAGACACTCAGAAAAGTGAACACTAGGTTTCTCAGGATGGAGAAACGGTTTGTTTTTTTTTTTTTTAAACATTTTACCTTTTGCTTATCAGTATTATCATTGTTTTCTGGAGTAAACATGTATCATTCAATGCACCGCCTACCTTCCAAAAAAAAGCACTGAAAAAAGGAGTCCAGTTAACCTAAGACTCTCCCCATAGATAAAGTGGCCATGCAGTTTAAGCCATTCAAGACTCTGGAATTTTAGCCATTTGGCCAAAGGAAGATGCTTTTTGGTTTTTGGGGGGTTGTTTTTTTAGACAGAGTCTCGCTCTGTCTCCCAGTCTGGAGTGTAGGGGTGCAACCTCGGCTCACTGCAATCCCCACCTCCCAGGTTCAAGGGATTCTCCTGCCTCAGCCTCCTGAGTAGCTGGGATTACAGGCACGTGCCACCATGCCTGGCTAATTTTAGTAGAGATGAGGTTTCACCATGTTGGCCAGGCTGGTCTCAAACTCCTGACCTCAAGTGATCCACCCACCTCAGCGTCTCAAAGTGCTGGGATTACAGGCATGAGCCACCGTGCCTGGCCGGAAGATGCTGTTTCGTGAGCCCAAGGGTAGATCTTCGAAACTGCTCACATCAGGCTGTCCTAATGGGTGTCTTCTTCTGTCTCCTCTCCCCAGTCCAAAGGACCTAATGCCACCCACCCAGCTACCCAGATGAAAGAGAGAAACAGCATATGTTCGAAAACCATCAAATCACCTTCCAACCAGGTCAAGGGCAGCAGTGTTTCCCTTCGGATCACCCTCCTACGGCTCCCATCTCATGCTTTACCTCTCCAGACTCACACCACAGGAGGCATTATTAACTATTCTGATTTTTTGCACTTCGTTCTCATCTGTTACATAACCACATGCAAGTTTAAAAACATACACGCATTTGGGAAAGAAATGAGCTGAATTTGATTTTAAAAACTGGCTTCACACTACCTCAGTTGTTTGGGAACTAAGCCTCTCTGGGCTAAATTTTTGGCTTGGCAACACTCTCGCATATATAATTTTACACCTGCAAAAGCTTGCAGCCAACCCTGTGCAGACAGCTACCTGCAGGGAGAAGAACGGGCCAAACAGAGGGGCAACCCGGGTGGTTGGATATGGTCATGGTGAGGGCATGTAAAGAGAAGGAGTGGGCGTGGGGTCGCTATTCTTTCATCCCTTGCAGCAGGAGAAGCAGGAGGACTCCCTGCCCCTGTTTTGCTCAGTTCAGCTCCATGCTCCAGGAAAAAAAAAAAAAAAAAGAAAAGAAAAAAAAAAAGCACACAACTACTCTTTGCTGGGAACAGAAGAAATGAACTTGCAAACCAGTAGCCCACTGGCGAGACCTGCGTAGTCTGGTTCTCACTGCGATTTTCACATATGCAAATTAATTGCCAATTTGGGAGCATTCAAATACAAATCTGCAATTCTGGCTTGTCTCCAAAAGTCAGCCCATCAAATAACCATGGAGTTTCTGTGGCTACCATAGGCTGGTAGTAAGAGGCAATTACCCACTTTGCATAAGGTACATGCCTGCAATTCACCAGTCCACCTGATCTGATTCCCTCACTCAAGTTACCTGCTTAGTCTTTTTCGGCAACAGAGTTTGAGATCCCTGCTGCCAAACATAACACTTAAGACGGCAGGCCCTAGAATCAGATAGCCTGGGCTCAAATCTTAGCAAATAGATTCTAGGCAGGCTACTTAACTCATCCCTAAGCTTCTGTTTCTCCATCTTAAATGACCATAATCACAGTACCTACCTCCTAGGATACTGCAAGGATTAAATGAGATGATATGTATAAAGTGATTCTAGCCCAGGGTTGGTCATGCAGTAAGTACTCAAGAAGTAACCGTCAACTGGCTGATTATTATTCAGACAAAATGTGAGCACAAGTAAGATGATGATGTTGGCAGGACCTCAGTGCTTCTAACACAAAGGTGTACCTGGTCTAATCCACAGCCCCACTCCAAATCTCCTTCATCCACTTCAGGCACATCAAAGCATCTGCAGAGACAGTGCTCCCCTTCCCAGCCCTCACACTCAAATAAAAAATCCTTCCTAAATTCTTCCCGTGATGACTTAAGGCAATGTATTCTTTTCTCAGCACCAACCTCCAGGTGGGGTAGTCCAAAGGTTTCACCTTTTATGTCCCTTATTATCATGCCCAGAAATCTCAAACTCTTCCAAACTCCTTGCAAGGCCTGTTCTCAAAACACTTCCCTGCACTGCATAGGAGAGCATGTGATAAAATGGCTCCTCCAATCACTGGGAGGCAGGAAACAAATCCTAGAAGAGACTAGGGCCAACCTTTGGAAATGTGGCAAGAAGTGTAGGGAATACAGTATGGCAAGGATAGTGCTCTGTGTTCACCAAACTGTTCCATTCTCCTCCTAGGCAAACAGCAAGATTAAATTTCCTGTGCCCTTTGCATCTAAGTGGGACCATGTGACTGAGTTCTGAAGAAAACGAATGTGGGTGGAAATAATATGTGCCATTTCTAGGCAAGGCTATAAAACATCTTGCAAGCATGACGCTCTCTTTCCCTTTCTTGTCTTCATGGCATGTAGAGATCATGTGTCATAAAGGGAGGGGTCCCCCAAGGGAAAGCAGCCTGGGTTCCTAAGTGACAATATGGATCATAAGCCACCTACCACCACCCAGAGCAGCTCTACTGGACTGTGATATGAGGAAGAGGAAGCAATACAGCGTTATAGTGTTTTGTTACTGATACATCTGGGCTTATTTGTTGCTGCAGCTTAGCCTTGTCTATGCTAACTGATACACCTATCAATATGGCATAGTAGGAAAGAATGGCCCAAGTTAAGCATCCATGATCTTTATCCATGCTAGTCCACAACATGACTTTGTAAAATTTTCCTTCCTCATCTTTACAAGGAGGAAAAACTGACTGATCCCCTAAGGTCACAATAATTCTCATGGACTTTGGACCCTAACACATATTACCTTAAGCAATGTTTTTAAGAAGGTCACTTAACTCCAGTCAATAGAGGTACAAATGCTGCATCCAGCCAACATCAAGGTCCAAATCACTTTCTGCTATTTACTATGCAAGAGCCAATCTGCAACGAGTGTTTACCACGTGCCAAGGACTATGCTAAACACTTCACATTTGGGGCCTTTTTTAATCCTCACAACCAGCCTATGAGGCTGATGCTATTTATTAGTCCTATTTTATTATTGAACAAATCGAGACACAGGGAGATTAAGACACCTGTCTATGGTCACAAGCTGAGAAGTACCAGATGAACAAGGGTTAGTGGCTGAAAATTTAGCAATCAACTTGCAACAAGTAAATACAGAGTCCTAAAGGGTGAAAGAGAAATTGAAATGGCCTAGTCAGAGAATTTTAGTAACACACCCAAAAATTTTAGCTAAACTAATAAACTCCAACTTATTGGGCTCCAGGGCCATATCTGATTTATGTTTGAATCCCCGAGGCTCAGCACAATACCTGGCACATGAAAGGCGCAAATCAGTATCTGTTGAATGACTGATGTTAACTTGAGCTCTTTATTGACAGTTTTAACTGAGTTACATTTGCCCTTAATTGACAATGGCTTGAGATCTAAAGTTAATGTACTTCACTTATACCAGTAAATCCGGGCATCAGTTAGAACTGGAATGACCACGTGATTTATTATCCAAACTTGAATACTTTTGTGAGTTAAAGGGGATGTCATTATTATACCACAGAAACAGGCAAAGATTGGGACTGTCTTGAGCAGATCAACACAAATGGTCATTCCCAGCTAGAGCCACAAAATATCTGCAACAGGAGTGGGTGACAATGGAAGTACTCACATGGGGCCTGGTTGCCCACCATGTCTTTGTTCTTAAGGAGACCTTCTTCCTGTCCACTTGGGCTGGAGACCACTTCTAAGTCTAAGTCTACAGCTATTTGCAGGACACATCTTGGTTAAGTGTCATTCTCTGAATGGTGCCCACCTCCAAGTCCAACCAGCCACAAAGCACATACACTATTAACTTTTAATATAGGTGCATTAATCACTTTAAGAAAACGAAAGAGCAGCCCAAGGAATGCAATGATTGCTGCAGGAATATAAACATGGACTGCATTGGAACAGACTACATACTTTGTATAAACACTAATAAAGTGAGTTCAGACTGAGCTGTGACTTTAAAGGAAATTCTTCCCCATAAACATGTCCTGCCATGCCCTAATAACTCTTTAATTTGATGCACATTTGGGAAGGACGATGCTAAGTAATCACAGAATAACGTTAAGGTCTGTTGCGAAGGAGTGGTGGCAGAGGGGGGATGTGATGCAACTTGGTGCTAACACCATGCCCCAGAGAGTTGGCTTCGTTGCTCATTTCACACATGGAGGGAATTTGCCGAGTGACATGCAGGAAATCAGAGACAGGTCTCTGCAGGTTCAACCCAGGGAAATTCTGAGTGTCATCTGATGGCACCACATAAGACTCCCAGCTAGTCATTTTCCTGCCTGTCTTCTCTTGCTGGAGACAGCAGAGGTGGCCCTCACTTCAGGCGGAACTCTCCAATTTCCAGATCAAAGGTCTTCCAATTCTAATGAGATATAAAATCCTTGAAAGCAGAGAACCTTTCTTACACATCTGGGCATCACCCACAGAGCAGACACAGCCCGCATACCCATGAGAGAAGGCAGCATGGCACAGAGTCGAGGAAAACTAGACAGCAGCTGTAGCATCAGGCCTCAAGTCCCAGTTTCGTTACTACTTGTGTGTTTTGGGCAAACCACCCTTATCGGCAAAATGGGTTAGTAGCACTTGCAGAACCTCAGAGCGTTTTTGAGATGCTCAAGTGAGCCAACGCAAGAGAAAGCATTTTATAAATTTTTTAAAAGTTGTACTGCTGGAAAACTATAAAAATAATGATTAATAATAGTTTTCCCATGTATTGATTTATCATGTCATATCAGGCACCGTTCATCTCCCCTGAAACATCACAAGAATCCTATAAGGGGGGTACTCTTATTATCACCATCATAGTATATTATTATGAAAACCAAAAATAGTATTTATGAGAAAGTGAGCTCCAGAGAGGTTAAATAACTTGCCCCAATTCACACATCTTCAAAGTATTATCCACAGAGTAATGATTCTGGAGGACAGGTCTGGATGGTCTGAGCTCCCTGCTCTGTGCTATAAACTCTCAGGAAATTGAAGGCACCCAGTTTGTTTCCTTTATTAACCTGTAAGCAATAAGGGCATGGGCTGTGGGGGTTCACCTTCATGCCTCCAGGACCCAGGGAAGAACTAGGGAGGTAAACCCTTTGGATCCCATGACTGCAGATCCTCCTCTCCTTAACCACTCCGACGTGTATACCAACTCTTGTTGACTCCACGCAATGGGCCTTGGCCAATGACACAGCTGATGCTGACTTTGGCCAGGTGCTCAGCACTGGACTCCTCCACTCTCTATGGTTCTCCACCTTTACTGACATGAGAGGCCTCAGCCTAATGCCCCAGCTGCCTGGAAATGTGTCCCCAAACAGCCAGGCAGGTCCTCTGCACTCACCAGGCTCATTCCAAGCGCCATAACTTTGCTCGGGCAACTCTCCCATCTGTAATACCCTCTCCCATGGATCAAAATGAACTGCAGATGTCAGGAAGCTTGGCTGAGGAATGGGGACCTACTTCAGTAGAGTGACGAAGATTTGTAAAGGAAGAGAATGCAGTCAGACAGCGGGACCAGAGTGAGACCACCAACCCCATTCAGGCAGAAGCCACTTCCCCCATCTGGCACTGATAAAATGCCAAGGGACAGGAGTTAGGGAGGGAGAAGGGCCCATCTGCTTCTCCAACCAAAACTTCATGTCCATTCCCAATGAAGACAAACCTCCTTTCATCATCCACGAAAACATAGCTTGCTTATTATGACAATTTTTAAAACTTCTGATTATTCCTTTGAGAATTCAATTTGTTTCCTTTGCAAGGAGGAAACAATTCTCTTCTCAGTTTGGAAGGTGGGGACATTCCATTTATCCTAAGTGGGGAAATCTGTTTCCTATTACAAGTCACGTTCTGTAGGTCTCTTTGTGAAAAATAGATCTCTACACTTTACATAAAAATGAAAATTCTCTTTAACAAACATGAAGACCCACAAGAGGAAGGCTCCCACCTTCTTCTCAGCCATTGCCACAAAGATTGGATTCCCATCCCTTGCTCAGAAAAATTTTTACTCTTTCCCCAAAGAGCAGCAGTGTCCCCAACTCATCCAGCACACCTGAGAGAGTACAGAGGAATTCAATCAGTGTTTATAAACGGCAACTCAGTGCCAGGACCGAGTCCGATTCTAAGGCGGCACAGATTAAAATAAATACATCTTGCTCCATATCGCCGCACACCAAGACAGGGGTCAGCAAACTATAGGCCACAGGCCCGATCCAGCCCACTGCCTGTTTTTGTATGGATTGGGAGCTAAGAATGGTTTTTATATTTTTAAATGGTTGGAAAAAATCAAAAGGATAATATTTCATGACACATAAAAATTATATGAAATTCAAATTTCAGTATCCATAAATACAGTTTTCTTGGAACCAAGCCGCACTCACCCATTTATACATTGTCTATGGCTGCCTTCACGCGACAGGGGCAGAGTTGCATAGCTGCCACTTGGACAAAGAGACCCAGAGCCTAAATATACATGCATGACATGACCCTCTGCTGACTCCTAATCTAGGCGCTTATATAGTCTAGGAGGGTCAAAACAAAGTGGCAGTCAAAAAAATAACAAGAATAACAATCACAACAATAGTATGGTGGATGACACATAATGGTTACAAGTGTAGGTTCTCACTCTGCGTCAGACTGAAGCTTATCCTGCACTTGCTGGACAAAAGTAGCGACATGACTCTGGGGAAGTTATTTTAACTCTGTGCCTCTATTTCCTCATCTGTAGTATGTGGATAATTTGTAAAATGGGTGTCCTCTTCCTTAGGTTGGGTTGAGAACTAGGCAAAATGATACATGTCAAGTGGTTAGAGCAATGCCTAGCTCGTAAGTGCTCCATCTCTTTGCTCTTATTTTTGCCGGTATTGCTGCTCACAGAACTCCAGGGGGCATCGTTCAATGGTATACAGTGAAAAACGGCACACCTGGAGTACATCGTGTGAATGGTGGCCCAGGAATTCAGCAACGTAGTGGTCCTGACTGTAGCTGATACTACAATGATGCTCAGAGTTTTGAGGAAAGGCAGGAGAGCAGATACACATTCCAGATGGAGGCAGCAGGTCCCGTGCATTTTTATTGCCACGTCATGTGCTATTCCATTATGAAAGAGGCCAACTTCAAATGAGCTATGGGGGGCTCCAGTGCAGACTCACAATGCTCACGCCTGCCTTTCTCCCAGCTCACAGCCCCTTCTCAGTCATCCTGAGATGAGTCTCCTACACTCATTCCTGCGATTACACCTTGCTCCTGGTCCCTCAAACTCTCAGACAGCGGGCTATTTTAAGCCTAAATTAAAGGCTCCTCTCTTGAATGGCTGCAATTTTAGTCTGTGGTTTGTTTACTCTGGCGTGGCCTGGGGCCATGGTGCTGGTGCATGGGGCATTGCGAGGGGGTAGAGGGTTTCAGGAAAGAGGCAGGGGCTTTGCAGGAACAATTTCACTGCAACACACTCTATGGAAAACACAAGCACGTGGATGAACAATTAAAAAGAAAACAACTGTGGGAGTATGCTACATATCTAGAGAGAGATGCTCAAAATAGCATCACACCAGAAGCAAGAAAGCCCTGGGAGCTACACAGTGCTTCCAACCCCAGAGAAAAGCACTTGCCACTCCCATTCTATGAGTCTAAGTCTCCTTTAGCCTCTCAGAGGAAGAACCCTTGGGGCAGATACAGGCCTTTTTATCTACAGAGGCCTTGCCATAGACCCTATCATTATGGGGTAGAGGCTTTCAGGGTATCCCAAGGGACATCTGCGTCCATAGACTAGCAATGGGCAAATGACCACAGTGCTGGGGAAAAGGAGGCAGGTGGGGACAGAGGGAGAGTAGAGGAAACTGGGCAGGTACAGGGACAGAAGCCCATCAAGCTCTCCATATCAATGTTCTCTGCCTGGGCAGTGCCTGAGCTATAGGAGGCCCATGGGTAAGGGGGCTTAGGATCCCACTTCATCCCTTCTCTCCATCCCTCACTTCCCTTGCTTGTAAAAGGACAGAAGAGAAATGGACCTTCATGTCACATTTGGAGGGCAAAGTCCCTGTTGCATTTGCAACCTGACCACACCCCTCTACCCTGACCCACCATCCCAGGTTAAGTCTTGATTTGCCTATTTCTACTCTGGAGATGTCTCAGCTGCTTACACAATGTTGGCTCCTCAAGCAGCTGCTGGAGGGGGAGCTGGCTCCAGAAGAGGACACATCCGTTCCCTCCAGGGTAAGAGTCCACTTGGACTTTGAGTTTGCAGAGCCTCGCACAGACATGAAAGAGCCCTTGGCCCACTAGCAGGGTGCCCACCACCCACAGTGACTGGACATTGAGTGTCACACTGGCTGCCCACCACCGAATTCCACCATACAGACTCTTGTTTGGGTGGCAAAGAGGGTTCTTTAAAAATGCCCTTTGCTGGGCATGTAGTTCCTAGTTCATCAAGGTCCTTCTTACCTCCTAAGATTTCACAGGCAGCCCACTTTACCCCTTTATAGTACCTGTCTGGCCCAGGAAGGTAATTGGATTTAACTGCAGACTTCATAATTATGAAATGTTTTCCAACCTAGTGTAAAAGCTCTTCTAGGAAAGAAACCAAGTCCATGAATCAGTCCTCACTGTGGTGCCCAGCACAGTGCCTTGCCCGAGCTACTGCTCAAACAACAGTGGGGGATTTGAATGCACTGATGTGATTGTGTCTCTCTTTCACAGCTTCCAAGACCATGTGAGAAGAGAAATGAGAAGGGAAGGGAACAAGAAGCACTCACCCCATCATCCCTCTGCCAGACTTGATCCTGCAGGTCTCCTGCAGTGGACCCCAGCTCCCAGGGACAGAGACGGAGGTGGCTGCAGGTGAGCCAAACCTTGGCTCCAGTAAAATTGAGAGCAGCTGGTACTTCTGAATCCTTTGGTCCCCCGGGACCCGGGCTGAGTGCACGAAGGCAAGCACCAGCCCTTTCCCCTTTCTCTTCTTGTCATGCTTAATTACACTGGGATTGTGCTGAGTCAAGCAACCTGCTGGGGCGGGGGCCCAGGCATGACCTTTCCCGTTGCTCTCAGCCAGCTCATGGGTCTCAAGTAGCCGTGTGTGTTTCCACCAAGAAACCCAAGAATCAACTCAGCACCGACACACACGGTGCCAAATGCTAAGCCCCACACCTCAGCCCTTGGGAACACGGCCCCTTCTGAACCGAGAGAGAACAAAAAGGCCTTGCAACAGCCATACCACCTGCATTCAGTCCACCACCCCCTGCCTCTAGCCTTGAAACAGAGCTCCCTCACCGTGGAATGTGGCAACCAGCACTCGGCCAATGGTGGCCACAGGAGAGAGAGGCAGGCACCCTTGATGCTCTCAAGTATCTCTGGCTTTGCCAAGTTTCTACCTGAGGCTTCGCTTTCAGGGCTTTGTATCCTCATCTCAGAGACAGAGATGATCACTCTGTACATTCAAGAGGCGTGCATCGCTACCCACTTCTCTGCACACATGTACATGTGTATGCACATACACAGCCTCTGACAATGCCCAGGAGAAAGTCATGCGGCCAAATGCTCTGGTCAGTGATTCCCAGTCTTGGCTGCAAATTGGAATCACCTGAGGGAGCTTTAAAACTTGCTGCCCAGGCCACACTCCAGACCAACTAAACCAGAATCTCTGGGGATAGATACCAGGAATAGTATTTTAAAGGCCCCAGGTGATTTCAATGTGCATCTAGGGTTGAGGATCATTGTTGGAGGTAAACAGCAAGCCTTGGAAAATTCCATCCACCAACTTATGCTTTGAGACTGAGCTTCCAAGCTTGAATCGGGCTTAAGATAAGGTAAACCCTCAAGCCTTTGGCCACAAGGATCAGCTAATATTTACCAAATATCTAGTGTGTGCAAGGTTCTGCACAAGGTCCTTAGTGTGAAATTCCTGATGCCAAGGAGCTTAAAACCTAAATGGCAAAGCCTAAGAATCTTCACATTGATACAAAAACACAATATGGTATATAAAGAAGTGAGGGTGCCACTGAACAATTCAAAATAATCTGGAATAACAATTCAAGCAGCCTTGTACCAGGCAGTGTATAATATTAGGGGAACAACAAAGGCAGAATCCCTATCTTCAAAGAGCTCAGACAGCATCATAATCCCCCAAATGGGGTTCCTGGACCAGCAGTATCAGCATCACCTGGGAACTTGCTAGACGTTCACATTGTAGGGCCTCATCCCAACCTACTGAGTCAGACCCTTTGCAGGTGGGCCTATCAATTTGCGTTTTAACAAGCCCTCCAGGTGATTCTGGTGCCTCCTCAAGTTGGAACCACTAGTCTAGAAGACTGATTTATGCTGTGGGAATTGGGAAAAGGAAGACATCTCCTTGCGCTGGGACTGATGAAAGCCTTGAAGGATTTGAATCCTGGCTCTGACACTTACATTTCAGGAAAATGAAAGGCAACTACTTTAACCTCCTTATGCACCTATTTTGTCAAATCGAAATAAGCAATAAGTTTTAGAGGCCAACCATGCAGAGTTGTATTAAAAACAGATAGGATAATGTGTAAAATTCACTAGTACAGTGCCTGGGGCCTAGTCAGTAGCCAATAAATGATGTCTAACACTAGTAGCCATGGTGCAAGGGGGCCGTTCAGTACATGAATGTTGATGGAA
Organism: Mandrillus leucophaeus; assembly: GCF_000951045.1. Taxonomy (NCBI): domain Eukaryota; kingdom Metazoa; phylum Chordata; class Mammalia; order Primates; family Cercopithecidae; genus Mandrillus; species Mandrillus leucophaeus. The sequence goes on along the minus strand of NW_012109308.1, from coordinate 1,668,406 downwards.
TGAATGAAGGAAAGAATGAACTGATTCACACATGACTGGTGGGAACTGGATTTGGCAAGCCTGGAAAACCAACAATCTCTGTGCAAATAGGGAGATCTACATGATAGGATAAGGGCTTCCAAGACTGAGTGATGAGAACACATCTCCAGTCTTGAGACTGGCATCTTCCTGGCTCAGCCTCCTTCCTGCCCATAACCCAGGGTGTTGCTTATGCACCTGGGCTCTGCAATCAGACCATCAGGATTCAAATACATACTAGTTGGGTGGTCTTGGGTGAGGCATTTAAATCCCTTAAGCCTCAGCTTTTTCTTCTGGAAATTTGATAAAATAAATAGGTCCAACTTCATAGGGTTGTTGTGAGAATTAAACATGATAATGTGTATAAATCAGCTTGATCCTTTGAATATAATAAGTGATCTATAAACGTTAGCTCTTTGTATCATGGCACACAACTGATGCTGCCTTAACCTCTGCAGAATTAGCCTGGGCTGAAAATTTTTCAAGCCAACAAACGTCAGTGCACTTGAATGCCAGATCCATTAACACAAAATGGTTGTCAGGTGCCTTCTTAATAGGAGTAGCTGCTGAATTTGGGTGGCTACACACCGGTTGTGTATAAGTACTTCTCACGTATAGGTGCTGAACACATAAACCCTGGGACAACAGGTAACAGTGCACCCATTTTATAGATGAGGTAACTAAGGTTTGGTGACCCATCAGTTATACAACTTAAAGTGTCAAATTGAGATTCAAGTTCAGCTTTAATTCTCAACCTCAAGCCTTTCTACTGCTGTAAAATCACCCAGCCTTCCCTCAGAGACTGCCTAAAAACTTTTCCAAACAAGGTTCACCTAGCTGCAGTGTCAGAGGGCCAGACTTTGTCCTGATGTCACTGTGTCACACACAGCATTGGAAAGGGATTGTATTAATCTGTTTTTTTACGCCACTTATAAAGACACACCCAAGACTGGGAAGAAAAGGAGATTTAATTGGACTTACAGTTCCACACGGCAGGGGCGATCTCATAATCATGGTGGAGGGCGAAAGGCATTTGTTACATGACGGCAGCAGGAGAGAAATAAATGAGGATGCAAAAGTGGAACCCACTGATAAACCCATCAGGTCTCATGAGACTTATTCACTATCACGAGAACAGCATGGGAAAGACCAGCCGCCATGATTCAATTACCTCCACCTGGGTCCCTTCCACAACAGGTGGGAATTCTGGGAGATCCAATTGAAGCTGAGATTTGAATAGGGACACAGCCAAACCCTATCAGGGATGGAACTCAGAACTGAGCCTGGAAGAGGGAAGTCACGGGTGGGCTAGGGTCAGGATGGTGGAGCCTGCAGGAGATAAGGCTCTTGGATTGTAAAACTGGTCCCTCTTGCCAGTGATAAAGGGTGTACACGTGTGTCTGTACATGTGTGTCGGTGCATGTCTGTGTGTATGTCAGTGTGTGGGCTGTGGGGTAGGATGGGTCGGGGAGTGACACAACGTCTTGCCTCCTCAATCCAAAAATGGTGAGCTAAGCCTAAACAAAGAAAGAGAGCAATTGAATGCAACACAAAATTCACGTCAGCTTTTAGAAACCATTTTCTTCTTCTGAAAGAGGCTTTCTGGCCCATCAAACAACAGTCAGATGACTCCCTTTTATCTCCTCCCAGGTCTATTTCCTTAAAGGCCAAATTGTAGCCTTCTTTCTTTTTTCTCCCAGATGCCAGCTGCGACTCTGCTCACAGCCCAGGAGACCTGTAGACCCATAACGTCTCTTCCTGATGATTTGAACTGTGTCGTCAATAAGCGGAGAAAAGTGTGGCTGGCCTCCCATCTTCTTCTGAGAGCCGCTAACAAAGGTTCCTGGAGTCCATCACCAATTTGAACTTCATCCTCTATCCTCTTTGGTTCAACTGGTCCAAAGAGTCGCTGGGATGCCCTTCATTGGAACAAAGAGGATACTTCCTAGTTGGGATTCTGAGATTTTGCAACAATTACGAACAATTTACCCTCCCTCAAATCTTGCATTTACCTGCAAGGAGACATGGTACCTCCAGCTGACCCCACCTGCCAAAAATATTACTGCATGTTCATATTTATCATCTTTGTGTTCCACAGTTGCCATGGTAGTAAAATTTACACTCAGGAGCCTCAGTGCCATTTACAACTACAAATAGAATGATTATGTTCCCAGTTTGGCTTGGCAAAAACAGAAATGTGCATCTACTATAGGCCGGGCTGTGTGCTACACATAAGGTCTAGGGGCTGAGGTAGATGAGAAAATAATTTCTATAATTTTCCTCCTCTATAAAGCAGGCTTTTTGTTTCTTTTGTGATGAGATTTTTTAAAATTGTGGTAAAATCTATAAGTTTTGCCATTTTAACTATTTTCAAGTGCACAGTTTAGTGGCATTAAGTACATTCACAATGTGGTGCAACCATCACCATTTACATATTTCCAAAACTTTTTCATTGCCCCAAACAGGAACCCTGTACCCATTCAGCCCTAACTCCCCATTCTCCCCTCCCCAGCCCATCACCACCTTTAATCTACTTTCTGTCTTTATAAATTTGCCTATTCTGGAAATATGCTGGACATTTCATATAAGTGGAATCATATAATATCCTTTTGTATTTGGGTGATTTGACTTAGCATAATCTCTCTTTTCTTTTCTTCTTTTTTGAGACAGGGTCTCACTCTATCACCCAGGCTGGAATGCAGTGGCATGATCACAGCTCACTGTAGCCTCTACCTCCTGGGCGCAGGTGATCCTCCCACCTCAGCCCCCTGGGTAGCTGGAACTACAGGTTTGCACCACTATGCCCAGCTAAGTTTTGTATTTTTTTTTTACAGATGGGGTTTCAGGCAGGTCTCATGTTGCCCAGGCTGGTCTTGAACTCCTGGGCTCAAGCGATCTGCCTGCCTTGGCCTCCCAAAGTGCTGGGATTACAGGCGTGACCTGCCACAAGTGGCCAGCATGTTTTCAATGTTCATCCGTGTTGTTGCATGTATCAGCATTCCATTCCTTTTTAAGGTTGAATAATACTCCATTGTATGTATATACCACATTCTGTTTATCCATTCATCTGTTCATAGACACTTGGGTCGTTTCCACATTTTGGCTTTGAGAATAACGCTGCAATGAAAGCTGGCATACAAGTATCTGTTTGAGTACCTGCTTTCAATTCTTTTGGGTACATACTTAAGATTGGAATTGCCAGATCGTATGGTAATCCTATGTTTAAATTTTTAAGAAACTGCCTTACTGTTTTCCATAGCAGCTGCACCATTTTACGTTTCACCAGCAATGTAGGAGGGTTCCAGTTTCCAATCACACTTGTGATTTTCTGGGTTATGTTTTGTCTTTGACTATAGCCTTCACAGTAGATGTGATGAGTCTGTTTTTTGTAAGAGCAAATGTAAGAAGCGGTTTGTTCACCAGTGCACGAGGTGCACATGGGTACATGGAATATAGCTTTGGTGAATGAATAAATGGCCTCTCCTGCTTGCAATATTGTAACATTCCTTTGGATTTGATGTCCTGCTCAACTTTTCCCTGACTCGCCTGTTGACAGGATTTGGAACTCCCATACAGAAGCCCAGCAACACAGAAGAGACCCAGGCAGCAATTCAGATCACAAATCGGGGGCTTTCCTCCAGTGACCATCTGTTCCATCTTTCTACATGTTTCCATGCCTGAAAATCAGTAAAACCTGCTGCTTTAGAATCAGGAAGCCCACTTGGTAACACCTGAAAAGTAAGATAAGCTATAGAGTGTTGTGACTAAGAAACCAAAGCAGTGGGCTAAACAGACTGGCCTGAATTACAGTTCTGCCTCTTGCCATGTGTGGATTCATGGGAAAACTATTCATCCTCTCTGTGCCTTAACTTGGACTTAATCCTATTCTTGTGAGCACTAAAATGAATCAATAAAGGCACTTAGCACAGTGCCTGGCACATTGTGAGGTCTCAGTAAAAGCTGTTATTGTTACTATAATGCTCCAGTATTAATGCACAGACCCAAAGAAAATCCTGCTTCTGCTACTTCCTCTGACCCCCCAAGATCCATGGGAAAACAGAAGTGGCTCCAGAATGAGAGGGCAGACTCGTAACTTCATTTCCTTCATTATTTTCCAGGTACAGAGCCAAGGTTTGAGACAAGGAACCCCTCCGCCATGTTTCCTCACATGGGCTACCCATCCCTCAAAGCTCATTTTGGCAAGGGGTTTAGGGAGAGAGCAGGGCCATCACCACCAGCCTCTCCTGCAAGGCCCAGAACCCACACCTCAAGGAGTCTCAGAGAACTTTCACTGCATTAAAACCCACAGATGAGACTGGAGTCGGTTAAAGTTTCCAAAGAGAAGGTTGATGGACAGACAGGCCAAGAATTCATGGTACAGGGGGCTGTACCATGAGGACCTGGGAGAAAATCCAGGAGGAATGAGCCATGAGGCTAGGCAAGGTGGTATTTCATGTTGGCAGCACCATAATTCTTACATGTAGGGAAGACAGCAGCATTTGGCTTGGCCTGACAGGAAGCTTAGTGTTAGACTGAAGCTTAGTGTTAGACTGAAATATCAAAGTCCCATGGAATAAAATTATAGCTTCTGGGCCCAATACTTTACCTGTGTGTAACTTAAAAGCTTTATTGGACATGGAGACCCTCTAAACAAAACCAAGTGTGAGTGAAGGGTGGTGAAGGAAGGAGTATCAAATAGCAGGGCACTGCAGGTGTGTGTAGAGTAACAATAGATCCTACTTATTGAGCAAGGGGCTAGATGCTTTCCCCATACCCTGTCTCATCGGCATGGAAGAGCAGTACCTTGTGTTAGGCAGTGTTAACCCCATTTTATGGAGGAGGAAACTGAGGTTCTGAGTTAAGAACTAGCTGAATATGTATGCATACATACAGAAAAGGAAGAGAAAGAGAAATTTCTGTGACTTACATATATTCCATATTAGGATGAACTCTCTGAAATTACTACTATTCCACCTTTTCTAACAACAAAAATGACAATTCCACAGGTTTCAACCTAACATAACATTATGTAAATAATTTAATAAGCTAGATATAAAGTATATCCATGTCATATTTTATTCATTTTATAATGTTATCTATAAATTATATAATATGCATAAGAGGATAATGCTTAGTGGTTGGTTGACAAGGTGGATTCTTGAATCAGATTCATGGGAAAGTTGACTCCGTCACTTACGAGCTTCGGGACATGGAATAAATAATGTCCCCTCTGGTGCCTTTGTTCCTCATCTACAAAATGAACTAACAATAGTACCAACCTCACAGAATGGTTGTAAGAATTAAGAAAACACAAAGTGCAAAAACTGTGCCTGGCACATGTTACTTATTAGCAGTCATCACGCTTGCTTTTGTTCACTAATTCCTTGCAAAAATCCTTGGCAATCATCAATGCTACCTTCATTTCACAGTGAGAAGCCTGAGACTCGGAGATTTGCCCAGGATTATACATCTAGCAAGGATGCATCAGGAATTCAAACTCAGGTCTTTCTGAGTCCCAAATCCTGCTGTTTCTTGTAAGCTGCCCAGCTTCCGCTGGGGGTCTCCTTGTGCCTTCATTTGCCATTCAATGAAAGCAGAAGTTGGACCAGCTGACTCTATGGTTCCTTCCAAAAATCCTCATGCAAGGAGGTGATATCAAAGCAGCAGCATCAGAAATAACAGGATCAAATGCTTTTGGTCCCACTGAGCACAGTATCCTTAGCCATGTGGCCAGAAGCATTCGATATTGAGGGTTCCAATTTTTTTTTCTTTTCTGCTATTTCTTTCCAGCCTCCTCAGTACATTTCCTAATTAATCACTCCCACTTAATTTCCTAAAGCAATCACATCCTCCCCACAGGCAAGCGGCCTCGTCTCAGGCAGAAGCACACACACCAGCTGGCCCCTCGGCTATGTGGGAGTGTGTGAGCAGCCCTTGGACACAGCCCAAAGAGTGGCATAGACACAGGAAAAATGCAGTCTGGGAAGCTACACTCAGAGGACA
>NW_012109308.1:1655517-1656213 GCF_000951045.1 Mandrillus leucophaeus | reverse complement strand
ACACTGGGGCACATGCTAGGGCATACACTGGGGCACACACTAGGGCATACACTGGGGCACACACTAGGGCATATGCTAGGGCACACACTAGGGCACATGCTAGGGCACACACTGGGGCACATGCTAGGCCATATGCTGGGGCACACATTAGGGCACACACTGGGGCACATGCCAGGGCACACACTAGTGCATGTGCTAGGGCATACGATAGGGCATATGCTAAGGCACACACGAGGGCACATGCTTTGGTGCGCACTAGGGCACACGCTAGGGCATACACTGGGGCACACGCTATGGCACGCACTAGAGCATATGCTCGGGCACATACTAGGGCACACACTGTGGCACATGCTATGGCACACACTAGGGCACATGCGGGGGCACACACTGGGGCATATGCTATGGCACACACTAGGGCACATGCTATGGCACACACTAGGGCACACGCTAGGGCACACACTGGGGCACACGCTAGGGCACGCACTGGGGCACACGCTAGGGCACTCACTGGGGCACACGCTAGGGCACGCACTGGGGCATATGCTAGGGCACACACTGGGGCACAGGCGAGGGCACGCACTGGGGCACATGCTAGGGCACGCACTGGGGCACATGCGAGGGCACGCACTGGGGCACATGTTAGGGCACGCACTGGCGCACACGCTAGGGCACGCACTGGGGCACACGCTAGGGCAC
>NW_012109308.1:1636218-1654762 GCF_000951045.1 Mandrillus leucophaeus | reverse complement strand
GGAAACAATGGATGTAAAGATTCCTGATAACAGTCTGCTCCATGGACATCTGCAAAAATTTCTGAAGGCACTACAGAGATTAAACACTGTGTGCACACAATTACGTTGCTTTATTAACTTAAGCATACTTCATTGACATTGGGCTAGCCAGTGTTTCTTAACCGGAGGTAATTTTTTCCCCCAGGGGACATTTGGCAATGTCTGGAAACATTTTTTGAGTTGTTATGAAACAAGGGTACAGCTGGAATCTAAGAAGCAGAGGTCAGAAATGTTGCTAAATATAATGAACAGGACAGCCCACCAAACAATAAAAATATCCAACCCAACATGTTAATAGTACTGAAGTGAGAAAGCCTGAGCTATGTGGAAGCTTCCCCTTGCATCCTCTCTACAGAAAGAACTTTTTGAAGATAGAGACTTGGATAGGTTTTGCTGGATATGGGAGAAGCCAGCAGGTGGGAGAACCAGCATCTATAATTATCTCCTCTATGAGGCTCAAGGCCTTGCTTTCATTCTGCCTCCTACAGCCTCTTCTCGTCATTGTCTTAACAACTGTCACCTCAATATATTTCACTCAAAAAAATCTGTTGAAGATGCGCAGGTCGGAAAATAGGCTCTGGGGAAACTGTGGACTTATAAGATGAACCGTCTGAGCCAAGGTCACTCAGCAAGTTGCAGGGCAGACCTGGGAGACAATTCTCCTGGGTCCTGGTCCAGGTCCCTCAGGAAGACATCACTCCATTTTGCTGTTGCCATGGTAATTATAAATCAATTTTGTCTCTCCATTAAAGCAGTTACTCCATAGAACGTTCTCACAAAGGATTGTTGAACTTGCCCTAGTTATTCCAGGGATGTGAAAGTAATCACATTTTTGTATATTCTATAATTCTGGCTATGTTTATGATTGTCCTTCACCTATAATGGTGAGGTTATACTGCATCGTGGTTTTCATGCATTGCTATGACTACTCCAAACAAAGAAAACTGTGCTAGAAGCAACAGCAAGCGATTCTGGTTCACCTTAAGAAAGGACAGGAAAGGAGAACAGAGTGACTTCTATCACCCTTACATTATGCTAAATGTTTTACATATCTTACCTCATTTATTCATCCCTATAATTTGAAGAATTTCTTGAGGTCAATTTTCTCAAACACTGCTGTACATCAGAAACACCTGCAAGGTTTACAAAATCCCAACATCCCAAAAGCACCCCCAAATCATTAAATCCCACTCTCTGGGGATCGGCCTGGGCATCAGTAATTTTTTAAGTCTCCCCAGATGATTGCAATACGCAGGCAAGTTTGAGAACCAGGGCTTCATGACTCATTATCCTTATTTTACAATGATGCTGACATCCTAAAGGAAAAATGAGCTTGCCTAAGGGCACCCAGCTGGTGAAGGGTGAAACTGTGATTCAAACCTGGTCTGCCTTTCTCCAAAGGCCATGCATAATCTTTCTCATTGTGCCATTTTCTCCCCAGAAGTTTGTTGTTTGTGGCTTTCTCGCTCATTTGGAAATTTGGTTGCAATCTTGTGAAGTTGAGTGAAAGGGAATTCTCTAGAAAGCTATCAGGAACTCCTGGATTCAATGTGCATCTTAAGAACAGGTCTTGGGGGGTGGGAGGGAAGCAGGCATAGTCTTGTCTATGCTCTTGAAGGTGCTTAGATGAAATGGAAAACCATCATGTCCAATCTCTTTGTTCCTCTGGTCAAGATTTCAGTTCCAGAAAGAAAGGATCCAATTGACCTGATTGGGTCATAAACTAGCCCTTGACTAGCAGAGGCCAAAAGCCCTGATCAAAAATCTACCAGACTGTATCCCATGGGTGCAGAAAATGACATCCCAATAATGAAAGAAGGGCTGCTGCTAGGAAGAGAGAGGGAACAAGTCCTAGGCAGCCAGAAAACAATGCATGTCTACTACAATGGAGGGGACTGAGAGACTTATGACAATTTCACAGCTACATGATGATCCCAAAGTCAAACTCAGCAAAAATCCAGAGGTTCATCCAATCAAAGTCACTAAGACAGATAAGGATCATTCAGAAGAAATATGCCACTGGAGAAGTGGCCATGGAATGGCCTCAAAATCGTTTGCAAAATGTTGTGAGGTTTGTGCATTTTTCTAAAGACAAGATAAATGTCTTTTATCAGATTATTTAGACTCTTAAAAAGCAGAAAAGATAAGGTTGGGGCTCCTGGGAGGTCTTAGGGAAGAAAACGAGAAGCTAGTAGTCAATGGTTCCTAAGAGAGCTTCAGATCCCAGGAACTACACCGGAAAATGAGCCCCCATGACCTGGCTTGACAGCACAAAGACAAGGCTGGTACAGTTTGCTGAATTTGAGCCAATAGAACAATGCTTAAAAAATAAAAACAAAGGCACTGACAAAAGCAGACACAAGGTAAGAGCTAACATGTTTGCCCACGGTCGCACGGCAGCAAGGGACAGGATCTATCCGGTGAGGAAAGAAAATGTGAACCTCTGAGCAAAACGATTATAACTGGAGGAGGCCAGGGGATCTCTAGGGTCAGAAGCCAACAGGGACAATTAAAACTCAGCTGTGGATGTGTCAAAATAGAGTACTGTCCCAGGCAGCTTACTTGGGACCCTGAGCTCCTTTCCAAAGGGCTAGTTCTCTATCCCATGAGGGTATCTTCCCAGATTTAGGCATCAACAGACACTGCCATGAGGAAACTTGATAAATGAAGCCATTGTGAGTTATTAGTATTACATGAGTCACTGTTCGGTGCATAAATTCATGGACAAACAAAAGAACAAAAATTGTTAACTGTGGCTAATATAGGTACTATTTCAAGTCCCTACTATGTGCCAGGGTCTGAGACAGAAGCGTTACCTGATGGGTCTGAGATAGAAGCTTTTCTCCTCTCCACAATAACCCTACAAGACAGTTACTATAATACCCATTTTACAGATGAGGATCCTGAGACCCAAACAGATGAAGGGACTTATCTACATTCACACAATGAGAAGTGATGGAATTTGAAACCAAGTTTGTCTGACTGGAGTATCCAGGTGCTTGCTACGATGCTACACTGCCTCACAATATGTGTAATTTAGTTAGAGCATTGACTGCGTGTTTTAGGCATTTTGCATTTATTACCCTTAGTTCTTACAACAATCCTTGAGATAAGTTTTACTGTCTTTATGTCTTTTTTTATGAGAAAGACAAGTAATTTTTCAAAGGGCACATTTTGAACACAGATTTTTTTTTTTTTCCCTTGGAGACAGGGTCACACTCTGTCACCCAGGATAGAGTGCAGTGGTGCAATCATGGCACACTGCAGATTGACCTCCTAGACTCAAGTGATCCTTCCCACCTCAGCCTCCTGAGTAACTAGCACCACAGGTGTGTATACTATGCCAGGCTAATTTTTTTATCTTTATATTTTGGTGGGTGTCAAACTCATAGGCTCAAGTGATCCTCCCCTCAGCCTCCCAAAGGGCTGGGATTACACGTGTGAGCCACTGCACCTGGCCCTGAATACAAACTTTTGAATCCAGATCTCTTTGGCACTAAGCTCCTGGTCTTTCCACCAAACCTGCTGCCTATCCAATTCTATTTGATTTTTGAAAATATGTTGATTTTGCCTTATTTTCACAAGCATTGTACTAAGCTTCTATAGAGAAATGTCAGCTCCTGTCCTCAAGGAACTTTTTGTCTACTTAAGAGATTAGATTATATGGTACAGAAAAATGATGATGATAACTATATGGCTGTGGAGGTTTTAAAACATAGCTGCAACTTCTAAGAGACTTCTTCCATGGAGCGATGGCCTCTACCCTTGCATCTGGGCAAGCTTGTACCTGTTCAGCGCAACAGAGCAGAGCAGAAGGGGTACTATGTTGCTTTTAAGGCTCATTCATAAAAAGCCATGCTACTTCTGAGTTGTTCTGAGTTGCTGCACACCTCTTCTCGGAGTGTGGAGCAACCATGTGAGAAGTTAGACTACTCAGAGGCCACCATGTTGTGAGGAAGCTCAAGCCACACAGAGGTCACATGTGTAGGCAGCCAGGTCAACAGTTCCAGCTGAGCCCAGCCTTCAAGTCATCCCAGCCTAGGTGCCAGACATGTGAGTGAACAGCCTGCTCGTGATTCTAGCACCCAGGTATTCAAGTCTCCCCTGGTCATTCCAGACTCTGCAGATGATGCCTCAGACTGTATGGAGCAGAAATAAGCTGTCTCTACTGCACTATGTCCAAAATCCAGACCTAGAGAATCACTGAGCATGATAAAATGGTCGTCACTTTAGAATACTAAGTTTTGGGGTGGATTGTTAAGCAGCAAAATATAGCCGTGATAATGGCTTTTTGAGTGATTATTTAATGCCAGACACTGTCCTCTAAGCTTGACATGTATTACCTCATTTGATCTTCCTAATAAGCTAGGGAAGCAGGTTACTATTAAAGACCATGCCCAAGATTACTTAGCTACTAATGGCATTCAAAACCGGGTCACACTAACTCCAGCATCAAAGTATCAATAATCTAAACTGCTATACTACAGAGGAAGCAAAATTTTGTCTCCGAATAAAACCTACAAAGCCCCAAGCCAATCAGTTTTAAGAAACACTAACTGCTATTTTTTTTAAACTAAACATCTTTTTTTTTTTCTTAATTTCAGAAGGCTTACTGTGGAGCTGAGCTAATTATTTGAGCCTTAATCAAGGACCAGCCACTCCCCGAAGCAGCTGTCCTGGCCTCTCTCTGGCCTCTAGAAAGTCTCTTGAGTTAGACGGATATTGGCTCAGGTCTAAACCCCAAATCCCAGCCCCTAGAAGTGAGGATGCATAGGGCTGAAAGGATCCTTGGAGATCATCCAGTCTACTTCCCTCATCCCCTTTAAAGATCAGGAAACTGAGGCCCAGGGAGGTCAAATGACTTGTCCAAGGTCACACGGTGTGTCAGAGGTACGGCCAGGTCTCCAAATTCCCAGGCAAGCATTCTTTCCACTACACCATGCTGCAGTTGCTAAAAATTCCCCAGAGCCGCCTCCCTCGGCCCTCCTCTTGACAAAGCTATTTTCCCCCCACACAACTACACACAGTCACATTTGGCAAGAGGTGCTATCAGCCCTGCTCTGCTCATGAAATGCCGTTTTGCAATGGGGCCTCTTTGTTCGTTAGCAACACAGACAAAGAAAACTGTAGTGCAGTCTTCTTGGAAGAAGATGTTTCTTGTTTTGAAGACGGGAAGAGAGCTTCCTGACTGAACATGGCTTGAATCAGCATGCAGCTCCAGTCAGGAAAGAACCCAGAGGAGACTTGGGTCTTTGCAAAATTTCTAGAATGTACAAGGAGGGCACACGGCAGGGGGAAGCTTATGGGAAATGTTTCAGAAAGTACTAAAATGTACGCCTAAACAGAGTAAACAGAGCAGATTGGTTACCATCTTGTGCTATGAAGCAATTAGAAGGGGAGGGGTGTTGGTGGAGAACTAGAGTCATTAAAAGCTCCATGAAGCAACTGGCCTTCCCATTTTTGAATTCCTGCTCCAGTCCTGGTTCCCAGTGTTCCTTCCCTTGCCGTTTTCTTCAGCTGGGATCTTCCCTCTCTAGGCTTTAAATAAGCTGCAGGCTTGGTGCTGAGAGCCCTCAGGATATGATCTGCCATCCCGAGTCACCCATCTGGTGCCTCTCCCCTCTGCTTCCACATGATTCCCTTATTTTTTGTACTAGATGTGGTCCCTCTTCTGTCTCCCTAGCTTCCCAGACTGGCAGAGGCTTCCCATGGCTCTGCATGATCATTGCACAGGATGAGGCAGAAATGAAGGCACCTTTTCACAAGGGCAGACCACACCAGGAAGCTGAGGTCCTCTCTGGTGACCTTCCTAATGCATTTCCCTTTGGAGATGGGCTGAGATCAGTGGGGAGGGAGTAGACCAGATGATCTCCAGAGATACCTCAAAAGCCTGAAAATCTCTTGGCTAGGGAAGGCAACAAGAGGGGGAGGAACAGAACCAAGTTCTGTGGCACAAATTCAGAACTTGTACGCTGGCAGCAGATGGAAAGGGAGGTGCCAGCTTCTAGCAGGAGGGGATGTGGTGGACGCGTTTCTCAGGGCGGTTGCAAGCCACAAGTCTTGCATTCCAAAGGACTGGGTGAATTGCTGCCTGAGAACCTGCCTCTGACACAGCCACAGCATAGGTCTCCAGGCACCAGGTGAGATCTCCAAAAAGAAACTCCACTGACCAAGTGAAGGTTCTTAGACCCTTTCCCCCACAGCAGGGTCTTTCCCATCGCCTACCCCATGCTTACCCAAACCTGACCAAGGCACAAATTTTATTCCAAATCCCTCTCCCTCATTTTCACCAAGGAAAATTCCTCCTGCTGACTTAAACCTAAGAGAGAAAAATAAAGATAATACCTCCTCAGGGAAACGATGTCCTAGCGGTCCCTTGCAGCCCAGGAGGGGAAGGGAAGCTGGCTCCCTAAAGAAGGCCCTGTATCTCCTCATGGCCTCAAATGCTGCTGAGCTGTGTGTCAGTGTTTATGAAATGCTTCTCAAATAAGGTCAGTGTTCTACACAGAGTTAGGACTCTAATAAAATGCAGAACTTGTGCTGTTCGCCAGCTAGGTGCAGAGGCATACTTGAATGCTTTCTCAGATACAATTGTTCTCAGATTAATATTTTCCCCATGAGTTTTTTTTTTTAATTCCACTTGTACTATTTTTTTATGATGTGTGAGGCTTTCTATATATTTGTACCCACTAAAATGGATGAGGGGGACTGCTTTTATCATTGATTCCTGAGGGTTTGGTGCTACCTCCTTCATGGTTCTAGCATTTTTCCCAATCCACAAATCTCCCTGCTCTGAACCTAGCATGGTAGCCTTTGCCTTGTCAGTCATTTGGAGGGAGAGACAGTCTAGACTAACTCTGAAGTTAGTTTGAGCTGTTGTAGTTATCAGAACATTTCACTTGCTTTATTCTTTGTGGTAGACACCCAATAAATGGCCCCTTTAAATGGTTCCATCCTTCATGGATTCCCTTATTTGGTCCTACTGTCTTAGACACTGTCACTTATTAATAAGCCAGTGCTCTAAACTCCACCTGGTTAAGCTGCTGACATGACTGGTGAGAGGTTATATTTTAATTTGTAAAAGATGCATCTTGTTAAATGAAAAGGAAACTGGAACAAGAGTTTGAAGACATGGGTGACTCTGAGCAAGGTTTTGGAGCTCCCTGAGTTTCTTCATCTGTAAATGAAAGCTTCTAAAATATACCCTGATCGTCTTCCAGATATAGGATTTAGTGGTTCAATTCAGATATTGTGGGTGGACTCATTAAGGTATTCGCATAGCACTAAATTTAGAAGGCATTTGGAGACATCTGATCTCATTTAAACCTTGCATCAGCCCCCTGAGATGAGTGTTATTTCCCCCATTCCAAAGGTTATAGATGAGACAATGGAGACCGCAAAGGTACTCAGACAGGTGGGGCAGTTAGAAAGTGACAGAAGCCAGGATTCAGCCTAGGTCTTTCTACTACATCCAAATTGTACTCCCCGTTGGCTTCCCACTAATTCCACTTAGAATCCCCATACTCAGAACGCTTTCTACCTATATTCTAGAGCTGGGGAGAGAAGAGGAGGAGAGAAAGAAAGAATGTCAGCAAAGTACTAGATAGTCCAGAAATTTCTGCAACACATTTCTGAGCAGGACAGCTCTCCAATGAGATCATCACTGCTGTGCTTTTTAATTACAAAATGCTCTGTCCTATTTGGGGTACAGGGAGTTCAGGAGTATGTCTAAGGAATTCATCATTTAAAGAGTCCAGCCCTGGGGCACCTTTGCATGCTACCCTGGACATGATAAAAGATTTCAAATAGCCATAAAAATGAAGTCTGAGGTTGTTTCCAGGGCAGAGCTCTGAGTTCATTGCAAGTCTCCAGTCTCCAGTGAAGGTCCAGGCCATGAAATCCAATTTCAGGACGTGGGGTTCTGATGGTGACAGTCCAAATTCAATACCAAGACTATGGAGAACTACATAGCGGGCAGTAGAGGGCAAGAAGCCAAGCTAGAAGGATTAAGGCAGGAGCCAGGAGCAGCTAAAGCTCAGGGAGAGATGCAAACATGCATAATTTCATGGCCAAGTCATAACACTCCGATTAGAAGAGGATCATGGACTCCACAGCATGCAGACATACCTGAGTTAGGGCACTCACTAGGGCACATGCTAGGGCATACGCTAGGGCACATACTAGGGTATATGCTAGAACATACACCAGGGCATATGCTAGGGCACACACTAGGGCATACACTAGGACACACGCTAGGGCACAGGCCAGGGCACACACTAGGGCATATGCTAGAATGTACACTAGGGCATATGCTAGGGCACACACTAGGGCATATGCTAGGGCACACACTAGGGCATACACTAGGGCACAGCCTAGGGCATACACTGGGGCACATGCTAGGGCATACACTGGGGCACACACTAGGGCATATGCTAGGGCACACACTAGGGCATACACTAGGGCACAGCCTAGGGCATACACTGGGGCACATGCTAGGGCATACACTGGGGCACACACTAGGGCATACACTGGGGCACACACTAGGGCATATGCTAGGGCACACACTAGGGCATACACTAGGGCACAGCCTGTCTCTTATACACATCTAGATGTGTATAAGAGACAGGGCACACACTGGGGCACATGCGAGGGCACGCACTGGGGCACATGTTAGGGCACGCACTGGGGCACATGCTATGGCACGCACTAGGGCATATGCTAGGGCACACACTAGGGCATACATAGGGCATGCGCTAGGGGTACACTAGGGAACACACTAGGGCACATGCTAGGGCAAAGGATGGGTATACCTGGTAACAGACAGGAGCTAGAGAGGTAGAAAAACCCAAGAGGGAGGCAAGGTGGGTGGTTAAGTGTGCTGGCAGACTTTCAGGAGCCACAAGATACACTGCTGCCAAAGTGCAGAATGAATCACGGGTCAGGAACCAGATTGGCATTTAGGACAAGAGAAGAGGAGTCGGAGCCCACACAAGCAGTGATATGGCCGTGATAAGTGCAGTCACACTCGACTCCAGCCAGGATCCATCTTACGTACATCCTGTTGGAACAGGACCTGATGCCAGGGCAGGTGGAGCCCAGAGATCCCAACTAAGAGAAAACAAGTGGTGCATCTAACGGCAAAGGAAGATGACTCCTGCCAACATTTGAGTAGATGCTTGAGGGGGAAAATACTACTCAGCAAGATTCATCAGAACTACTCTTGGAGGGTGTATCCCCTCAAACCCGAAATTTAAAAAACAGTCAGTGGACACATACCATGGAGATTTTTTCCTAAGATTTGGATTCTGTTCTAAACATCCCTATGAGATAAAACTTCCCAAAGTGCTGCTGCCATCATTTTAAGTTGGGCTCAGGAGCATCTAATCATGAACTTCCGTGACTGTACCACGGTCCCATTCCTATGTACAGGGACCCTATTAGTCTTCAAGCTCCGATACAAAGGCCACCTATTTCCCCAAACTGGACATGATGGCTCTGTTTCACCAGGTGTCCAGATCACATCCTTGACATTCCTCTAGATGCTCTGCATCAAACAGGGGCTCCTTGATTTAAGTTGAACTCATCATGTTCTTCTTCTAGTTGTTACTTGAGAATGGAGTTTAGAAGACAGAAAAGGAGGTTGACTTGAAAGATTCTGAAGGAATGACATGACCAGGGGTTGGCGTGCAGCCTCTGAGACCAGCCTGGCTGGATGAACCCTGCCTCTCCTGTTCCCGACTGGGGATGTCATTTCACCTCTCTCATATAGTTGTCGCATCTATAAAATGCAGACAGTCCTCCTGCCTACTTCACATAACTCTTCGAATAGGAAATGACCCCATGCATATAAAGTGTAAGAGCAGTGCCAGGCACAAAGAATGGCTCAATAAATGCCAGCTATTGTTATGGTGATGACTGTTGTTGTTGTTGTTTATAGAGGCTTGGGGACCCTGTAGGCCTCGGTCCCCTATGCTTCATGCTCCATCATGTCTGTTCCCAGAACTACTCCAGAAAATGTGCCCGATGCCAGTGGGTACCCAAGATGCTAAGAGAAATCACTGTGTTTAAAAACCTGAAGCTACCTGAGCTCTGCTATTGGCAGAAAGGCTCAGTCCCTCAGGCTAAACTTTTTACCAGGAGAGAATAATATATATATACATACACATTCAACATACACACACATACATGCGTCATATCCTGTGCTGGTGGGACTTGTGGTACTAGCCTAATAGGACAAAAATGAAGCTAAAGTCATGATGGAAAGTTCCATGAGAAACCAAGAGTATAGAGAAAATTTAGCAAGCTGAAGAATTAAGCATTAATGGGAAATTATTCCAGAGAAAATATGAACCAACAGGACCCCAGGGAAAGAAGATGCTACAAGCCAAGAAGACCTCAACATTTTTTTTCCATCCCAGCCAGAAAGAATGGGGCAATATATTTATGTAATCCAAATGCCAGATTGTAGAAAGATTTCGGGAAAAAACGCACAGAGAACTCTGCTGATTATATTGACAACTTGGATAAGGATCCATAGGGCAAGCTCATTAAAATTGCAGAGGAAATAAATAGTGGGAGATGGGGAAAGGAGTAGTTAATTGCTAGATGAGGAAATCGAAATAGAAAATGCTCCTGAAAAGCTGATGAAATGAAATGATTTGCCAAAAGTTAATTACGGTAAATGCAAAGTGTTGCACTTAGACTCCAAAAAGTCAACTGCACAAGTCTAGAAGGGGGGACAACAAACTAACAGCAGGGAAGGCTGGGGAGATATGGGGGTGTCAGGCAGCTTGGTCAAAATGAGCCCACCCAGGGCTGTGGCTGTCCAAAGTGAAAAGGTTCTTTTGAATATGCTGGCTGATAGAAGTCAAATAAAACAGTGAGGGCGTGGAAGGTCTCCTTCTAACTAATGCAGTCCGAGAAGATTGGAATCCATTTAGAGGAAGAGAAGTAGGCATGGAGGACAAGGCCTATGCCCAAACCGTATCACATACAGAACAGTTGAGACGATTGTAAAAATGTTAGGAGACTCGGGTAAATGGGTGGTGAGAAACACCACAGCAATAAGACTTCCAAAAACTTGTCATTTGGAAAAAAGATTATACTTGCCCTGGGTAATGACAATCAATAAGAGATAAGTCCAACTCCCACACAAAGGACATTTTCTTATTAGGACTGTGTTTTTTAATGGAATAAATTGCTTTAGGAAGAACTGAGCTCCTCATCACTAGATATCATCAAGCAAAGGAGGCTAACTGACCACCTTCCCTGAAATTGTGCTGATGGAAGACCAACCTTTGTGTGGTTGGAACTTGGACAAAAGGACTTCTTCCAACCCCGATGATCCATATTTTTCTTCATGAAGCTTTATCCTGATCATGCTCTGATAGGAGGTCTACACTCAGTAAGACTTTTGATCATAATAACAACAGGAATATTGATAGAGGGAGCTCTTGGTTCCAGGCAGCCTATGTGGATTAATACAGCATCCTTTGAAGGGAGTATTATTATTATTCTCATTTATCAGATGGGAAGACTGAGGCCCATCCAGCTAGTAGATGACAGAACCGGGATTTGGGTCCCAGAGTCTCGCTCTAGTGGCACATTTTCCCATCTTCTCTGTCCACTCAGTACAGAAGGTTCTAATCATGCACCCTTTGGCCAGGGTTTCACTGTATCAAACATGGTACTGACAACACAACTATGAAGACCACAGTGAGTGGGGAAGAAAGGTTAGCCTCTCAACAGGCCAGCAGTCACAGTAGTTACAGATCACAGTCCAGGCCTGCAAAGCAGAGAGGTAGAGGACTCATGAGCATCCAACCTTGGCAAGGTTGATTTGAATTTAAGGATGGGGAACAATGAAGAACGGAGAGCACAGGGAGCTCAGCACAGTGCCAGGGCACCCTCTGCAGCCATCCAGCTTGGGATTAGCAGTGGTCCAGAGGAGCTAGCTCTCTAGGAACGCCTCCACCCCTTGTTTTTCCCTTCCTTCCGGCAGTTCTAAAAAGGGTTAAGACCACCTTACATAATGAGGGTGGAGCCTGCTAGTAAATACAGCTGTCTCAAGTAAAAGCAGTAATAGAGGCAGACATGGGAAGTCAGTAAAAGGAGGTATTTAGGGAAAGATAGAAGGAATGAACATTGAAAAAAAAGTCAGGGCTAAAAATTCCCCATGAAAACCCACCGCCAAAAAATAAATAAATAAAATACATTCCTTATTTAAATATACCACAAAGCAACACACCCATGGGACAGACCTAAACCACTTTCACCATAATTCCCCTTCTGTGGAACAGAGGCCAACCTGGGCTTTGCTGTAGAGGCAGGACCAAGAGCAGAGAGAGAAAAGGAGGGGCCCAGCCAAGAGGGTACTGGGCACAGCCCACAGGCAGGCAAGGAACTTGCCTCCACAGGGCTCTGGGTTGGAGCAAATTTGGGGTGGGCATCTCAAACCTTCCAGCTGGACAGGGCCTGAGATGAAGATATAAAAGTAATAGCCATGGTCACTAACAGGAATAGTTTAGGGAGGGCTCCTATGGTGCAGTCACGCATTACTTAATGATGGGGATATGTTCTAAGAAACTCATCATTAGGCGATTTCGTCATTGTGCAAACCTCATAGAGTGCACTCACACAAGCCCAGAGGGTCTAGCCTACTACACGCCTAGGCTATATGGGATAGCCTATTGCTCCTAAACTCCAAACCTGCATAGCATGTTCCTCTACTGAACACTGTAAGCCACTGCAATCCAATCGTGAGTATGTGTGTTTCTAAACATACCTAAACATAGAAAAGGTACAATCAAAATATGGTAGGAAAGATAAAAAATGGTACATCCGCATAGGGCATTTAGCAGGAATAAAGTTTACAGGACTGGAAGTTGCTCTGGGTGAGTCAGTGAGTGAGTGCTGAGTGAATGCGAAGGCCTAGGACATTACTGCACACTACTGGAGACTTTATCAACATTATACACTTAGGTGATACTACATGTATTAAAAATAAAGTGATGGCACTATGATGTTACAAAAGCTACGACATCACTAGGCGATAGGAATTCTTCAGCTCCATTTTAACCTTACGAGACCACCATCCTCTATGTTGTCCACTATGTCTTTTTACGTGGCACACGACTGTACTGTGTTAAGCACTTTCCTGTATATTATTTCATTTAATCCCCCCAATAGGGAAGATTCATCATACATACTTTACAGTTAAGAAATCACAGAGGGATAAACAATCACAGCAATGAGTGAACAACACTCATTGTTGGAGGAACCGTTGTAGGAACCGTGCTGAGCGCATTACAGGGACTGCCTCAGGTTACATTCACAGCATCCCCATGAAGACAGTGCACTTATCGTCCTGGTATCACAGGTGTGGAAACAGGTACAAAAGAATTAAACACACTGCAGTCAACAATAGTGTAACACGCCCACAGTGCAACAGCAAGATGTAACAGAGCTGCAATTCAAGCCCAGAGTTGTCTGTCTCCAGAGCGCCTGCCCTAACCACAATGCTTAGGGGTTGGGAACCTTCTTGCCACAGCCCACATTGCCAAGGTGAGAGATCCTACAGCTGCAACCCACTATTCATTCTCACTTTCCTGGGGAGACAGAACTCTGTGACAACAAACAATACCGGAGAGAAAACAACATAACAATCAAAATGGCAAAAACGCAGAAATACTAGAAAATCCAGATGATCAACAAAAGCAGAACTTATCAATTAATACAAGAAGAGCAGCAATCAAAACCCACAGAGCGCTCAGGATGATGCTGATGAGTTCCTGATTAGAAAGCCCTATGGTTTAAGTGCTCAGGATTTCCAGCTCTTTTCATGGGCATGTGCACAGTAGGAGTTTTGCAAGGTTGCTAAGCAATGCCTGGCAACCAGACTCCAGAGCAGATCACTCAACAGGAGTCCTTGGTAACTCTAGTAAGGCAATAAATATTAGTTCATAAAATCCAAATTTTAGATACCCTTAATAACTCATGACATAGGTTACTAGTAAGGATCCCTTAGTTATACACCAGAATGCAGATATGTAATGGCCCATCCTTCACTTGTAAGAACTAAAGAAAGACTTCTAGTTTTGAGGTTCAGTATTCCTTTATTGAATACACATTTGCTGAAAACCTACTGTGTGCCAGGCCCTGTTCTAGACACTAGGGAGGCAGATACTGACAGTCCCCCAATGGACTATAACCCCTAAGAAAATCACTAAGACTATGCAAGAATTCTACTTTCACGAAAATGAGGCCCAGAGAGGTAATGCAATCTGTCCAAAATTGCACAGCACCCTGGAGGCTAGACCGGTCCACTGGAGGCAGGTCCACTCAGCCGCTCCTTAGTCTGTCCAGAAGGGCACTGTTTCCCTAAAAGGTCACATCACCATGGTTGACCCAGAGAGACCCCATGATTTACTAGCTTGTCCCTGTCTTCTAAGTTGACCCTGAGGGCTGGAAGTACCAGGACACAGGCCTTGGCTACTGAGCATCTTGGAAAGTCTCCCACTTGACCTCAGGACCTCTGTGGTCAAGTGAGGGAAAGCCTATGACATGGTGTCAGTTTTTATTGGACCAAACCACCGGCAAAGCTAGCCGTCATCTGGAGTGATGGAGAAAATTAAGTTACCACATTCTCACGTTTCAGCCTTTCGCCCGTTCTCCTTCGCAAACAGGAAATGTTTATTTAAATATAGCAGTCTCCAGCATGTTCCAGAGCCAAGTGAAAAACCAAAGATGTCCACTCTTGCCCCCACTCCACCGTTCAGGCCACCCCTCACTGCAGTGAGAAATGGGCCTCTGCCTGCCTCTAGGCAGGAGGGCAGGATGGGGAGAAGTGGCCCCACATGAGAGTTCATTTTCATCTGCCTCCTCTTTTTCCAGGCTGAGATTGTGGTTGGAGAAGAATTACATCTGTGGGCTCCTTTTGTAGTCAGAAGGGTAAGTGCAACATCTGTTTACTCTGTGCTCCATGGTAAATGTTTGGTTTCAGGCACCGCCATCCACTTCCTCTGCTCTCGTCCTCTATCTTTGCTGCACGGATAATAAATTACACTGAATTCTTCTCTGCATTTATTTAGCTTTCTTGTGGGTGTCACCTCCTCATGGAGGGGGAAAAATTGTCAGTAGTTTATAAAAGACAGAGAGTTTCTTTTTCTGCGTGATGTGCTGACATTATAGGGAATACCTTGGAACATGGACCCCCAACTCTGATTCTGGCTTAATTATGAACAATTCAGGCCCCATTCCAGGCCTGAAGCAAAGTCCAAATGCTGAGCACATTATCCCCACTCAGGTTTTCCTTAATGTCGTAACACAAGGTTTCAGAAGTCAGAAACATCCAGAGAAGCAATATACACAGACACACACACACACACACACACACACACACACACACACCCCTTCATCAAAGGCTTTTTGGGAGGCAGAGTACCAAGAATGGAGAACGGAGAAAATGCTGTTTCTTTGTTTTAAAACACAATTTAAACATTTGAGATCAGAAAACCGGATTTTAGGAAGGTCCTGAGCATCTGATGACAGTGCTGACAAAACATGCCCTATGGCAAAATGAACCCTGGGAAGTTCAAAAGGCTCACCAGAGCAAGTTGCCTTCTATCTTTTGCTTACATTCTTTACATTGAAGTGCTGGTTTTCTTCTGTATATGCAATGATTCTATATACAGTTTCTGGAATGCAGTAGAGGTTCAAGTCATGTTTGTTCTCAAACTCCTAGGCTCAAGCGATCCTCTCACCTCAGCCTCCCAAAGTGCTGGGATAACAGGCATGAGCCACTGCGCCCGGCCTCACGTAATGTGTGTTGAATGAATGAAGGCAGGAATAAATGAGTGATTCTTCTCTGAAGAAATCCTTGGCAGAGCATAAAAATGCCAAATATCCCCCAAGAGTTTTCAGAATTGAAATGTTACATCTGAGTTGGCTGAGAGAGAGTGTGGTGCAGGACTTTGGTGGTGAAAAACTGTTGGTGGACTGCCCTGAAACCCTGAAGTGAACCTGACCCAGCTTGCTCCTAAAGACTGTCCCCGATTCCCAGGGAGGAAGGAGACTAGAATGAGATACCATCGCGGCACCCCCATGCACCCTAGCCAAAGTGGCACCAGTGACCACAACTGAGGCAGAAGAGACCAGAGATATCAAAGCAGCTCCTGCTCTCCCACTGCCTGTTAAGGACTGCAGCAGGGGGCCTATGGGAACTACCAGGACTCCAGTCTCTGCCCTGTTTCTCCAGTTCTAGAGTTGATGGGTTGCCCTGAGCTGCACAGATCTCCTACAGGAGATGACCGGGTGGCGTGCTGGCATGGGTGCTGTTCCTGCAGCTCTGGAAAACTTCCTACATACCAGGAGGAAAGGGACTTACTCTCCTTGGTTTCCCAAACATGGAGCACGGTTTTGAAGATGGAGAAGAAGTAGTTTCAAGACCCCAAGCATCAGAGCTAACATCAAAGTGAGCTGAACATTTGCAGGGCATACCAGAAGCAGAAGCAACAGCAGCCTGTTCTAAGATCCAAGCCCAGCCAGAAACCTCCCAGGACTGTCTGTTTATAGATTGTGGTCCAAACTGACCCTTGTTCCAAGGATGACCAGCAGAGTGATAAGGGTTGTGGGCTTAGGAACCAATCAGGCTTGGATTCAAACACTTCACTAGCTGCATGACCTTGAGTGAATGACAAGACGACTTAACTGTAAAATGGAGTAATAAGCATTGCCTATGTAACTAACAGGACTGTTGGAGAGATTCAATGAGATAATACATGTACACAAATCAAGGCATGCAAAGCATTTATCAAACAATAGCTATAGTTATTATTTCACTAAGTCATGTGGCTAGCACTGGTGTGACAAGGAGGGGAACTTAGTTTACAAGGTGCAGGTATCTAAAAATACCACTAAAACAAGTTTTGCACTCCTATGGACTAACATAATGTCTGAATTAAGGTGTGAAAAACTGGATTTTGGCCCCTTTATTGCCATCAACTTGCTGTGTTTTCCTGGGCAAGTCATTTTATACTTCCAAGCCTGGTTTTTGACATTTGTTAATAATTCGGCTCTCACCCTTTAGGATTCTGTGGTTCAACCCAACAAAACAATCATTGCACTTGAGGAAAAAAAAAAAAAAGTTTTCAGCCAAAGGAAAAAGAGAGCATCAGGAATAAGGAAGACAGTTCTGCTGAGTCTCCACCCAGAGACGCACAAAGAAGTGGAAGAGAAGAGGAGGTGGGGTGACAGGAGGTGACTAACAGGAATAACACACTCTAGGACAATGCTTGTCATCACTACTCTCTTCCAGCCTGAAGTCAAGAAAGCAGAGTGGAAGATCCAGGCGCCTACCCCTAAGGCACGTGAGGAAGGGGAGAAGAGGGAGAGCAAGACACGGAGGGAATCCACCACACTACAGCAAACCCTCACCCACTTCTCGGCTGGGTTCCCAGTAAGGCTCCCACCCACTCCCGCGTTTCTCCCCCACTCCCTTACCCCACCCCAACTGCGGACTAAGAGGAGCCCACCCCGGAGTCCAAGTTTTGAATCTGGTCCGAGGATCAAAATGATAAATGTTTCCAAAACGTTGACATATGAAAAGTAAATATTTGGTTGCACAATTGGGGCTAAAACTAGGGTCAATCCACCCCATTCTGCAAGCGCCTCTCCATTCGCTGCCAAGTCCAGGATCCGAGGCTGAGTGCGGTTTGTAAGATTATAACGCTCGGTCTCATTCGAAGAGCTGTCAGCATTTCCATTCTCCGGCCCCTTCGTTCGGGGAGGCATTTATAACCGAGCCATAAAAAATTCACCCGGGGCTGCAACTTGGCATCTCCCAGACTGCTTTCCAGGCAGAGCGGGTTTTGCGAGCACCCACTCTGAATCTGTCCAGTTCCTCAGAAGTTAAACCTTCACCCACACTCTCAACTTTCCTTGCAAGGGCAGCCAGAGAGCGGCTGGCCCATTCTGATCTCCAAGCAGGTCAACAGTCTCGGGCCCTTTCTCCCGCCTCTGCGCCTTGACGGCCCATCATCCTATAGCTTTCTCCTTCGCCCGCCCCCCTTTTTAATGAGCGCAGACCCCTGACCCTCACCCTAAGACCTTGAGGCTGCAGTGCTCTTGCCTCCCCTCGCCTCTCGCCAGCTACTCCTCGGAAGCTGTCAGCGGGCCCTGCGTCTGGAACCCTCACCCCTGGAGAAGCACTGCTCTTGGCTCATCGCGGGGGGTTTGGAGACCTCTCTTTCCAGATCGGACCAAGCCTACAGACTCCCAGCTCGGAGAGCGAGGGATCCTATCCAGGAAGGGATGGGAATAGAGACTGCATCCAGGGAGGTCGAAAGGAAAGGAGGGATCTGGCGCCTGGGGCCACCTCGGTGGGACCCAGGTGGGTGGCCCGCGTGGGGTGGGGCAGGGGTACTCACAGGCGCTCAGCGTTGCGGGGGATGCCCCGAGGAACCGCGCGGAGGCCCAGCCCGTGGCAATCCACGCTGGCGGCGGAGCA
>NW_012109308.1:1565243-1635638 GCF_000951045.1 Mandrillus leucophaeus | reverse complement strand
CCCTCCCGCCCCCCCTCAAAAAAAACGCCAACTCCGCCTCCCATTGGCTGCGCCGCGCGTCATGTCGACTAAGTTGGGAACTTTGCTGGAGCGACCGAGAGCCTGGAGGGAGGAGGCAGTAGAGGAGGGAGAGAGAAGGAACCAGGGAAGGAAAGGGGCTCGGCCAGCAGGGCCCCGGGAAAGAAACACTGAAACTCATTCACTGTTAGGAGCCAAGGACGGATAAGGCTCCTGACACTTTTTTTTTTTTTTTTTTTAATTCTTGCACTGAGCTGAGCACTCTACTCATATTCTTTACTTAAGTCCACGATCTTCCAAGGGGGCATCTGAAAACAGCTCAGAGAAGTGAAGCGACTTGCTGGAGATCGCACAGCTGCTAGGGACGCCAAACCATGGCACTGTCGCCCACGAAGCCGCTTCCCTACTGCACCTAGTACTCATGGCAAAGATCCGCAATTTTGCGGTTGACACCAATGTACTCCACAGCTACACACACACACACACACACACAAACACACACACACACGGTGGTCCATGTTGTTGAGGTCACTGGTGGCAAACCTTACCCGGAAACTTGCCCTGCTTTGCCCAGACCCAACGCTTGGTGGGCTGCTAAAAGTAGTGATGGCAGCGACTCGGACCCCTGGATTGACAATGCCTTCTTCCATCCTTGGGTTTCTGCTTCCTGACTGGGTGACTCTGGGCCAATCGTGTCATCTCTGAGCCTTCATTTTCTCAAATCAGGGGCCACAGTCCTGCCTGGCCTCATCTCCCTGGGTTGTTTGGAGCATCACAGAAGATAACGTGTTTTTGCAAAAGTCATTCGCAGATGAGGCATCCCTTCTGTCCCCAGCGCCTTCTTTCTTCCAGCGTCCGCTTTAAATTGACTAGGTCTGAGCTTTTCCAGATGCCAGTGGGGAGGGGCGCGTGCGTTAGAGGCTCCATAAATACTTGTAGGAATGATTTTGTTTGTTTGTTTGAAAGGAAAGGGCAGGAACTGCAGGAAGTATTGCCCAGATTTCCTTGAGGTCCGCTCATACTGAGAAGGCCTGAATGAGCCCTGCATATATATACACACACACTGGTATCTACATATTCACAGCCACTCACACACTTTCACATACTCAGGCTTACACACACCCATTTACACACACGCAATCACACACACGTGCACATGCATGCGCGCGCGCGCGCGCACACACACACACACAGTGACAACTATACTCCTGAGAGCGCTTCTCTTTTCTTTCATAAGAATGCTATTCTGATTTCTTCTACCTCATTTTCCTTCAAGGAAACTTTGAACTACTTGACCATATCCTGTGAATATATAGCAGAGTTGCACATTTATTGTATTATATTTTGCAGATTTTCAGTCTTAGCTTCGGGCACCCAGTTGCGCGCGCGCGCGCGCACACACACACACACACGCACACTCAAATACACACACACGCACACTCAAACACACGCACGCGCGCACACACACACACACACACTCGAGTCCCTTCATCATTCATATAAACACATTAGGTGCAATTTACTGCTGTTATTCTTGGGAACCGCTTTCTGCACAGAAGGTGTTGTCATCGCCCCCTGGTGGCCGGCGAGGGTCTATGCTCTGGTCCTCAGGGTGACTTCAGCATTTAAGAACTCTAAACATCCTTTCCCCCCTTGCTCTGAAGCTCTCCTCCAAACCTTGAACCAATTTAGTACCAGGACTGAGGCAGATGAGAGAACCGGGCAAGGGCCCAAGGGCACAAAGCGTCTCAGACTGTCTGGAGCAGCAAAGAGTAGGGTTTTCTTTGTTTTCCCAAATGCATGCTAGAGCATGTTTTGCAATCCCTTCGGGCTGGGCCTGGATCTGTGCTCTGGGCGCAGTGGGGGGCTGTGTTTTCCATTTAAGCTGCTCAGAGGGTTTCATGAGCCAGACTATATCTTTAAAGGGCTTTATAGGCATTCAAGTGTGATTTTTCCTGGGAGAAGCCCCTTAGAACAGATGGCAAGGGTCCTTCAGAGTCAATCATCCCCTAGGAGGAGGCAAGTGGGAAATACATGAGGGGCCCAGAGCACCAGGATACACAGAATCATGGAGTGTCTGGGCTGATACAGCCTTAGAAATCACCTAATCCAACATTTCTACAAGTGCCTTCTGATGACTACTGGTTCCACATGTTTCATCATGGGGGAGAAAAAAGTTTCCTTGGGAAAGATAGATTGAGAAATGCTACTCACCTTCACCCCTCTTCAATATCTGCATCAGAGATGAGTGTTTTTAAGACCCTGAGAAGTCCTGCAATAAGGAAAGCAGTTTAAGACTTGTTTAACCCAGTTTCCCAGTATACAGGACGCCTTTTCATGTAAACTGGAAATTCTCTTGGAACATACGTTGAGACCCCAAATAGCTCAACTCTTGTATTTTACTAACAAGGAAGCTGAGTTTCAGAGAAAGGTGGGCATTTATGCAGGGTCGCCTAGCTAATTAGTGAAATAACCAGAGCTAGGACCCGGGGCCTCCGGTGCTGAAAATGTGGCTCGGTCCACTCCCTCAGCTGATTCTGGGCATCTGCAGAAGGCGGCAGCCACCCCATGGAGGAATTACCCTCCTTGGAGAAGACTGGGTATGTCGTTAGGAGGTCAGGCTATTGTTTAGAACTTTCTATGTCCAAAGGCCAAAGGTGGTTTTACACTCTGTGGTGTCATTTTTACAGTTCCACAAAGTCCCTGGACAACTTTTGAACTTTTCCCTTTACTTTTCCGTAGGCTTTTCAAAAGCAAACTACTCGCCCATTACTGCAAGAAACCCCATCTCAGACTTTCTCCTCAACCTGTGTTTCTCAAAAGCAAACTACTCGCCCATTACTGCAAGAAACCCCATCTCAAACTTTCTCCTCAACCTGTGTTTCTCAAAAGCAAACTACTCACCCATTCCTTTAAGAAACCCCATCTCAAACTTTCTCGTCGACCTGTGTTTATCTCCCTGTGTAAGGTACCATCCTACACGTGGCCACCACAATCAGCTGAAGTTTTCTGTTTCCAACCAGCCAGATTAACCATTTGTGCTCACCATTCTCCAATGAATTCTCCAGATCTACTCTCTGCCCACTGTCGGAGGCAGTTCTGTTCCTCAGAACAAACAAAAAACTTTAGCTTATTGAATTTTCAAAAAAAAAAAGACTTTTAAAGAAAGCCATGGATAGCATACAGAACCTAAGGAAAAAATTGAAGATGGAGGCTTCAACAAAGACAAGACCCAAGACAGGATCTAGGTGCCAAACCCAAGATTTCCAAATTCCCAGGAGGGAGCAACGGATTGTCCTGACTTGAGTCACGTGATCTCCCTTTTGGCCAGAGAACACAAGAACTATGGGTGATAGTTTTATGGAAACTGCACTCAGCTGGGCAGGTAGGAGTCCTGCTCTCAAAGGAAAATCCAGGAGCTATTAGCTGAAAAGTGGGTGGGAGTATTGAGAAGGCAAAACAGCTCAAGGAATTTTCCTTCTCTCACACACCACAGCCATTTAATTCTTCAGTTCTGTTCATTCTTCCCCATGACCATCTCTTCACTGTATCCCCTCTTCATCTCTGGTCCTCCTGCTATTGTTCAGATCCTAGTTTCATGCATAGGTATTGCTCACTGGCCCCTACATAATTTCTCTAACTTTATTTCTTAGTTTTTTGCTCCACCAATCCATCCTTTGCCCTGATGATCCAAGGATCCTAAATACAGACCTGACAATGTAATTTTGAACTCTGGAGTTGTTTTCTGCTTCTTCCACCTCATCTGCCACCACTCCTCCACATGCACTCAATACCCATTCCAAAACATCCTTTCCTCCTTTCCTACTCCAGAGTCTGTCTACCCCAGAGTCTGTGTAGCAGCCAAATCCTCCAGTTTAGAAGCTGAATCCTCTGGACTTGTTGGTCCAGACTATTAGGTTCTTGGAGATAGTGACCCTGTAACCCTGTGTAATCCAATTTTTTGAAACTTGTATTATAAAAAGTTTCAGACGTATAGAGATGTCTAATCAAGTTTTGCAATCTTGATATCTAGAGGTGCAAATCTTGGTATCTTGATGATTAATAAATGAATACATGAATGAATGAATAAACAAATGAATGATCTTCCAATCAGCCAGCTTATTTTACATTCTCCTATTGTATTTTTATTCATTTTCATCAGTGTTACTCAATCTTTTGGGGGAAGGGGTGGTTACATTCTTCTAGAATGCTCTTGCAAATGATACACATTGCCCACCCCCACCCCCAATTCTGATATATTTGCTTCACCCCATCAAGACTAACAATTTGAGCTCATTATTCTCCAATTGATTCTTCAGATCCACTCTCTGCCCACTGTCAGAGGCAGTTCTGTTCCCCAGGAAATTAACCTTTACAGACTGCATCACCTCAACTCCCTTGGATCCAGCCATATGGGGAACTAGCTCCGAGAGCTAGAGGAGAGAGGCCAAGGCTTCCTCCATAGGACTACAGTTTGTCAATGGCTGCCTTTCCCTATTGAAGGTCATAGGTCATGTCCAACAGCTGTTTTCTTCAGCTATGGGTCTCCTTGGAAATCACGGCCATCCCATTACGCCTTCGGAGGACAGGAATGGAAATAGCTTTCCACTGCTGCTAAACCTTGGGCATTCCACCCCTTATTGATTTATTTTTTTCTTTCTTTCTTTTTTTTTTTTTGAGATGGAGTCTCACTTTGTCACCCAGGCTAGAGTGCAGTGGCGCAATCTTGGCTCAATGAAGCCTCCGCCTCCTGGGTTCAAGCAGTTCTCTGCCTCAACCTCCCAAGTAGCTGGGATTACAGGCACCCACCACAACACCTGGCTAATTTTTGTATTTTTAGTAGAGATGAGGTTTCGCCATCTTGGCCAGGCTGGTTCATGAACTCCTGACCTCGTGATCCACCCACTTGAGCCTCCCAAAGTGTTGACTTACAGGCGTGAGCCACCGCGTCCCGCCCCCTCGTTGATTTCTTAACCCTGCCTCACCTTTCCATATAGTCCCTTTACCAAACTTTCTTCAGGTGCTCCTTTGAATTATCCATTTCCTACCAGGGACGCTGAAACTGACACACCACCTCACTGAGCTGCTGAGGCAGATCTCCAAGGAGTAGGTAAACAGGAAGCGGGAAGAGAGAAAATGAAACCCCCAATTTGAGATTAAGGCTATGATCCCTATTACATTTTCCTGGGAGAGAGAATAGCTCATGTATGTGAATTTTAGGTCATTTCTGGAGAAATGGCCTAAAAGGGGTAAGGAAGTGGCCTAGGAAAAGATACCATCCATTGGACCTAGAAGGACAGAAGGACATTGTTTTCTTTTTTTTTCTTTTTTTCTTTTTTCTTTTTTTTTGAGACAGAATCATCTTGCTCTGTCGCCCAGACTGGAGTCTAATAGAGCAATCTCGGCTCACTGCAACCTCCGCCTCCCGGGTTCAAGCGATTCTCCTGCCTCAGCCTCCTGAATAGCTGGGATTACAGGCATGCACCACCACACCCAGCTAATTTGTTTTTGTATTTTTAGTAGAGACGGGGTTTTGCCATGTTGGTTAGGCTGGTCTCGAACTCCTGACCTCAGGTGATCAGCCCATCTCAGCCTCCCAAAGTGCTGGGATTACAGGTGTGAGCCACAGCACCCAGCCTGAAGGACATTGTTTTCCATGCAAATACTTCTCTCTTTCTCCCCTGAAAGAGAACGAACAATAAAGGTTTATTGCCAGTTAATCTATTGAGCCTCCCCAAGGGATAAGAACTACTCTGAATACAAAAATGTTTAACGAATGAATATGTAACATAAATTTGATAAATGAATATTAAAATAAGTAACCTATTGATATGGTTAGGCTTTGTGTCCACACCCAAATCTCATCTTGAATTCTAATCCCCATAGTCCCCATGTGTCGAGGGACACCAGGTGGAGGGAATTGAATCCTGGGAGTGGGTTCTCCCATGCTGCTTTCATGACAGTGAATGTGTTCTCATGATACCTGATGGTTTTATAAGGGGCTGTTTCCCCCTTTGCTCCGCACTTCTTCCTGCCGCTTTCCGAAGGAGGTGCCTTGCTTCCCCTTCTCCTTCCATCATGACTGTAATTTTCCCCAGGCCTCCCCAGCCATGCTGAACTGTGAGTCAATTAAACCTCTTGCCTTTATACCCAGTCTCGGGCAGTTCTCTATAGCAGCATGAAAACAGACTCATACACTTATCATGAGGAAGAAGATCGAGCAATAAAACCTTTCAAAATCTATATTCAACTGTAGCGGACAACTATTAATTGACCTTCTGCTCTAACTGTGTGATTATGGTTCCGAATTTTCTTGTTTGTATATGAGCTTGCTTTCCTCAATACACTGATTTTTTTAAGGGGTGGGCACATGACTGAAATGGACCAAGCAGAGTCCTTTCCTGGGATTTTTCCAGCTGAAACTGGAGGAAAAGATCTAGTCGTTCTGGGGCACTAAAACTGTAGCATGTGAGGAACAGGAGTGAGCAACCATGTGGCCCAGTCGAGACTAACCGTAGTGAAAGAGACTAAATTCAATCCATCTTCCAGAAGTGTAAGTGGCATTCAGCGGAATTTACCAATCAAATAAACATTTATTGAGAACTTTAGATACAACCACAGCTGACAAAAATCCAATTGGGAAGACAAAATTAAGATACATGAATGAAGAGAAAAGATATGGTATGTAACTAAATGCTAAGTGATATGGGTCACGTAGTAAGTGCTACACAAATTCTGAAGAGGGAGAAATCACTTCAAGCTGGGAAGGAGGGCTGAATAATTCAGTCTGGCGTTTGAAGGATGCATGGGTTTGCTAATGTCAATGAGAGGGAGAAGGGTTCTGGCATTGAGAGAAACAGAGGCAGGGTGGTAGGAATAGAATAGTGTTTGAGCTGCGAAGAAGGCTTTGAGAATGTGGAGTATAAGAGAGTTTGGAGCACATTTCTATTTGCCTAAGAGACAATTGGAGAAAAAAAAGTTTTGATACCTAATTTGCCCATGACTGTGGCTTGGCTGCCTTGCTTTAGAAACTGGAGGACTCTGTGTAGAGGCAATGGCTCTGACTTTGAGAGGTGATACAAATTGGAATCCTCAGAAAGGAACCAGAAATATGTCCCCAGTTCAACTTTGCCCTGGTCTGAGAGGAAGCCAGATGATTTGGGAGCTCTTGGTTCTCTAAACTGGTGCAGCAAGAGGCAAGTCAGCCAGGTGTGGGGTCAGGCTCTTGGTCCTCAGAGCCAGAGTGCTGACCCGAGAGGCCTGGCAGACAGATGAATGTGATCACGGACCTCTCCAAATTGTACAGGGAAGATTTGTCTCATATTTGAGCAAAGAAAGAACTGTCACTAGGGAGATGGCTCTCCAATTTGAGGAACATTAATCACCTAATTAACCAGAACACCTGCTCATAAAAATGGTCCCACCCAGGGAATCAAGTTAAACAAAGCATGAGGATGTGCTGCACAGACTTAGCTGTGGCATCTGTATCCTTGGCTGGCCTCCTTGGGCACTGAGGCTCACAATACTCTCCAGCCAGCTGTTGGGCTTGACAGAGGCTTCCAAACACCAGCCTTGTTTAGCAAGTCGCGATTAGTGAAAAACTCAGAGAACTCCTCTTGCAACTTACCTTGAATCGTGGATACTGGTGAAAGTGCTGGCCAGTATTCTGAGTGTTTTGCATACATTAAGTCTCTAATACAACAACCAAAGGAAATCTCTTACTGTTGCTGAGGCTAGTGTGATGCTCACAGATCTAGTTTCTTCTTCTGGGCACATGGGAAGACTGCATTTCCCAGCCTCCATTGCAGTGAGGTTGGTGCCACGTGCCTCATTCTGACCAAAGGAGCATGTGCAAAAGTGGTGCATACCACTTCCGGACTTGGTCTTGGAAACTTCTTATGCAATCAATACAGTGCTCTCTCTTTGTCTATTAGCTGGACACATAGAGGGGATTCAGGGAAGGATCCCAGGGTGTCCTGAGAGAATGGCAGAGATACAGAAAGAAAGGCCCTGGAATTCCTAAATCACCACATAGAAGATGGTGGCCAAACAGTCTGTACTATGAGAAAAAACTAAACTTCCCACTGAGATTTGAAGGTTTGAATCACTGATGCAATCTTGGCAATTATGTTTCCTCAAATCACACAGGACCAATCTTAGAGAAAGCTGCTACCTATGTGGTATGATTTCAGAAACTTCAGGAAATTCCTCCATCCCAAAATAATACCTCCTCCTATTGGTTAATCACTGACATGCTTTTAAATAGGAACCCTCATTATCTGTTCTTTACTTACCTTAGCATTCCTTCAACATATATTTGTGGAATAGTTTTTAGGTTCAGATAATCCTGGAAGTGTTATGGTGATGAAAAAGTAAACATGGTTGCTATTCTCGTAGAATGTTATATGGGAAACAGATGTAAAACAACCAATTACACAAGAACATTAATACATACTTACAAATTATAAAAGTTAGGAAGGGAATGAATAGGGTGATGTAATAAAGATAAATAGAAGTTGGCAAAGTTTCAAAAAAAGTAGTCAGGGAAGGAGACTTAAAGTATAAAAAGAATCTAGCTATGATGTGTGAGATATGGAAGCGAGTAGGTCATTATTCTAAGAGAGACAACAGCACATGCAAAGGCGTTAAAGTATGACTTTGATAGCTGGAGAAACATAGGAAAGGCACTGTGGTTAGATCCTAGAAAGGGAAGGAGATCTGTTCTGGGAAGGTTAGAATTATTTCTCCTTCACTATTGCATTGAGCCCAGTATACATGAAGTACTCTGGTGAGTGACATTCCTCCGTTCATTTGTGTATAAGAAGGGAAGCCTGGCCAGGCGCGGTGGCTGACGCCTGTAATCCCAGCACTTTGGGAAGCCTAGGCGAGCAGACCACCCGACATCAGGACTTCAAGACAAGCCTGGCCAACTTGGGGAAACCCTGTCTCTACTAAAAATACAAAATCAGCCGTGTGTGGTGGCGGGTACCTGTAGTACCAGCTATGTGGGAGGCTGAGGCAGGAGAATTGCTTGAACTCAGGAGGCAGAGGTTGCAGTGAGCTGAGATTGTGCCACTTGTAGCCTGGGTGACAGAGCGAGATTCCATCTCAAAAAAAAAGAAAAAAAAAAAAAAAAAAAAGAAGCCTAAGCTTTTGGATGAATCTGATTTGACACAGAGTCTATTGCAGTTTTAGAAGTATTTGCATACAGGGGGCTGATCAAAGGCAATCTACTTAGAGGATTGCTATGAAAGCTATCTTGTATAGGAACATGATATTTTCTCACAACTTTTAAGCTTTTTGATGTGGCTCAGGGCAAGGGGTTGGAGTTGATGAAGACCACTGGGGTAGGACGTTAAAGCCCCTCTAGCCCTTGGAGCTGCCATCTCATTGAAGGCATGGACATTTCTATAAAATATTTTATTGTATACATTTCCATTTCCAAAGTTTACCTAATGGCACCATCATCTACTAAGATGGCTAGACCAAAAACTTAAATGTCATCTTTAGCTTTTCCCTTTTTTCCTCTTAACCTATCCCACATTCATCAGCTCATCAAGACCTGTTGATTTTTTAATTATTATTATTATTATTATACTTTAAGTTCTAGGGTACATGTGCACAATGTGCATGTTTATTACATATGTATACATGTGCCATGTTGGTGTGCTGCACCCGTAAACTCATCATTTACATTAGGTATTTCTCCTAATGCTATCCCTCCCCCATCCCCCAACCCCATGGCAGACCCCAGGGTGTGATGTTCCCTGCCCTGTATCCAAGTATTCTCATTGTTCATTTCCCACCTATGAGTGAGAACATGCAGTGTTTGGTTTTCTGTCCTTGCGATAGTTTGTTCAGAATAATGGTTTCCAGTTTCATCCATGTCCCTACAAAGAACATGAACTCATCCTTTTTTATGGCTGCATGGTATTCCATGGTGTATATGTGCCACATTTTCCTAATCCAGTCTATCATTGATGGGCATTTGGGTTGGTTCCAAGTCTTTGACTTCATATGTGGTAAGATCCACCCCTCCGCCCTATACCTGTCATCTGGGCCCCTTAACTGGCTTCCCTGCCCAACACCTGTCCAGTCATATTTTCCAGAGCCTCTGAGGGCTTTCCATGACTTACATTACTTAAAGTCTGAGGAACACACATGGTAAGGAAGGATCTTTGTCAAGTGTTCTCTTCCCCGCCTTTATCTCCTGCTTCGTTCTTCACCAATTCCTATTCCCACCTTAGGCTGAGCTATGGAGACTCAACGTTTCCTGAAAGTGTTGAGGGCTTGATGGTTCACCTGTGAACTTCCCCCATGCTCTTCTCTCTTTTATGGATGCCCTTGCCCACCTCCTCCCTCTGACCACAGTGTCCTGGTCCTTCCCACTGCAGCCCATGCATCAACACATGTGTGAAGCATTTTATACTTTCCTCCCTATTAACTCCCCTACCATATTAGAGACTTCTTCATTTGACCTGTGGCTATATAAACCTCTATCATTACACTTCTTCCATTAATCCTTACACATCTTCCTCCTTCCCCAGTTAGACTGTAAGTCTCTTGAGAAATGAGATGTGATTCGCCAAACTCCTCATGAGAATTGTCCATCCTCACTGGATCCAATTCCTCTCTTCTCATTCTTTCTTGATCCCACTCCTTCCAGAATTTCTCCCTAACACTTTACTGAAACTGTTCTTTTCAATGACCTCTCCATCCTTCTAGGTAAACTGGGCCAAAATTCTTGGAATTACCCCTCATTTCTCCATTCCTCTCTTACTCAACATCCAAAAAATCAGCAAATCCTGTTTATTTTTTTCTTCAAGTCCATAATCCAACCATTTATTTTCATGTCTGTCATTACCACAAGTGACTGTCATTCCTGGACTGGATTATAGTAATAAACTCCCAACTCCTGCCACCATCATTCCCTACCTTCTGTAGTCAACTTTTAACCCAGCAGTCCTGTCATGATAATATATATGTCAGATCATGTCATTCCTCTGATCCAAAGCTTTCAATATAGACTTCTGCTTCTAGCTGTGATGGCATAATGGAACTGGATTTATTCTTCCACCTTAAACAAGAAGAAAAACTGGACAAACTATACAGGAAAAAAGTTTTTTTTGTTTTTATTTTCCAAATGCTGGAAAATTGGAAGTGCATTCCTGAGCTCTCTAACATGACAAATTAGGTGAGTTGTATGATGATAATAGCTTATTGTCTAGAAATAATTCCCAGGATGCAGTGCGGGGAGGATTCAGCATTCTGTCGTAGTTGAGCAAACAGAGATCAGAGGGTCCAATGTGTCTAGAATTGTAAGATGGCATACCTGAAAGATGGGAGCTAAGTGGTAGGAGGGTTCCAGAGATCTCCAGAGAGGTTCCCTTGAGTGTTGGCTGAATATGTGTGAGGGAAACCCCATGAGCCTGGGAAGAAAAGACACTTAAGATCAGTAGCCTGAATAATTCCCAGAATTCACACATGACTGATAATAGTTCGTGTTTTCACCACCATAGTGAGAAACCCTCATAATATTTAGGGCATTGGGTAAAAGCCTCAGAAGAGTGTTGCCTTGTAGTGGAGTTAAAGACACCTGGACCCATCCTAAAAAAAATATTTAAAAACAAGCCTTGACAGGATGCAATTGATTTCATGTAACTTAACTGTGAGATGGAACAAAACTCTATACTCCTATTTAAAGAAATATAGCAAGATCATCCAACAATTTAAATTTCACAGTGACTGACATCCAATCAAAATTATCAGGAATATGAGGAAGCCTGAAAATATAACTTATTAAAATGAAAAAAATAGAAATAGACCTGGATATTGTAAAGATGACATTATTAACAGACAAGGATGTTAAAGCAGCAATTATAAATATTCTTCATAAACTTAGAAGGTAAGAAAAAAATGGAAGATACAAAAGAGAACCAAATGAATCCTGTCAAAGCTAACACACGGATGAACTTTGAGGACATAATACTAAGTAAAATAAGCTAGTCACAGAAGGACAAATCCTGCATGATTCCATTTATATTAAGAATCTAAAGTAGCCAAACTCAGTAGTAGAGGCTAAAAGTAGAATAGTGGTTGCCAGGGGCATAGGGTAGAGAGAACTCGGTGAGGGGAATTGTTCAATGGGTATAGAGTTTCAGTCATACAAGATGAGAAAGTTCTAGAGATCTGCCATACACCAATAGGCATATAGTTAACAATACTGTACTGTACACTTAAACGTTTGTTAAGACAGTAGATTTCATGCTATGTGTTTCTATTATCACAATAAAAAATTATCAAATGGAACTTCTAGAGATGTAAAATACAATACAGGAAAATAAATTACACTGTATAGAATTTACAGCAGGTCAAATCTAGCAGAAGGTCTTGAATTCAGGATTTAGTTTAAAAAAAACCTCCAAAAACCCGTCTTGCAACTTAATTATAAAAGACCAACAGACAAATTAAAAATTGGCAAACGACTTGAAGAGACATTTTAGCAAAGAAGAGATATGAAGAGTTACAAATAATGAACAGATGAAAAGATGCTCAAAATTATTAGCCATTAGGGAAATGCAAGTTAAAATCACAGTAAGATGCCACTCCATAACCTCTTGAAGGACCAGCATCAAAAAGACTGAAGTTTGGGTGAAACAGGAACCCCATTCATTGATAGTAGGAATGAAAATGGTACTACTACTTTGAAAAACAGTTTCAATTACGATATGGCATATTAAACATGCACTTATACAATTCAGCATTTCACTCTAAGTCCTTACCAAAAAGTATATATGTATGTATGTCTACACAAAGTATATATACATATGTCCACACAAAGATTTATATATGAATGTTTATAGTAGCATTAGTTATATACGAATGTTTATAGTAGCATTATTCATAATAGCCAAAAATTGGAAAACTTCTATGTGTCTATCAACTGATGACTGGATGAAAAACTAAAAATGATATATTCATGCAATGGAAAACTACTCATCAATTAAAAGGGATAAACTCTTGATACATGGAATAATGTGGCTGAAACTCAAAAGCATGATGTTAAGTGAAAGAAGCCAGACACAGAGACAAGACTACACACCATAGAATTCCATTTATTTGAAATGTAAAGAAAAGGCAAAAGTATTGAGACAAAGAGCAGATCAGTGGTTGCCTGAGGCCGAGGGGATGGCGGGACAGACAGCGGAAACTGCTAACAGGCATGAGTGTGTTCTTTGGGGCAACACAAGTATTCTAAGGCTGGATTGTGGTGATAGTCACACAAGTACAAAAATTTCCTAACTCATCAAACTTGGCTTAAAATGAGTGACTTGTATTACATGTAAATTTTACCTCATAATAAAGTTGTTTAAAAAGGTAACTGTTTAAAGTAAAGTAATAATGTACCAAGGGGGTTATAACAGGTGTTAAAGTATATGAAAATAACAGCACAAAGAACAGGAGAACAGTAATGGAAGTATACTGTTGTAAGGTTCTTACGCTGTAGGTAAAGTGGTATGATATTATTTGAAAGTAGACTATGATTAGTTAAAGACATATGTTGTAAACCCTAGGGAAACTATAAAAAAAAAATAAATAAAATAAGGACATATAGCTAAAGCCAATAGGGGAAATAAGATGAAAACATTAAAAGTTCTCAATATACCTAAAACAAGGTAAGAAAATAAGGAAAATAGCAAGGGCAAACAGATAGGACAAATAGAAACCAAACAGCGAGATGGTAGATTAAAACCCGTATAGCAACAGTTACGAAACATAAATTATCTATACAATCTAATCTAAAGCCAGAGATTGTCAGATTGGATAAAAAAGCAAAACTCAACTGCATGGTGTCTATAGAAAATCCACTTTAAAAATAAAGACACATATAGGTTAGAAGTAAAAGTATGGAAAAGAATACAGCATGTAAATTCTAGTCAAAGAAAACTAGAGTGGCAAATATTAGACAAGTAGATTTTAAAATAAGCACCATTCCTATGGATAAAGAAAGACATTTCATAATGATAAGGGAGTCGATTCACCAAGAGCACACAAATCCTAAACGAGTATGCATCCAACAACAGAGCTTCAAAACACACGAAAAGACAAATTAGTAGAACAAAAAGGACAAACAGACATATGCAGAATTACAGTTGGAGACGTCAACGCTCCTATTGCAGTAATTACTGAAACAAGTAGACAAGAAATTGGTAAGAATCTATATGAGAGACTTGCAAAACACTAGCAACCAAATAAGCCTAATTGACATTTAGATAACTTTTCTACCCAGCAACAGAATAGACATTATTTTCAAGTCTACTTGGAAGATCCAGATAAATAATAGTCTGAAGCACAAAACAAGTTTCAATAAATTTAAAAAGAGTGAAATTATATAAAAATGTTCCCTGACCACAACAGAACTAAACTAGAAATCAAAACCACAGAGATATGTGGAAAATCACCAAAAATTTTGAAAATTAAATAACATTCTTCTAAATAAATCACGGACAAAGGAGAAATCACAAGAGAGATTAGAAAATATTTGGAATGGAATGAAAATGAAAATATAACATATTAACATTGGTGGACTGAAGCTAACATGGCATTTAGAGGGAACACTAAGGCATTAAATCTTTATATTAGAAGAGAAGGAAGGTTTAAAATCAATAACCTAAGCTTCCACATTCAGAAACCAGATAAAGAAGAGAATGTTAAATTCAAAGTAAACGAAGTAAGGAAAGAATAAAGAGCAGAAATCACTAAAATTGAAACAGAAATGCAATGGTTTTGAAAAGCAATGAAATCCAAATTGGCTCTTTGAAAAGATAAATGAAAAAAATTTAAATTCTAACCAATGTAGTTATGGAAAAAAAGAGAGAATTATCAATATCAGGAATAAAATAGGGACTATTCCTACATTGTCAACTAACATTAAAAGACTAATAAGAGAATATGATGAAAGGTTTTATGCCAAACATTAGATGGAATGGAAAAATTCCTCAGAGGACACAAACTACAAAAACTCACTCAAGAAGAAATAAATAACTAGCCCTTTATCTATTAAAGAAATTGAATTTATAGTTTAAAAGCCTTCCCACAAAGAGAATCCAAGCCTAGATAGTTTCACTGGCAAATAGAATGAATTTTACACAAACTCTTCCAGAAAACAGAAAAGAAGAGAGCACCTTTCAACTTATTAAATGAGGTCAGAATTACCCTATCAAAACCAGACAAAGACATCATAAAAGTAAAAATTATATACCCATGTCCTTCATAAAATTAACTCAGAAACCTTGACCAAAATGTTAGAAGGTGAAATGCAGTAATAAATAAAACAGATGATATATCATGATCAAATGTTTATTCCAGGTGTGAAAAGTTGATTCAACATTTGAAAACTAATCAATATCATTTAGTTCATTTAAAGACTAAAAAAAATAAAAAGCATATGATCATCTCAATAGGTGCAAAAAAAGTATTTGACGACATTTCACATGTATTCATGATAAAAATTCTCAGAAAGCTAAAGGAAAAGGGAACCATCCTGAAACTGAATAAAGGATATCTATAGAACACCCTGCAGCTAATGTATATAATAATGCAAGAATGATGGCTTTCCTCCTAAAATCAGAAATAAAGGCAAGAATGTCTAATTTCACCACTCATTTTCAACATCATACTTCAGGTTCTCGCCAGTGTATTAATATGAGAAAAAGTAAAAAGACATACAGATTTGAAAGGAATACATAAATCTCTATTTACAAACAACACAGTGATCTACATAGGAAATCCCAAATAATCTGCTAGGTGACAGCTGTACAAAAAGAATGAAATCATGTATTTTTGCAGTGACAAGGCTAGAACTGGAGACCACTATCTTAAATGAAACAACTCAGAAATAGAAAGTTAAATACTGCATGTTCTCACTTACAGGTAGAGGTTAAATAATGAGTACATGTGGCCATAGAATATGAAATAATAGGCACTGGAGACTCAGAAGGGTCCAGGATGGGAGCAGGAAGAAGGATGAGATATTAATGGGGACATTGTTCAAGTAATGGTTATACTAAAAGCCCAGATTTCACTACTATACAATATCTCCATGTAACAAAACTGCTCTTGTGCTCATTAACATTATCCAAATAAAACTTTCTGAAAAGATTCTACTGAGTTTAGTAAAGTTGTTGTATATAAGAAGATATGGTCAATGTATGCAAATAAATTGCCGTCTTAGATACTGGGAGCGAATAACTGGAAATTGAAATTACAAAACAGTGTCATTTACAATAGCATTAAAAGACATGAAATATTTAGGGGAAAACTAAATATGTGCAAAATTTGATGCTGAATATGACAAAATTTTGATGAAACTAAAATGAATTTATAAAATGATTGATGTAACTGTGCTTATGGTTTGGAAGACTCTATGTTGTTAAAATGTCAATTTTCTCAAATTGCTCTATATGTTCAATGCCATTCCAATCAATATCCCAACATAATATTTATTTTTGGAAATTGACAGGGTATTCTAAAATTTATATAGAAGAACAAAAGAACTAAAATAGGTAATTGTGAATAAGAAGAACAGAGTTAGGGGATTCACGTTACCTGGTTTTAAGACTTATCATAAAGCTATAGTAATCAAGACAGTGTGGTATTGGCTAAAAGAGAGACACAGAGATTGAGAGAATAAAGCCAATATAATAGCAGCCTACAGATTGGGAAAAGTATTTACAAACTATATGTCTGGTAATGGTTTAATATTTAAAATTTATAAAGAACATATATCTCAATAGTAGAAAAGCAAATAATCCAATTAAAAATAGGCAAAGGACCCGAATAGACATTTTTCCAGAGAAGACATAAAAATGGTCAACATGGATATAAAAAAGTGTTCAATATTATTAATCTTCAGGAAAATGAAAATTAAAACCCTGTAAGGTACCACCTCACACCCATTAGGATGGCTATTATCAAAAAGTCAAATGATAAGAAACATTGGCAAGAAGACGTGGAGAAAAGGGAACCCTTCTCAAAAGGGAACTTTTGGTGGGACTGTTGATTGGTGCACCTATTATGGAAAACAGTAAAGAGATGTCTACAGAAATTAAAACTATAACCACCACATAACCTAGTAATTCCTCTTCTGGGCATATCCCCAAAGCAAATGAAATCGCCATCTCATAGAGATACCTGCTCTCCCATGTTCATTGCAGCATTATTAGCAACAGCCACAATGTGAAAACAGCCCAAGGGTTCATCAATGAATGGATTTAAAAAATGTGGTGTGTGTGTATATATATATATATATATGTATACACCATGGAATATTACTCAGCCTTAGAAAAGGAGATCTTGCCATTTGCCACAACAAGGATGGATCTGGAAGATATTATGCTAAGTGAATAAGCCAGACACAGAAAGAAAAATCCTGCATGATCTCACTCACACGTGGAATCTGAAAAACAAAAGAAAACAGTCGAATACACAGAGATAAGACAGTTGTTACTAGGGACAGGGTTGGAGGGAGGAAGCAGGAAGATGTAGGTCAGAGAATGCAAAGTAGTAGATATGTAGGTTGAACAAGTCTAGAGATCTACATCCAACATGAAAACTAAGCGCTAAATGTATAAAAACTTCTAGAAGAAGACCCAGAAAATCTTTTCAAGCTTGAGTTAGGCAAAGATTTTTAAAATAAGATACAGAAAGCACAAATCAAAGCAGAAGAAAATAATAAAGAAAATAATAAACTGGAGTTAATCAAAACTTAAAACATCTGTTCTTTGAAAAATATTACAAAATAAGAAGACAAATTACAGACCAAGAGAAAATATTTGCAAAACATGTATCTGACAAGCGGTTTGTGTCCACAACATATAAAGAACTCTCAAAAATCAGTAAGACAAGCAACTCAATAAAAAGAATGGGTAAAAGTCTGAATAGACACTTTATCAAAGAAGAAATACAGATGGCAAATAAACACATAAAAAGAAATTAAACATCATTAGTCATCAGGGAAATGCAAATTAAAACTACAGT
The DNA here is from genome assembly GCF_000951045.1 of Mandrillus leucophaeus. Taxonomy (NCBI): domain Eukaryota; kingdom Metazoa; phylum Chordata; class Mammalia; order Primates; family Cercopithecidae; genus Mandrillus; species Mandrillus leucophaeus. The sequence goes on along the minus strand of NW_012109308.1, from coordinate 1,617,581 downwards.
GAGATACCACCACATACCCTTTAGAATGGCTAAAATGTTAAAAGTGCTATTGAAGATGTAGAGTAACTGGAAGCTTCCTGCACATTACTAATGGGAATGCAAAGTGATAACATCTTTGGCAGTTTCTAGTAAAGTTATGCATTCAGCTGCTATATGACCTAAAAAGCCCAGTCCTAGTATTTTAACCAGGAAAAAATGAAAATCGTATGTCCACAGAAGACCTGAATAGAGCTGCTTATAGAAGTTTTATTTATAATAATTAAATGATAGAAACAACTCAGGCCGGGCGCGGTGGCTCACGCCGGTAATCCCAGCACTTTGGGAGGCTGAGGCGGGTGGATTACGAGGTCAGGAGATCAAGACCAGGACCAGCCTGGCCAACATGGTGAATCCCCGTCTCTACTAAAAATACAAAAATTAGCTGGGCATGGTAGCGGGCACCTGTAAGCCCAGCTACTCAGGACGTTGAGGCAGGAGAATCATTTGAAAATGGGAGGCGAAGGTTGCAGCGAGCCAAGATCACACCATTGCACTCCAGCCTAGACAACAGGGTGAGATTCTGTCCCCCGCAATCCCCTCCTCCTCAAAAAAAGAAACAACTCAAATGGTCATCAACTGGTGAGTGGACAGCCAATTTGTGGTACATGAATTTAATGGAACATATCTTAGCAGTAAACATAAAGCATTGATACAGGCAACAACATAGATGAATCTGAAAAACATTCTGTTAGAGAAAGAAGGCACAAAAGTTACAAATTCTCATACATTTATATTGCATTCTGAAAAGGTGAAAAGCAGACCCAAAACTAGATTTTTGCTTGCTAGAGAGTGGTGGGGAGGAGAAATAATAGGCTATAAAAAGACACAAGGACACTTGCAGTGATGGAAATGTTCTATAGCTTAGTTATGATTTTAATTACACAACTGTACATTTTTCAAAATTCATCACACTATACTCTTAAAAAGGACACATATTCCCATCTGTAAATATTTCAATCAACCCGAAAAAAACAAACAAAACTCACCTAAGCCTCAGTTTTCTCATTTTAAAAATTGTAGCCACTATTATTATTTTCTTAAAAATGATCCTTTTCCATGGAAATATTGTCTTGGTCAGGATTCCTAAGTCATTGCTTTGATTATCATTTGCCATTTTGTGTCACTGATAAATAAAGATAAAACACATTTATGACAAACATCTATTACTATGCTCCATACATACTGGTAACTTGCATAACACTTAAATGAATATGACATTTAATAAAAGAAACAGAAAAGAGTCAATAATCTTTTCAGAATACCAGCAGACGCCAGACTCCAGACCATGGTGAGAATAATTTGCTTTTGAATTCATGCCCTGCCCTCTTTTCTTACTTTGCAATGGAATGTTTGTTGACTGGGTTGAAGAAGAATTCTAAAAAATGTTACTGTTTATTTCTCACGGCCTAGGAGGTATCAGGGTGCTGACATACAGCAGTGTGACTTGTAAATGCATTTTCATAGCTGATAATAATTACTCTCAGTAATTGAGTCTGTTTTGTGATTTCTTCCCTTTCATTTTCCCTGGAATTACTCCCTCACTGGCCCTGAGAACTCAACCTGTGTTTGCAGCCTATTCCAATGGTAACAGTAATTCTCGTTGCCTAAACTTAGTATCTAACACCTGCACAAATGTTCAACCCCCAAATGTCCTGACTTGTCTCATTCTATGGTTCCAAATTGCCACTCATTTATTTCAACAGGAGACAAATACCTAACCCTACCCAAATCTGGATTTTCTAAATCAGACCTATCTGGAAACTGTACCACCATGATCATTATTTTGCTTTTAAATAATATAAACAATAATAATGATGATAATACTATAGCAACCATGACCATTAATTGAAAGTTGGATTCAGGACAATCCTGGACACTTACACCTAGCCCTTATGACTATCACACGACATAGGTATGCTCTCCACTTCACAATGAGGAATTGAAGCATGGTGTGTCTCAATAGCTTTGCCCAGACCACATATCCAGTGAAGGGCTGATCTGGGCTCCAGCACAGGTCTGACCACAGAGTTCATGCTCTTTTGCTGGTTGAGGAGGATCAAGAGCTCACCCTGCCTATAAGCAAGGATATATTGGCTCCAGGAATTAATTTGGGCCAAGCTTTTAGAAGAAGAAAAATAAATGAGACTTCAAAAAAGTACTTTGTTCCTATGTTTCACGGCAAAGAAGAAAGTTTTTCTAAAAAAAGAAAAATTACTTTGCAAAACTTTTTAAGCTAGCCACTGACAACCTTAAGATTCCCTCTTCAATTACAACAGAGCCCAGTCTCCAGACAACTGCTTCCTTGATGACTGCTATTGGGCAACTGTGGTGGCAGATTGGCAATTATACACACATATGACCCTTACCTATATGCAATCCATGGCAGACATCATTAATCAATCATAGCAATCTCTGCCATAGAGCCCATAGCTAGTTCCCAGTGATTCTCATTATTCTGCTAAAGCAGCTTCCGGCAATTGATTATCATTGAAAGATAAGTTAAAAATCACTTACTGTCTCTGTCCTAGAGGAACTTGTTTGGCTTGTATTTTGATTCTTGCCTTCTACAGGTAAATTGGAGAGGTGGCAGGTGAATTGGAGAGGTGTCATCTTGGGACCAGTGTACTTTGAAACCTCTCTTCTCAGAGATTCTGTTCATACAGCTGCTCTCAGGATCTGTTAGTCCCCAGAACACTGAGGCAGTATCAAGCAACCAGGATTGTATGCACCTAGTTCTATATGTGCAAAGCAAAAAAGTGGGCAAGAATTCGACTGTACCTAGAAAGATAAAATCTAGGCATCAGTTCCCAACCCTGACTATATACTAGAATCACTTAAGGGAGCCTTTAAACAATGCAGATTCCCAAACACCATTCTAAATTAATAAATTTCACATCTAGCTATATGTCCCAAAGAACTGAGCAATTCCACATCTAGATGTAAGTGTACATATGTGCACAAAGAAGACATGTAAAAGTATGTTAATTATAGCATTGCTTGCAAATGCAAATTATTGGGAAAGCCTAAATGTCCATAAAGTAACACATAAATAAATTGTGATGATACATACAGTGGAAAACTATGCAGCTGTTTAAATTAACCAAAGCATCATGTATCAACATAAATATAATTTTAAGACACAAGTGAACAACAAAATTCAAAAATATGACAGTATATTATGCCATTTATATAAATCTTAAAAGAAGCACATTTAATTCCTTGTGTTCTTTATTGGCACATTCATATGAGCAAAAGAATTAGAAAATAGAGATGTAAACACTAAGTTCTGGATAGTAGTCACCTGCTGAGAAGGTGGGAAGGCAATGGGATGAGAAGCTTTAACTCTATATAGAATATTTTACTTTTTAAAGAGTTCTAAAACAAATGTAGCTAAATATTAATATTTAGCAAAAACGATCTATCAGTTCAAGAGTGTTTTCATATTATGTTTACATTTGTATATGTGCCAAACTACTCCAACATAGACATTACTGTGTGTGCTGTTAAGATCAAATGAGATGTATGAAGAGTCATTTTCACAGTGCACCATAACTGGCAGCCAATAATTGGTCATTAAATGGTGGATAGCTATATTATGAATTCATCAATTATGCTTAAACATGCTCAAAACATTCATCATAATATATTTTAATAACATATTTGAAGTAACTTAAATCTCCAATAATAAATTGTTGTGTAGCATATAGTACATTTATTCACGTAAATGGACACATGAAAAATTATGTAACCATTGAATTGATGGTTTTGGAGATTAACTCTATGGAAAATGCTTAATACTTAATATTAAATGAAGGAAACAATATGTAATATTGGACACAGATGTGATATCTAATTATGAGAAAACTAGTGTAAAAATTAACATAAAGCAAAACTCCAGGAGAGGTGAGAGAATTATGGATGGTTTGTCTTTTCCTCTTTTTGTAATTTTTTGTTCTAATTTCTTATGGTTTACAACATTAAAAAATCAAATAGAATTCATATTTTTCCGGGTAGCATCCAAAGAATATAGTATCACGTGATTCATTCTCTCAGAGAACTGAGAGTCTGAGGGAGAAGCAGATATACACACTAAATTTGAGGATAACGATGATGATGAGGTTTTGAACACTGGTTTTTGTATTTTATAAAATCTGTGCAAGTTATGAATTATTATTTATAAGTGAGAGTCAAAAGATATATGTGACTTTCACATCCTCTCTCACCTCAAATGCCCTAAAAACACATCTCCCCTCTCTTCTCTCCGTTGTCCCAACTTGGTTCCTATGTCGCTGAGAAAACTGAAGCCATCACAAGGGAACGTCTATAGGCTCCTTCCAGCATACCCAGCCACTTGCTAGATTTCCATCCATGGACTCTGACTTCTCACCTGTGTTTGAAGTAGCCTTCTTCTCATCTAGCTGAGCCCTGCACCCCCTACCTGCATACCAGATTTCATCTCCTCTCTTCCCTTATCATTCTAGCAATTCTCTTCTGTCTTTTCAATATAATTAAATTTATCTACTGGGCCTTTCCCTTCAGCAGAAAAACATGCATTTTTTTTCATCCCATCAAACTCTTCTTGATTCTACCATTCATCACCATCTTTGCTCCATTTTGAAAAGAAGTTTTCTAAAAAACTTCTTCCTGCGAAAGCAACTCATTCACTGCTGCACTGAAAAAGGCTTTCATCAAGGTCAGCAATGAGCTCCATGTGTTGCTGAATCAATGGTCAGTTTTAAGTTCTCATCTTGACCCATCTGACACAGTTGATTACTCTCAATACACTGTCTTCCATCACACTCTTGGGTTTTCCTTCTTTCATGCCGAATATCCTGCTTTGGTGTCTGATGCTAGTTCTTCTGGTTTCAATACTGTAAACACAGATGTCCTATTGGACATTTCCACTAGGATATCTAACGGAAATTCCAGACTTATATTTAAAACTGAATTCCTGGACTCCCCTCTAAAACCTCCTCTGCTTGTAACCTTCCCCATCTCAGATTATGGCAACTCCATCCTTCTAGTCTTTCTGCCCCAAAACTTTGACATGTAGTAGGTGTTCAAACTAGTGTCCTTGAATGAATAATCTAATCAGCAAGTTGCCTGAATTCACATGGTGGGCAATAAAGGTGGGTATGTCTGACTCTAAAACCCAAGCTTCTCCATTAAACCCATGCTAAGACAAGTTTTTCATATACTCAGCAGAAACCATTTATTGAGATAAAACTTTAAAAAGAACGACAGGCATGTTATATTTCAAAAGACCCTTAGAAAACTCTGCTTTCACTCCAAATGTGCTTTGGAAAAGTCTCTTCACATCTTTAACTCTGGGTTCAGGCTTTGTGATTCTGAAGTTAGGTCATTGCAACCATATCACGTACGCAGGAAGGAGCTTATGATGACATTTCTACCCATTGATCTTTGAACTCAGGCATGTGAGATTGGTTGTCCACGAAATGGAGTATAGGTCAGAAAATATGTTATGGTGACTGGAGTCAGAGTTGGAAATATCTTAGCTCCACGAGTGTGGGAGCAGAGTCCTTAGTGAGCAGAGCCTAGGACTCAGGAAAGCAGTCAGGGGCATCCTTCAGAGTGTGGCCTTGGAACTAATCAGACTTAGATTAGAGACCCAGCTTTGTCATTTGCTGACTAAACGACATAGGCAAGTTACCTAACCATTCTGAGTTTCACTTTCCTTATCTGCAAAAAAAGGATAGTGATAGTACCTACTTCATAGAACTGTTGTAAAAAATATATATACAAAGGACTTAGCATGGTGCCATTTACATAGTACACTCAATAGATAGCGGTTCACAATATTAATGTTTGTATTCATTTCTTCCCAACAAATGTGAGGTTAGTTGGAGAGTTTTGTAGATGCACTATTGCTAAAAGACTCAATGTTTTATCAAGAACAAAGTGTGCATATTCACTCACATGACTCCTATCCAGCACCGTATTAGATGTCCTAACCAGTGTAGTAAGGTAAGAAAAAATGTTTTCAAATTAGAAAAGAAGAAGTAAAACTATCTCTATTCACAGATAGTATAATTGCTGTCTAGTAAATGTCAAAGAATCTATTAAAAAGTTACTAACACTAATATGTTGTTACAGGATAAAAGAACTCAAAAATCAATTCTTTTTCTATATACTAGAAATCTTAATAGGAGTATAATTTACAATATTGTCAAAGTCATGAAATAAATACATAGACATTTAATAAAATTTGTGCAAGATCTATATGCTAAAACTAAAAAAAAACTTTAAAATACTTTTAAAAGACTTAGAGAAATATTCATATATCAAGATCATGTATTGATAGACATAACATTTTAAAGATATTAGTCCTTCCCCAAATTGACATATAGATTTAATATAATCTCAGTTGACATTTTAGTAGAAAATGATAGAAGTTGTAATTTGTAAGTAAAGGCAAAGGAATGAAAATAGTCAAAACAATTTGAAAAAGAACAAGGTTAGATAATGTACACTACCTAATTTAAATACTTAATATAAAATTACAGTAATTAAGACAGCATGCTATTGGTTTAAAAGTAGACACATAGATCAATGGAATAGAGAGTTTAGACACAGACCCACACATGTATGATCAACTGATTTCCACAGAGGTGTAAAGGCAATTCAGTAGAGAAAAGTAGTCTTCTTAACAAACTGTGGTAAAATAACTGGACATCCATATGAAAAAACAAAATCAAGACCGAGAAAACCACCCATACATTGCATCATAAACAATGAAGTCAAAGTAAGCATAGACTAAAATGTAAATCCTAAAACTATAAAATTGCTAGAAGAAAGTATAGAAGAAAATCTTTGTGATCTTAGATTAGGCAAAGATATCTTAGATATGGTATCAAAAGCATCATATATATAAAAGAAAGAAATGTAAAAATTAGGCTTTGTCTAAATGTAAAACTTCTGTCCTTCAAAATACAGTTAAAGCAATCAAAGGAGAAAACAACTCTACAGAATGGGAGAAAATATTTGCAAACGTTGAATCCACCAAAGGTCTGATATCCAGAATCTATAAGAAACTTACACAAATTTACAAGAAAACAAAAACCATTAAAAAATGGGCAAAAGACATGAACAGACACTTGTCAAAAGAAGATATACACGTCGCTAAAAAGCATATGAAAAAAGCTCAATATCACTGATCATTAGAGAAGTGCAAATCAAAATCACAATGAGATACCATCTCACACCAATCAGAATGGCCATTATAAAAAAGCCAAAAAATAACAGAAGCTGGCAAGGTTGTGGAGAAAAGTGAACACTTACACACTGTTGGTGGGAGTGTAAATTAGTTCAACCATTGTGGAAAGCAGTATGGTGATTCCTCAAAGAGCTAAAAACAGAACTACCATTGACCCTGCAATCTCATTACTGGGTATATACCCAAGGGAATATAAATTCTATCATAAAGACACATGCACACATATGTTCATTGCAACACTATTCACAATAGCAAAGACATGAAATCAACCTACACGCTCATCAATGATAGACTGGATAAAGAAAATGTGGTACATACACCACTGGAATGCTATGAAGCCACAAAAAAATGAGGTAATGTCCTTTACAGGAGATGGACCTAGAGGCAATTATCCTTAGCAAACTAACACAGAAACAGAAAACCAAATACCGCATGTTCTCACTTATAAAAGATGAAAACACATGAGCATATAGAGGGGAACAACAGATGCTGGGACCTACCAGAGGGTGAAGGGTGGGAGGAGGGAGAAGAGCAGAAAAAATAACTATTGGGTACTAGGCTTAGTATCTGAGTGACAAAATAATCTATACATCAAACCGTCATCACATGAATTTACCTATATAACAAACCTGCACATGTACTCCTGAACCTAAAATAAAAGTTTTAAAAAAAGAAAACAACCCAACAAAAAATGGGTCTTGTTAACACTTAACAAAAGAAGTATACCAATGGCAAACGAGCACATGAAACGTGCCAATTAAAACTGTGGTGGCTCATGCCTGTAATCCCAGCACTTTGCGAGGCCGAGGTGGGAAAATCACCGGAGGTCAGGAGTTCGAGACCAGTCTGGCCAACACGGTGAAACACTGTCTCTACTAAAACTACAAAAAAATTAGCCAGGTATATTGGTGGGCTATTGTAATCCCAGATACTTGGGAGGCTGAGGCAGAAGAATCGCTTGAACCTTGGAGGAGGAGGTGGCAGTGAGCCGAGATCATGCCATTGCACTCCAGCCTGGGTAACAGGAGCGAAACTCGGTCTCAAAAACAAACAAACAAACAAACAAAACCCCTGCATTTAAATATGACTACACACCATTTGGGGAAAAAGTCGATAATACAAAGTGCTGGTAAGGGTGTGGAGCAACCAGAACTCTCATATATTGCTGGTGAGAATGCAAAAATGATACAGCCACTTTAGAAAAATGTTATCCAGGTTTTTTGTAAAGTTAAATATATACCTGCCATATGACCCAGCACTATCGCTCCTAAGTTATTTACCCAAAGAAATGAAAACACATGTTCACACAAAATTCTCTATCTAGATGTTTAGAGCAACTTTATTCATAAATACCAGACACTGGAAACAATCCAAATGCCTTTCTACTGGAGAAAAGGTAAATAAACTGTATTACATCCATCCAGTGGAATACTACTCAGCAATTAGAAATGAACTACAGATATACACCACAACGTAGCCGAATCTCAAATGCGTTACTTTAAGTGAAATAAGACTGTGCAAAAAGGCAATATTCTGTAGAATGTCATTTATATGACGTTCTAGAAAATGAAAATTATAGAGGCAGAAAACAGATCAGGGGTGGCTGTGGACTTGTATGGGAGGAGGAGTTGACCACAATGTGGCATGAGGTGCGGTATGAGGAAATGTTGTGTATGCGATGGAACTATTCTAAATCTTGACTATAAAAGAGATTGCACAACAGTATCCATTTGCCAAACCTCATGGAACCAAACACTGGAAAAGAGAATTGTACATTATGGAAACTATACTTCAACATACCTGAGTAAAAAAAAATTATCTTGTTTGACTGCTATGTTTCTTCATCAGCACTTAAAAATTGTTACTCAACTGCCTTTTATCCTCTATCATGGTAGATAATGGTATTTGTTGGTTTAACTATAAGATCTCCAGGTATGTATCTATTTTCATGTTTGTTATCCTGCTTTCCAAATCCGAGGAGTCATATATTTTATTAAGTGGGGAACATTTTAAGCATTCTCTCTTTGAATATTTTATCTCTCATTCTCTCTATTCTCTCTTTATGGAGCATTTATTATAGATGAAATTTATTCTTCACATTTTTAAAATCCTTTTTAGATTTTCCATTTTTGTATCTTCCAGTTGCATTCTGAGGAATTTCTTCAGATCTATTTCTCAATTTTCAATTCTCACTTTGGTTGTGTCTGACCTGGTTTTTAACCATGCCATTGCCTTTTAAAAGTAATACTTTTTATTGAAATATAGCATGCATACACAAATATGCATAAATCATAAATGTCAACTCAAATAATTTTCACAAGCCACACTGTGAAATCAGCACCAGATCAAGAAACTGAATGTTGCTAGCACCCTGCAGACCCCCTTTGCACTCCCTCTCAGACCTCCTGCCAAGGCAACAACAATTTTGCCTCTAACGCCATATGTTAGTTTGACTAGTCTTTGAACTTAATATAAATGGAATGTTCAATCTGAACTCTTTGGTTTCTTTTATTCAACATTATGTTTGTGAGAGCCATCATATTGTGTGTAGCATTCATTTCTCGTTGTGGTTTAATATTCCACTATATTAAGATGCTACAGATTATCTATCGCACATTTATGGACATTTGGGTATTTTCCCGTTGAAGCTAATTATGAAGAAGGTCATATGGACATTGTCGTACACATCTTTTGGTGCATGTCGTACACATCTTTTGGTGCATATATCTCTGCCTTTCTGTTGAGTATATATCTAGCAGTGGAATTGCTGGGTCACAGAACAGAAGGATTTTTCCATTGCTGGTGTGACAAGTTGCCACAAATTTAGTGGCTTAAAACACCACAGATTTACTGTCTTACAGTTCTATAGATTAGAAGTCCAATAAGAATCTCACTGGGCTAAGATAAAGGTGTCATCGGGGCTGCCCTCCTTTCTGGAGGTTCTACGGGACAATGTGTTTCTTTGCCTTTTCCAGCTTCTAGAGACCACCTGCGTTTTTTGGTTCACTGACTTTTTGGCTGACTTCCTCCAGTAATTTTGGTCTGAATTCTTCTCACTTTCATCTTGTTCTCTCTTCTGGTTCCTGCTACCATTTTTAAGGACCCTTGTAAATGCGCCCACCCAGATAATAGAACAGTCTCCCTATTTTATTTCTCTAATGACTAATGATGTTAAACATGTTTTCAAAGCTAATGGGCCTTTGAAAATCTTCTTTTCTGAAGTGCCTACTTGAATCTTTTGCCCATTTTTTTATTGAGTTTTATATCTTTATTATCAATGTGTATGAATTCCTTAGGTATTATGAATACTAATCCTTTGTGAGACATATGTACTGTAAATATCTTCTCTCACTCTATAACTTGTCTTTTCACTCTCAAAGTGTTGTCTTTTGACAAATAAAAATTCTTAATTTTAATGTAGCCCAACTTTCTTTCATTGTTAGTATTTTATGATTATTCTAAGAAATCTTCACCTACAGATATTCTTCTGTGTTTTCCTTTAGAAAATTTAATTTTTATATGTAGATCTATAATACATTTGGACTTTCTTGTATAATACAAAGTATAAATTAAAATTCAGTTTTCTCATATGGGTATCCAACTGATGAAAAATTAATTTTTGAAAATACACTTCAATTCCCACTGCATTTCAGTTTTATCTTTGCCATAAAGAAGTAAACATAGATGTGTGTATCTTTCACTGACTTTTCAATTTGAAATGCAATGTTTTTCAATTTACAAGATCTACTAATTTATTTTTCAAATAGTTTTTTTTTCATATTTCCCAAATGGTATCCTGTGTTTCTGTAAATGGCACTTTAAATATTCAAAATGCACTTTTTAATATACTCTCTATCAAATAGTTCTATTATTTGGGCTTCTGGGCCACTAATTCTCAGTTTGTGTCTCGGCTGTTCCCCTCATAGTAGATTGCCTCCCTGTGTAGTTTTAATTTTTGTACGTAAGCTTATTTTCTTTCTTTCTTCTTTCTTTTTTTTTTTTTTTTTGAGACAGAGTTTGCTCTGGAGTGCAGTAGCAGGTTCAAGTGATTCTCCTGCCTCAATCTCCCGAGTAGCTGGGATTACAGCATGCAGCACCACACCTGGCTAATTTTCCTATATTCAGTAGAGATGGGGCTTCATCTTTTTGGTCAGGCTGGTCTTGAACTCCTGGCCTCAGGCAATGCACCCATCTTGGCCTCCCAAAGTGCTGAGATTACAGGCGTGAGCCACCACGCTTAGCCTGTACGTGAATTTATTTTCAATGAGCATTTGTGTGTGCGTGTTTATGTATAAGAGTCACACACAACATGAGTTCTGGCTTAACACATGAAAGTTTATTTTTCTCTCATGCAAAGTCTGAGGCTGCCTTCCAAGCAAGTGATTCTGTGATCCAGCTGTTTCCATCTAGTGGCTAAACTCTCTCAAGATGCAGCTGCCACTGTCACTGAGGAATGAAAGGGAAAGTGGGAGATCCCATGCCTTCTCTTCTATGCTTCAGTCCAGAAGGGACTTGTGTCACTTACATTCCATTGCCTAGAAACTGTCACATGATCCTGGCTAATTGCACATGGCCAGAAACGTGGGGGAGCACATAGATATTTGGTGAGCAGTAAATGTCTCTGCTCTTCTAATTACCAAATACTCTTTTGCCTGCTTCTTCCCAGTCAAGCCCTTCTCTGCTTGAATGGGATCAGATCTAGACATGGCTCCTCTGAGTTGGGGGCCTATGAGCCACAGAGACAAGATATCTACCCCTCCATGCAAATACAAATATCTGCCCCTCTCCTCAACAGAGTGGCAGGACACACGCAGGATAATCTCAACAAAATCATTCATTCAGAAGGGGTGAGAAGAGAGACACACAGCAGTCATTAGTCTGTAGCAATTCTGAGATGGCACTGGGCTGATGCTGTGAGGGCCCCTACAATGGGAATGGTAACTCCTTGATTGTTATATAGTTTTCTTAGGAATGTTCCATAATATCAGGTTCTTGGGAGGTGAGTTCTCCCATTTATGGTGTCTACTGACTCTCCCTCAGGACGGACTGCTTTCTTACCTGTGTGTAAGTTTTGTTTGTGAGCTGATCATCAGTAGGATTTACGCTTGTGTGGGTGTGCTAGTTAGTCCCATGTACCCCAAATTGTGACAGTGTTTCTGCCAAGTGCTTCTGGGAATCCATCAGTCCAGGACTGTTTTTTATCTAAACATCAATTTCTTATTTGGAGATGTCTATGTTATGCAGGTGGTGTAAATTTAGACTCATACTCCCCTAAGCACCAGTTGCGGATTTGATTTCCCATTGAAAACTTCTGACCTCTCTGAGTCACAGGACATTTGGTTAAAGCCTCTTTTGTGGCCTTCCCAATCTCATTTCCCAATTCTCTTCCCAAAAGTATTCTGAAGGTGGGCTGTATCCTTCCCATCGATGTATTTAGACTTTTACTATTTATGTACGTGTCTAAAAAATGGTATATAGTATTGATATGTCATTTAAATTTGTACTCATGGCAACATATTATGGTTATTCTCTGCAACTTGCTTTTTTCCTATAAATATATTTTCAAGATTTAAACATGCTAATAAATATATATCCAGCTCATTCATTTCAGTCATGTGTAGTATTCCCCTGTAACTCAACTTTTTTCCATTTCTCTGTTAATGATTTTTTTTTTTTTTTTTTTAAGACAGAGTCTCTGTAGCCCAGGCTGGAGTGCAGTGGCATGGTCTTGGCTCACTGCAACCTCTGCCTCCTGGTTTCTAGTGATTCCTGTACCTCAGCCTCCCAAGTAGCTGGGATTACAGGCATGCACCACCATGCTCAGTTAATTTTTATATTTTTTGTAGACTCGGGGTTTCACCATGTTGACCAGGCTGGTCTTGAACTCCTGAGCTCAAGTGATCTGCCCACCTTGGCCTCCCAAAGTACTGGGATTACAGGCCTGAGCCACCGCGCCCAGCCTGGAATTTAAATTGTTTCCAATTCTTAGCTATAACTTATAATGCTGAATAAATATTCTTTGTACACATTTGTAGAAGGGTATTTAGGCTCTATATTTAGTTATGGAATTACTGGATCATAGGATATAGAGATTATTAACTTTATTAACAAATTACTGTTCGAACTGGTTGTGCCAATTTATAGTCATAAGCATTTTAATAGAGAATATAATGTTTGTTGTCTCTTCAACATCCAAGCCAAAACTTGATTTTGTTCAACCTTTTAATTATTTTCCATATGACAGATTTAAAATGTTATTTCATTGTAGTTTTAATTTTCAGTTATAAGGTTACTATGAGGCTAAGCTTTTTTCCATTATTATTTGCTTTCCAGGTTTCTTCTGTAAATTATCGAGTTTTCTATCATGACTTGGACTTTCCTTTATTGATTTATGAGGAAGTTTTACATTTATTTTTATAGTCCTTTGTCAGCTCTGCGTATTTTAAGTGTTTTATCTTGGACACCATCCTTAGAGTCCTAGGAAACCCTTACTTGGTTGAGACGTCTGGAGTTCATTGGCGAATAATTTATTGCTCATGCTTTTCCCACATTGCTATGGTGTGGTGCAGGTGACATTTCCATGCTCCCCAAGAGTCCACACAGACACTGCACTTGTAGCTGGATTGGTTTACTTCGTTGACTTGTATCTCTCTGGTACTCGTGACTGCTAGGAGGATCCAGGGTACACCACTGGTCACCCTAGACTTGCTGAAGTCACTTCACCCGATGCCATCAGAGTGAAAGCAAAAAATGCTGGAGGCTTAAAAAAAAAAAAAATCACAACATGAGCCACAGCTCACTAGCAGCCAGGGGAAGACAAACTACAAGCCTTCTACAGACTGGAAATGGTGTCTCAATTCAGGACCACTGAACAGGAAGCTTTTCATTTGGCACAGGAAAATTACAAGTCATGAAAACCATTGCACTAGGTTTCTACCACAAGTTGTAAGGTTTCATTTTGAGAGAGCGTCGTAGATGTGCGGGAACAATTTTTATCAGAGCCACTCCAAAGAATAATAAGGTATTTCTTGGTTGTTATTTAAAGAGCACCAGAGAGCCACAGGCAAAGGCCTTCTTTCTTCTCTCCAAAACCTCACTATCTCTACAGATAAAAAGATTTGACATCTTTCTACTGTTCTCTTTTCCTCTGACCCATATGTCCCTATTTGTCCCATGCAATTTCCATCACTAGAAACACTTCTCTGGTTTAGTTCTGACTCTCAAACGTATGTCACAAAGTGCTCTAACAGGTTTCCTATGAGGTCCAGGGGCACAGGTCTAAGTATTTTATAGTCATAAAAAACATTTGTAATTATCATGTTTTATCTCAAATTATTAAGTGAATTTTGTAGTCTACTCCCTATTATGTCTGGATTTGACTTAATGACAATATGATGTATTTGAAATTTAATTTTCAGGTAAGTTGAAGCTCCAGGAACAGACAACATGTGTATCTTTTGAATAGCCTCCAGTTAGTGTATAAAAATATCCATGGGGCTATGGTTCTGGAGCAAAGGCTTTCTCTAGCCATCTGTATTGCTACTCTCTAGGACATACACAGGACATCTCAGTCAGATGGTCTATTTGTTGTCCTTTGAGCTTGCTACACTATTTATTATGTGAAGATGTTTATTGACACTATTTTCCAGAATACTTATCCTTCTCTTCACGTCTCTGAGAACTTGAAGACCCTGCTTCTGTGACAAGATTTCTTCAACTCATGGAACTTGTTCCTTCTTCTATGCTCAAAGTATTTTATGCCTCCTTTGGCTGAGAATTTAGAGCATCCTGTCTTATATTGTTGGTACCTACACTGTATACATTTATCACTTACTGGACAGCACTCTCCTCAAGGGTGGATCCACGTCTCGGACATCCTTGTTTCTCCTGGGTTTAATTAGGACAATCCTTTCTAGTAGTAAGCATCTACATTTTTGGCAACTCTGTAAGTATTTGTAGACCAAGATGAGATTAGTTGCCGGAAGGAAGGAAGGAAGGAAGAAAGGAAGAAAGGAAGGAAGGAAGGAAGGAAGGAAGGAAGGAAGGAAGGAAGGAAGGAAGGAAGGAAGGAAGGAAGGAAAGAAGGAAGAAAAGAAAGGAAAGAAAGAAAGAGGAGAGAAGGAGGAGGAGAAGCTGACATTGATTGAGTGCCACCTATGTGTCAGGCACCATGCAAGCAGCAATAACACATGATACGCATCACACTCCATCTTTACAATGACCCTGTCAAGTAGCTGTCATTGTTATCACATTTTATACACAAGAACAAGAACACTGAGGCTCTTAGGTGTAAAATAACTCCCAAAGATCACACTGTTATGAGAGCTGGAACTCCAGCCCCTGACTCCCTGATTCTGGATTTTAAGTTCTTAACTCTTAAGGAAAAGAAGGACAGGTGAGGCAGACCCATTTAACACAGGTGACGGAAGTGGAGAAAGGAGCCACGCAAGATATTACCTGTGGTCAGTGGGACAAGGCAGTGTTCTTTCTAATAGACAGAACTACTCCTTTCTACGAAGAGAGTAGATGCTTTCTTCTAGAAAGGATTATGCTAATTAAGTCCAGGATGGACAAAGAGGTGTGAGATCTGGACCTGACCTTGAGGAGCATATGGTCCAGTGAGTGATAAATGTGTAGAATACAGGAACCAACAATATAAGACAGTGTTCCAGGCTCCAGTTGGCATCATGAAGCAGCAGAAAAGCCCAGGGCATTGGGGAGAGGGCAAGAAGAAGGGGCACCATTAAGCCAGCAAGGGCACAGCATTCCAACTTGCCTCCTTCCCACTTGGCCTCCAGCTGTTTTGATTATTCAGTTCCTCTCTCTCATGTGGCCATGCCACAAAGAACATGAATTCCCCAAGAACCCACTTCCTATCTTCCAACTGACCCCTTGCAGAACCCAAACTCCCTCCCAGTCTGTCAGTCTGATACCACGCTTGGCCACAGCAATCATGCCTGCTCAGCATTTTCACAGATGGATACTATTTTCCAGAATGGAGTGTGGAAAAAAATGGTATTTTTTTTCTTCTGCCATGATAACATCCCCAAAATTAGGGGGGAAAAGTACCAGAACTGATATTTTACAAGGTCACACTTCATTTTTCCTGGCTTGATGCAGCCCAGGGCTGAGAATCTGTTTTCTAAGAAGCTTGTGGGGACACTGGGGACTATCTGGCAGGGTCTGTGCCCTCAGAGTTTGGTAACTCTTTTACAGGGTCTCCCTAAATGGGAGAATGTAGGATTGCAAAGAGAGCTAGTATAACATCCAGCTGGCCAGGGAGGATTTGTCAGATCAACGAAGGCTCATTGTGATCATTCCCTGCTGGGCTTCCTAACGCACTGGGACACTCAGCTGAACTGTCTATTAAGAATATTTTCCTAAGTCATTTGTGTTAGATTATAGGCTATAAACCACTTATTGTTGCCTGGCCGCCATAAATGTAAAGCAATCATTTTTAATGCAAGCAGCTGTTGGGCTGGCTTCCCCAAGATGCTTCGCCCAGGGACTCAGGTTCTGCTGTATTCCCCTTCATCAAGTGATTTCTGATTGTTTTTCTGCTCTGTTGCATACCACACACGTGGTGGTGGTGGTGGTGGGGGTATACATCTTCCTTGCAGAGCTTTGTTTGGATGCAGGATTTCTAAAAATATCCAAAAGAAATTGATGAGGGAGGGGAGTGCAAGTTAAGTTGTATGAAATTTGATGAGTTGAGCCCTAACCATAGTCTCTATTAAAAAAAAATCGAGCACAAACCCATTTTCTGACCTCCAGCCATAAAATATGGTATCTTGAATTCTACTTATTGAAGATAAATTCGTATAATTTATTGAAGACACACTTCTATATCTTTGTATATTTATTGAAGATATATATTTTGCAATTATATTTGTTTGGGATTTTGGATTATATTTTTACTTGCAAATTACTTATGAGGGTCTATAATGTACTAGGGCACCATGCTAGATATTAAGAACATAAAGGTGAGTCAAAATTGACATGGTGCCTGCTTTCCTGTCTCTTTGTCCAGTAGAAGAGACAGACTGCTCAAATTATTACAAAAATTGCTATATGGGATACAAAGGAAATTGAAGGAACCAGTAAAATGCCTAATCTAGTGATCCATGAAGATGCTCCTAATCAGCAGTTGAGCTGAGACACCAAAGGGTGAATGAAGCTAACTCAGCAAGGGAGAAGGGTAAATGAAGAAGAGATTTCTAGGAACAGCAGCTGAGCTGAGACACCAAGGGTAAATGAAGCTAACTCGGCAAGGGAAAAGGGTAAATGAAGAAGAGATTTCTAGGAAGAGGTGGGAATGAGCATCACGCATTACAAGAATCCAGAGGACGGGGCACGGTGGCTCACGCCTCTAATCCCAGCACTTTGGGAGCCCAAGGTGGGCATATCATGAGGTCAAGAGATCACGACCCCTCCTGGCCAACGTGGTGAAACCCCGTCTCTACTAAAATACAAAAATTAGCCGGGTGTGGTGGCGCGTGCCTGTAGTCCCAGCTACTCGGGAGGCTGAGGCAGGAGAATTGATGAACCGGAGACGGAGGTTGCAGTGAGCCGAGATGGCACCACTGCACTCCAGCCTGGGCGACAGAGGGAGACTCCATCTCAAAAAAAAAAAAAAAAAAAAAAAAAAAAGGAAGAAGAAGAAGAGATTTCTAGGAAGACTGGGAGGTGGGAATGAGCATCATGCATTATAAGAACCCAGGACGGGGTACTTGATGCAGTAAGGGAGGCAGGGTCTAGACCTAGCAGGGGCTTGGGGGTGTCTTAGTCAATTTTCTGTTGCTTTATAACAGCATATCTGAAACTGGATAATTAATAAAGAAAAGAAATTTATTCTTTACAGTTATGGAGGCTGAGAAGTATTTAATACAAGGCTGAGGGGCCACAACTGGTGAGGGCCTTGCAAGTGCAGACTCTCTGCAGAGTCCCAAGGTGGAACAGGGTATCACATGGTGAGGGGGCTAAGCTTGCTAACCCAGGTCTCTCTTCCTGTTCTTATGAAGCCACCAGTTCCACTCCAGTGATTAACCCATTAGTCCATCAATTCATGAATAGATTATTCACTCATGAGGGAAGAACCCTCATCATCCAATCACCTCTTAAATGTTCCACCTCTTAATAGCACTACGTTGAGGATGAAATTTCAACATGAGTTTTGGAGGTGACAAATATTCAAACTATAGCAGGAGGCTATGTGAAGAAGAGCTTGGTCCTCATCCTGAGACCAACAGGAAGCCACTGGAGCCTGAAGCAGTTAAGGCCTCAGAGGGAAACTGCTGGTTTCCTCGAACCATACTTAAGTGATGTGTTGGAGATAATTTCAAGAAGGCATTATTTTCATGGGTGTGGGTGGAATTAAAGGAACCCGGGAAGAATGTTGAAGCACTCAAGCAAAGCAACATCGAGAAACCATGCTCACCTCTTGGCCTGAAGAAGCAAGACAAGGAAACACAGAGAGCTGGGGCTGGAGAGGGCCCACTCTGCAGGAGCTGTGGTCAGGGAGGCTCACAGCAAACATCAGGACTGCAGCATTCTGGTGGGAGTAGGTACTTCACATTCTTTCTGCTGTTGCCCTCTAGTCCCTGCTGGATCTTTTTATTGGCTGAATCCAAACAGAAACCAGAAAGAAGGAGCCATTAAAATCAGCAAGCCCTCCCCCAACAACCAGGGTGTAAAGCAGGGCAGAGAAGGATGGGGAGTGGCATTGGATGGGCAAGTAGAGAATAAAAAGCACAGAAGGCTTTCAGGCTGTGAGTGGCATGATCACATTTGTATTACAAAATAGATCATTCTGACTGCTCTGCAGAGAACTAACAAAGATTAAGAGCAGGAGGACTTGTAAAGTGGCATCTATAGCAATCAAGGGAGCAATTATGAATGGCAGCCTAAGCCAGAGTGGGGACCAAGTAGATGGAAAGAAGTGGACCAATTTAAGGATTTCTCACATGGTAGAGCTTGGCCAAGACTGGAAGGAACTTGGCAGTCTTCGAATTGCACCCATCCTTTGTTGTGAGATAACTGAGGCTCAGACAAGAGAAGAGACTTGAGCCAGAGGTAGAGTTCTTCCCTCACCTTTTCTACTACATAGCCTCTGTCAAAATGTTTTGCCTGGATAATACCTTGCTTCTTCATTTTTATTCTCCAGGACAAATTCCTTCCTTATCTAAGTCCTCTGAAGGTCACCTTGGCAATACCCACTCCTAGAAACTTGACTTTATCTTCCTGACTGTAGGTCCTGTACTCCATGGCCTCCTTGCTGGGAAGATCTGAACATTCGCTGCCTCATAGAGCAGCACACCGTGAGCTCATCCCAATGGCTGGATCAGGATAAGCAAAGAGTGCTGAAGAAGCAGTGAGCAGCCTCTTCCCATCTTTATTTCCATTAGTAAATAATTATTGGATGTTTACTCTTCTCTGCGCAACATTTAAATTTCACAACCATACATAGAGATTATATATATATATATATAAAATATATTAGATATTTTATATATATATATATTATGTTTCAACAACTTATAACATATATAAGGTCCACAGTTGGTAAGTGGAAAAGCCCAGACTCAAACCCAAGTATGCCTGCCTCTAAATGTCCATGTTCTTAACCACTATACCATACTGCCTCTCACATACATGGCACAGCACTATGTTAGGTGCTCCTGTTTGTGGTATGAGGTTGAGCGGGTTGGTTGGAGACATCAAAAAGTAGGAGGTGGTTGATAGTCACAGATGTTCCAGGTAACAGCTTTAGCCGAACTTTACACCGGCAGCTACTCAAGCCTTCAGATGACCGCAGCCCCAGCCACCATCTGACTATCATTATATTGAGAAGGCCAAGTGACAGGCACCCAGACAAGCCCAGTCAACTCAAGAACTGTGGGAGATACTAATAATTTTGCTTTCAGACACCTAAATGCGGTTCATTATGCATTAACAGAGTCAGGACCCAGGGTACGGTCTCTTGTGGAAACAATATGTAGACAAATGAAACATAACCATACCACACATACACTTCTACTCCCAAGAAACTGTTAATATAAAGCTGTTTTCCTGGTAGTTTTCCCTTCTCTGCACAAATCTGCATCCTACTAGTTCTTGAGTCCAGCCTCCTTCTTTCATCTGCAGCGGTCTTGCTTCCTCTGAGGGTCTCAGTATGCAAGTCAGAGGTCAGTCAGGGAAAATGAGAGCTCATTGGTCCATACCTCTCTGCCTCCCCCTCCTTCTTCACAGGTAAGGTACAGTTCTCCTTCATCTGCTTTTCCAGGTGCATCAATCAGCACGGCACTCCCTCATCTGTCTCCACGAGGCTCCCCTGTCCCCAGTCTCCCTGCAGCCAGATGGCACTGGAGCTCTCTGGAGGAGGGCATCTCATGGACATGATATGATATTGCAGGTTCAGCCCATTCTATGCCCCAGGCTAAGGATGACACAGATCAGATTAATAAGTGAGCTGCTGGGCAGCTCTTCAGAGTACCAATCTATGGGGGCAACCAAAATGTCCCTGGAATAAAATTCATGTAGGGAGCCAGCTAACTCAGGTCTCTACCCGACTGCTGACAAAACTGTTGAAACATAAATTGGTTTGGCTGCAATTAAACACTCCCTATGGTTACCAGCCAAACTCTGTTGATATTTTTGTGTTAGGTGCATGCAATTTACATGGTGTGTCTAAGGCCTCACAACTAATTTTGAGAATGGCCCTCTGAGAGTTCTCGGTAACAGTTTAGCCTGCTGACAAACTGAAACTAAAATATTCATGATGCTGTCTATGCTCTTTAGTGGGAATAGTTTATTAGAATGTCTGAATTTAAATAGTTTAATATGCCTCTCAAGAAACTGTCTAGTTCAGAAAATCACATGTAATATGTACATGGAAAATAAATATTTATTTTGAATATAAAAAGCATATACTTTTATTACATGTTTCCATTCCTACTAAACGTTGAACAGACATGCAAGAACTAATAGTGTAAAGGGGCCCCAAGTTATTCACCTCACATGTACGTGTCTCATTCTGGCCTGGATGCAGTGCTTGGAGGCAGAGGGGCAGAAATTCAGGGAAACTGTGCTGGAAATATTTTCTTTCCACTTGCATTTATTTCCATTTAAAATCAGATCAAAGTAAATCTTCAAAGTAAATTTAACATGGAAATGAAGTAAAACAAAACAAGAAATAGCCTCAAATATTAGCCAGGAAGTGGACAACAGCAGATGATCTATTTGGCTTTGGGGTTTTAAGAGAGTGTGTGGTGATGGCATGAATAAGAACCTTGGATTTTTTTTTTCAGCTCTGTGAGATAGATCCAATTCTTCCTGCTCTAGTCAATACTTCCTTCATTCTCTGGCCAATCATTCTTTTTCTCCTCTTCAAATAAGGAAGTATTAGACTTTCCAGCCGTTGGGGTTGGGGAAGTCTCCCTGCTGCATGTTTCCTATGTGCAATCTCCAGATCACAGATGTGTTACTCCTGGTCCTCCAAGCAGCAGCAGCCAAGCTTGGATTAGACATACAGGAGATTTATTGAGGAAGTGTCTGTGAGGAGAACAGCGGAAGAATCAGAGGAGGCAGTGAGTGCTGCCAGACTGCAAGACAGGTCTGATCCTGAGAAGGAGACAGGAAAGGAAGCAGGGTTTGAGAGACAGAGTCTCACAGTGCAGCACAGTGCAAGGGAAGTTTCACCAGTGATGGAGCGTTTTAGAGCAACTTATCCAGTATCTCACAGGAATGGGTCTACCTTCATATCCCTCTTGTGCTCAACCACTGGCAGAAAGCAGCCCCAGGGAAGTAAAGCCTAGAGCATACACTGTCATGGATTTGGAGCAGAGCAGCTGGTAGTGTCTGCCAGTTATGGTCTCCACGGTGCAGAAGGAGATCTGAGTGGTACATTTTCATGGCCACTGCAGCTGTAGAAGCCACACTGCAGGCGCAGCCCACAGATGAAAAGGAGAGGGGAGGGAGGAAGAGAGATACCAGCACGATGCCAGGGGGTCAAAGACCAATATGACCCAATTTTGCCGAGGGCCCAACTCACATTTCACAATGCAGAGTATTAACCACTATACATCAAGGCTCAACTCACTTTCAAATGAAGAATGCCACTCTTGTCAGGTTTCTGATTCCTGAATCCCGGGCCAGCATGAGAATCCACTAGTTCAACTACTGCAGGCCAGCCTGGAAAGCATGCATCGTTTATTACATTTTACCTAAAAGCAAATGTGATTCATGTTCCAAACAATCAACTTTCAATTGGCCTTTGGGGGATGCAGACATTCAAACTCAGGTGATCATCAACAATAAAGTATTTCAGTTCTCACGATGGCACAGCTATCATCAGAGAATACCAAAAAGGAGGATAAGATATCTATCTTTATACACTGAGAATGCTGCATGGCAAAGAAGCAGCAATTCATTCTTTTCAGAAATATTTACTGAATGGCTTATATGTTGTCAGGAATCATCCCAGATGCTACAGTAGTAGGTAGATTTATTTGAGGGTGTTCAAGAATGAAGAACTAAGAATAGGTGAACAGAAGCCACAGGGAGCAGGATTTAGATTTAAAATAGCAAAGGATATCTTTAACAAATTTAAGAATTCTGTCTTCAGATTGAACACACGCTACCTTCCATTGAGCTCACCAGCCTTTGCTCACGTGGCTGTCACTCCGTGGATCACACCGTGTTCCAGCTATTTACGGATTTATTTCCCTTGATAGTTTGCAAAAATCCCTGCAGGATTAGGAGCAGATGCATTAATTAACTAATTAAATAATTAACTCATCATTCGCATATTTATTCAACAAAGGTTTGTGAATGCTTTGTCTGTGCCTGCTGTTGGTATCTGGGGAGGCCAAGATAAGTAAGATACAATACCTGTCCTCCAGGAGCTCACAGTAAGTTAGGGAGAAAGATGGGGAGATACCAATATAATCCTGCGAAAAGCAAGAGCATCAAGCAGGGAATAACTGACTCTGCCAAGGGGGCAGCAATGAAAAAATTCATCATAGAACTGATGACTCCTGAGCGACATTGTGAAGGAAAAACAGAAGTTATCTGGGGTTCTAGCTCTAGTTTCTAGCACAACTAAGTTCCCAGTTCATCTCTGCAAAATGAATGAATGAAGATGAGTAAGCAGAGTGTGACTGAGGGTATTATTTTCCTAATCAGCATCTACTGCTGATAACAGTTCCTCACCCCGGCTCCAGAAGTGGGCTTCTGGCCCAGGCTTTGCCAGTCAAACAATTGAGCAGGTACTGGCCACAGCTATTGGTTCAGGAGAGTGGAAGTGGTTGAGGTTGTTCTAGTGAGACACATCCCGGGACTTGGTTGAGTGGTGGGAGAGCACAATCTCACCTTCTGCTGGACCTGGAGCTGTAGAATGTCAGCCAGGGGAATCTGGGGGCCACGTGACAAGGACAAACTCTGTCTGAAGATGAAATTACATAGAGAAAGCATGACTGGGGGCTGAAGAGAGAGAGAAATTGGGTCCTGACGACATTGTTTTAGCTCCTGGATCCAGCAGTATAAGAAGTGCGTTTCTCCCTTATCTGCTCTTTAGGTAATCAATAAATTACTTTGAGGTGGGCAGCATTTAAACCAGCTGAGCTGACTTTTCTGTTACTTGCAACCTAAAGTGTCTTGACCATAGGACGGGATCCTTCACAAAGTATGGAGTTCTCCATTTCCAACATGAGTCACATAAAATCACTAGCCTATCAGAGAAGGAAATGCTGTTACTGGGGAACCCTAAGTCCTTGTAGCCTTACTGATTGAAGCTGGAAATGAGGCTACTACCTGAAGCAAAAAAATGAAAAAAAAGCAAAAAAAAAAAAGGAAAAAAGAAAGGCAGGAGTGAGGGAGGAAATCTGTATCATAATATCAACCAGACTGCCCAGCAGGCTTTTAATAAAGGCTTGGTCTGTTTAGCCTAAAGTTTTATTTCAGAATGACTATTTAGTTTCTGCATTTTGGGTGAGGGACAAAATTAACCCAAACCAGAGAGAACTGACACACATGCAAAAGTGGTTAAAAAGAATTATTGGGAGGCCGAGGTGGGCAGATCACAAGGTCAGGAGATCGAGACCATCCTGGCTAACACGGTGAAACCTCATCTCTACTAAAAATACACAAAATTAGCTGGGCATGGTGGCAGGTGCCTGTAGTCCCAACTACTTGGGAGGCTGAGGCAGGAGAATGGCTTGAACCCGGAAGGCAGAGGTTGTAGTGAGCCGAGATCACACCACTGCACTCCAGCCTGGACGACAGAGTGAGACTCCATCTCAAAAAAAAAAAAAGAATCAAGTGTGCGCAGATTCATTAACAGAAAGAGACGTGGTTGCTGAGAATAGTATTTTTCTTTCTCCTCTTGTCTAAGCGCATCATCTAGGGAGGAATTACTGCCAAAATTCAAAGTCCTCCCAACTTCTTGACAAACACAAACATCCTCCCCATGGCCCCAACTTTGGCAGAGACCAGAAGTGAAAGTCCCCCCGTCCTCAATCCAGGGATTTGAGTCAAGAGGCCAAGAAATCTGTACAACACATCCAGGGCAGGAGAGCAGACGCTGAATGCAGCAAAGCCTGGAATGCAGAAGAATGAATTCCATGAAGCAGAGATACAAATAAATAGCTGATGCTGGAAGACAGCGTGTCTCCTGACTGTGCGGAAACCACTGGACTCTGGTGCTATTTACAAAGATATGTCCTACAGAACCAGTTTTCTTTGTTACTACTTGAGTCCACATCACCAACATATCCCAGGCACCAGTGGACAGCAATCGAGATGTGGGTCCTGGGCTCTGACCTCTGAGTTCATTCTGGCTCTGGGTAGAAATAGAGGCAGAGTGATTTTGTGTTTTCTACTTTCAATAACTAGGGGAGAAACAGACTCACAGCCTTCCTCTAGGTTTCCAGCCCTTCTCGCCTTCCTATCGGGTTTCTTCTTTCTTGCCTGCCTGCCTCCCTGGCCTTCTTTGCATCCCCTCTTAGCAGAAAGGTCATTCTTCACTAGTCAAGAGGCACAGATGTTTTAAGTGGTTTAAGCTTTGCCAGTAACCGGTTGTTCAACATTAGGCAAGTTATTTAATTACCCTGGACCCCAGTTTCCTCATCTGTAAAATGGGCTTAAAATGTTTGCCCGATTTATGTTCCTTAAATACGAAGAACTGGGATGTGCATGTGGGTATTAAGAAACCTGAGATATATTACAGAGAAGACGCATATTTAACTTTTGTTTTGCCCAGCATGGCTCAAATAAATTTGAAACAAAACATCTCAAAAACAATCTAGCCACAGTCTCTCGCTATTCTCTGGTATGCAGGTTGAGAAATGGTTGTGGCAGATACTTGAATTTGTGACCTCAACTCGCTTTTTGCCATCCTTCTGTTTAGAGAGGTGAGGAATAAAAACTCTATTTCTCAGGCTTCCTTGCAGCTACGGTTCTGCATTTGGATTAGATTTTGCTACTTAGATGTACTCATGCAAGAGAGGGGAGAGATTTTCATTTCCTGCTCAATCCTGATGATCCGCTGACCTTGATGATCTCTCAAGCCTCATCCAACTCTGTGGGATGTCGATGTTTCCTTTATTGGCCCTATCTTCTCTTAGGAAAAGAGCTTCTTTAGATACAGTAGTTCTAGTTCATTTCTTCTCTTATGAGTTGAAATAGATCCCAAGAAACAGTTCCAGGATAAATCAGGAGAGGGTAAATGCTAGCTGGAATTCATCTTTCTCTGAAGTTCCCATCATTTTTTACAGTTCATTTCTGACTCAGTAGGACATAGTTCATCCTTCTGGGGTCTTGAAGCAACTCCAAAAAAAAAAAAAAAAAAAAAACGACTTGCAAAAGAGTTAAAACTATAACCGTAGTGCCCCCATGGGTCCTCTGATAGCCATTTTGAGGCCAGACTGAGCCGGGCACACAGAAACTATCCCTCCTCTGAACCCCCTGTTGTTAATTTTATAGGCATGATTGTATGTCTCATCACATACCAAAACTCTCTTAAGTGGTGCTACAGTAGCTCTGAGAAGGCAGAGAGCTAGGTCTGGCTCCCTGATAACTCAGTAAGCAACCTTGGTCAGAACAAATAACCACGCCATCCCTTGGGTTCCCTCGTCTAAAACTGACAAAATGCCATTTTCTCTGTTTGCTAGGACTTTAGACAAATGGGAGATTCTGTAGTGCAATGAATTTTAAAGCTAAGCTTTTAAAGTGGGCTTCAGATATGACCATGGTAAAACCTTACTTTGACTCTGTAGAGGTGAAACATGAGAAGTTAGACTCACCAAACATGGGACAGAGAACCTCTAGGTGGCCCATTCTTTGGCAAAATTGTGAGGTGGTTAAAACTTGCCTTTATCTTCTTCCAAAAGAGAAAAACTCAGTTTTTCAACTTTTAGGACCAGAAACTTTTCCCCACTCTCTCTCTGCCCCTTAGAATTCTGCAGCAAGGCAACTCTGTCCTGCCTCTCAGAGAAAGAACATATATTACAGAAAGCTAATTTAACCCGAGGCTGTGGTTTCAACCCTGGCTGCTCATCAGGTCTGGAGAACTTCAGAGAGCACAGATGCCAGGGCCCCACACCTAGAAACCCAACTCAGTTGGTCTTGAATGGATCCCAGGTGTACTAACTATTCAGAAGCTCCCATGGGTTGGGAACCATAGGGGTGCTGTTACCTAAGAATACTTCTTCAAATAAGATCATGGAAGGGGTTCCAGGGATAAACTCGTCTTGCTCCACTCCTACTCAGGGTTTCCAAAAAGCAAGTTACTGCCATTCACTTTGACTTGTAAGCTTCGAGGTAACCAAATTCAGAGTGTGGCTCTTCCCATAAATAAGAAGCTTGTAAAATCTTGCAATAATGCCAAGGTTAGCTCATGATGGAGCTTCTGTCTAGTAGCTGGTGCCTGGTCCTGAAATTCTGTGCCCACTCTGGTTACTTGCTTGATTAGATTCAGTTATCCCACACTCAAATACTCCCAGAATCGAATTCTCATCTCTCTGCCTGGTGTCCTGTTCCTCATCTAACCTTCCAGTACTAACCTCATGGCATCAAATAATGACAAACACAAGGGCTTTGAGTTAGAACTTGCTCAATCTTGACTCCATTGCTCTGTAACTCGGGATTTCTTGGGAAACTTATTCAGAGTATTGGGTTCTTCATCTGTAGAGTAGGGGTGATATTACCCATTCTATTCAGTTTCAGTTTTGACACATAGTAAATACTGAATAACCGTTTGGTCCCCTTCCTCCAACCTCATTGTTCACCTTTTACTGATTTCCACCTATTGTCTGTCTCCCAGACATCAAGAATGTGATGAGTAACTCAAAAAATATCTATTAGGATTTGGGGTGTCAGTAGGAAGGTGTTTTAGGGAAAACAATACCTTTTTGCTACAACTGAAACTACAGCCTACTGTCCCCACGAACTTTCTTAGTTCCCACATAAGGGATGTGACCATGACACTGAGGACAGTCAATGACGGTGCCATGACAGTGTTTGTCACAACAATAATAACAAAACACAAGGGCTTTGTGTTTGGGAATGGGGAAAATAATGGATGTAGTGAGAGGAGTGAGCTGATAGTCACTTGCGGGAAGCTGAAAAATAAACCCAGAGAAGACCTGGAAAGGACAGACAACCAGATGTCCAACTAGGAAGCAAAAATGTTGGCTGGATTCTGTTTCAAGCCACATAATCTGAATTTTTGGAAGAAAGCATTAAAAACAATAAATTACCCCAAATGGCAAAGTTAGGATTCAACTGCCTCAAACTGTAACAACTTAGGCACTTGTAAAAGAGAAATATTCCAGATGGCAAAGTGGAAGGATGAATTATAGGAGAAGGAAGTGGCTAATATCCTGTGCAATACTCTGAAACAATACAAAAAGAGAACCTTCGTGAAGGAACAGGCTGGGGACCCCAGTGTTTCTGGGGGCAGAAATGGAGTGCCATTCAATCAGGGGCAGCTGACCCCACTGGGCAGCCCTGGGTGCCTGGGGCTCAGGCATGATTTCAAATTGTTTTCTGTCTTCCAAGTGATTCTGGAACAAATGGCTCTGGTGGCCTCAGGGGCATGTCTGGAGTGACCACATGAAACTTCCAGGGCTTTGATTTGGCGTGGTCCGTCTGGCTTCACTGCCTCGTTCAGGGTTCAGTGGCCTAGATATGATTTCAAATCTCGGTTCCTTTTCATCTTCTACCTCTATTTATATGAGGACACTCCAGCCCTCAAATCAATGGGATTGAATCTGAACAGTAGAACTGGAGGCAGTCCAGGGACTTTGACTTTAGTCCTGTGACTTCTTAAAAGGTAGACCACAGACCAGCGGTCTCATCATCACCTAGAAAATGACAGGAAATGCAGTAACTCTACCAAATCAGAATTCATATTTTAACACAACCATCAGGTGTTTTGTATACATGTTAAGGTTGAGAAGCAATGTTCTAGACGATTTAATAGGGCAAAAGGATTTAGTAGGTCCATAAAGATTCCTATAACCATCAGAAAGGACATTGCACTTTGAGGTGGTCTAATCTTTCCAATAATGATGCACCTCAAGGAGTCTGCAAGTGTCCTAATAGCACTGCCAAGATTTTGACCCCAGTACTACTAATAAATGCCTTTTAGTTGGAAGTTGGGCCCATAAGCACAAGGACATCTTGTGCTGAGTCTCAGCCTCAGCTACTCCATTCTACTGTTTCTCCTCATTCTCTCATAGAGCCATACATCCCCATGGGAAGAAAGTGACAGAATAGAAGAAAGGTGCACAAAACCCTCTATTGGTTTTTTATCACATAAAAAATATCTGGATTCTTCACTATGGCCTTATAAGGCACTTCCTGGTTTGGCACCTGATTACACCTTCCATTTTATCTCTTACCCTCTCTCACTTTGCTCCAGCCACTTTGGCCTTCTTTCTTCCATGAACATACCAAGTTCATTTCCAGTGCTAAGTATTTTCAGTCATTGTTTCCTCTATGGCAGGGGTCACCTACTACCAGGCTGTAGAATGGTACTGGTCCATGCCTTGTTAGGAACCAAGCCACACATCAGGAGGTGAGCGGCAGGTGAGTGAGTGAAGCTTCATCTGTATTTACAGTCGCTCCCCATGGCTCACAATATCACCTGAGCTCACCTCCTGTCAGATCAGCAGCAGCATTAGATTCTCATAGGAGTGCAAACCCTACTGTAAACTGCACATGTGAGGGATCTGGGTTGGGTGCTGTTTATGAGAATCTAATGCCTGATGATCTGTCACTGTCTCCCATCACCCCTAGATGGGACCATCTAGTGGCAGGAAAACAAGCCCAGGGCTCCCAGTGATTCTGCATTATGGTGAGTTGCATAATTATTTCATTATATGTTACAATGTAATAATAATAGAAAGAAAGTGTGCAATACATGTAATGTGCTGGAATCAACCAAAACCATCCCCACCCTCGCCCCCATCTGTGGAAAAACTGTCTTCCACAAAACCAGTCCCTGGTGCCAAAAAGGTTGAAGACTACTGCTCACTGCTCTTTGGAAATGATCTCTCTGTCCTTACATCTTATCATTGCTAGGTCTTCATAATTCAGGTCTCAGCACAAATGCAGTGTTCCTAGAAAGACTAGCGCTGCTACACCATCTAAAATCCCACCCCACCTTAACATCTGTATCACATTATGCTGTATGATGTTCCTCAGGGCACTTAATATTACTTGGTATTCTCTTCTTTATATTTACTGGTTTAATTTCTCTTCCCCACCACATATAATATAAGCTTTATAAGAGCAGGAAAAAGGTTCCTCTTATTGATTGCTATATCCCAAGTGCCCAGAACAGTGCCTGACAGAGCAGTTATTCAAAAGATGTTTACTAGATTTGAGTAAATGATGGGGCTAGGTTGAACTATTGACTTTTGGATTATCTGTGCATTCTTGTGTTTCCTGCTCTAACTATTCTACTTATAACCACAGACAACTCAAAAGGGCTTACATGGTAGAGCCTGAGTTAATGATACTTTTGGTCTGGCCCATAGGATTGAGATAGGCCATGCAGAGTTATTTCAGAGCTGTGTGGTATTTCAATCCAAGATTGTTCTGTGAACTATGATGGACTGCCTGCCCATGCACAAGGTACTTTCATATGTAAAGGAGAATATTACAAGCTTTCTGACCTTAAAGGCTTCTCCTTAACTAGGCAGACAGGCAGATGAGCAAATGGCTTTTATATAATGTGAAAAGTAAGTTCAAATTATAGATGGACAAAGGAAGAATACAAGTTTAACAAATGGGGGGTGTTAGAGATATTTTCCTAAAGGTAGTGATGTCTGTTTGGAGTTTTAAAGTACACATAGGAGTTTGCTGGAAGCACATACAGGTATTCAAGGGAAACAAAATGGCACACACTAAGTTATAGAGGCAAGAAAGAGCCTGGGGAACTACAATAGTTTGGTAATGCCAGAATGCAAAATGTGCAGTTCAGGCTGGCAGAAGGAAATGAGGCTGGAGTAGGAGCCAACAGGCTTGTAATAATATATGTCCTTGAGGTGCTAGATCCACCATATGTTTGAGGTCAAATACAAATATCTCAAATATCTTTCAGTCCAAAAGAGCCAACAATGAGTTGAGCTGAGAGCATGTTGCAACCTCCAGCCCCTCTTTGTACTCCCCTCGGGCACCATGAGCACCGTGCCCAACAATCTCAAAAGCCCCCACATGCTGGACCCATTAGGCACTGCATGCTCCACTGTCTGAGTCATTTCCCCTCTGCCAATGGTGACTGAACCCAGAGGAACTCTCCACTAATTGAATTTGAGATGACTCACTCTAAACTGGGGACTCGAAACTCGGAAACCTCGGTAGCAATACCTTTGGCAGTAAGATTCTTGGGTCATTTTGTCCAGCTCGTTGTCTGGGGAGCCAGTAGGAGCAAGGGGATGTAGTGGGGGTATTTGTAGGGGAGGAAGGTGGGAGGCAGGGACTTTGGGCTTTCTTAGAGACCTGGAAAGGATAAGATCATTCACTGCATGTCATTGTTTGTTTGAGCTCCAGCTGGTAGCCAAGAGTTTAAAAAAATGTCATTCGAATATGTTTTGTTTGGCACACGTAGTTTCGTTTACAATATTTGATGCAGTATTTTAAAAATAAGGAGCTTTTACATTACATACTACATTTCTGATTCTATTAAAGCATTGAAAGACCGGGCAACAACCCACTGCAAGTGAAGAATGGATATCCCTGGTACAGGCGGTGTGCTCCTTAGGTTTCCAGAGTCTTCACCCCAATTTTTACATTCTGATGCCTCTGCACTTATATCCAGAATGTTTCACTTGTGTAACATTCAAAGGTCTTTTTGGCCCTATGACATTTGTGTTCGCAAAGTCTGTTCTGAAGCTACCAATGAGGAGACAAACTCTGATGACAGTTTTGGTAACAGAGGAATGGACCTCAAAGTATTATCTCTTTGGCAAATTTCATCTGCTTAGTGCTCAGGAATTTATTAGAAAATAATGCAATAAAAGGGTGGGCATGAAAGTCATCAATCTCTACCTCCCCTACTTATTCTATTTTGGCAGAACATATAGAATACATACTGAGGCCAGGATTACATGTATTATCTTACATTTCCCATCATAATTGCTTCATGGTATGTACTTAATGGATGCTCATTCAATGCATAGTGAATGGAATGTCATTGCTGGTCCAAGTCTGGGCATCTAATATCCCCTCCCAGGAGACCTGGCACCCACAACACTGCATGGAATGTTTTTTTCTCCATCTATTCATGTTTCACTGCTCCCCTTCCTTTCATCTGTACTCATCTGCCTGCTCTTCCCCAAAGCTTTCAAGGACTTCCCCAGACTGGCAATAGTAACCTTCTCTTTTCTATTCTTTATCAGTATTTATTTGTTTTTGTTATATAACTTCCCAAGTCTTTGTTTCATTTATGAGAAAATAAATATCTAATTCATAAGACCAATATATGCATTGTGTCTGGAACATGGTGACAATGGTAATTGCATTTATATTTATATACTTACATATTGCTTACTTTATGCCAGGAACGCTTTCAAGCATTTGCATATGTTGATTTATTTAATCTTTGCAACATTGCTATAAGGTAGGTACTGATGTTATAATCCTCATTTTACAGATAAAGAAGCTGAAGTAGAAACAGATGAAGTAACTTACTCAAGGAACACAGCTAATAAGCTCTAGAGGTAAGCACAGCTAATAAGCCTTTAAACCCAGTAAGCTGGACCCAGAGTCTACGGCTCCACCCACTAAGTAAAACTGCCTCTCTTCTGAAGTGAGGTCTACACGTATGGTAGTATGGTAGTATCCTTTGGGTTAGAGACTGCAAATTGTCCTTCAATATCCATTCTCACCAGTGCTATTTTGTATTTTTAATCACACACAGCCTAATTGAATCCTACTTGCTTTGTTGTTGTTGTTATTGTTTGAGATGGAGTCTCGCTCTGTTGCCCAGGCTGGAGTTCAGTGGCTATATCTCGACTCTCTGAAACCTCTGACTCCCAGGTTCAAGTGATTCTCCTGCCTCAGCCTCCCGAGTAGCTGGGATTAAAGGCACCTGCCATCATACCCAGCTAATTTTTGTATTTTTGTAGAGATGAGGTTTCACCATGTTGGCCAGGCTGGTCTTGAACTCCTGACCTCAGGTGATCCGCCAACCTTGGCCTCCCAAAGTGCTGGGATTACAGGCGTGTAATCACCATCACGCCTGGTCAAATCCTATTTGCTTTAAAAGCATGATTTGACTAGCAGAAGAGAAAGGCTGAAAAGAGAAGTCTCCAATAATAGAACGAGTAGAGTAAAGCCTTAGAGGTGGGATCCTCTGTCCTTCCTTCTCCTCTTTGAAAAACAGCTTTGTCAGCAGATCCTTCCTGAGAGTTCTTGACCTTCCAAAAATATCATAGATCCAACACAGATGAGTAACTTCCCTGAGGCCAAGTCGCTTGAAACTATCTGAATGCAAATGGCACTGGTTTTCCATTTCATCAGTTTTCAGATAGTACGAATTCTAGCACTAACTTACTGAACATGTTTGGTACACACTCTCTTGTTTGTCCTTAGTTTCTCCATCTGTAAAATGAAGGACTGGAAGAGACCACGAATGGCAAACAGGCTTGCTTTTGCAGGCCATACTCAATCGATTAGTTGTATTTGCTGGGTGTACTGCATCCCATAAGCAGAATTTGACCAGAAATGTCTGCCATTGGAGAGAAACGTGTGTCAGCATATTTGCCTCCCTAGGTTAGATGATTCTCCAGGCTTCTAAACAATTTTATGCTTATATGAAAACAGCCACAAAGGGAAAAGAGGACAATAAAACAAGATATATGAATAATGATGTATTGTATACTTGAAATTTACTGAAAGAGTAGATCTCAAGTGTTCTACATACACACACACAAAGGTAACTAATGAGATGATAGGTATTAATTAACTTGATTGTGGTCATAATTTCATAATGTATACATATAAAAACATCATGTTTTATAACCTACATTTATATGATTTCTCAACTATACATCAATAAACCTGGAAAAATAAAGATGTATAAAAAAGATTTACAAATAAGATTTTTAAAAAAGGATTGTGAGGAAACAAAGTATGACAGTAGAATTACCATTTTTACTAGAGGCAGTAAAGAGTAGAATTAATATTACAGAAAATCAAATCAATAATAGAGTTGACAAGTACAAAATTTTAATGCAGAGAAAAAGAGCAAAGTGTGAAGTTGGGGGCCGGGCACAGCAGCTTGCCTGTAATTCCAATACTTTGGTAGATCACCTGAGGTCAAGACCAGCCTGGACAACGTGGTGAAACCCTATCTCTACAAAACGCAAAAATTAGCTGGGCATGATGGCAGGTGCCTGTAATCCCAGCTACTCATGAGGCTGAGGCAGGAGAATCACTTGAACCCAGGAGACAGAGGTTGCAGTGAGCCAAGATCACGCCATTGCACTCCAGCCTGGGAGACAGGTGAGACTCTGTCTCAAAAAGCAACAACAACTATAACAGAAACAAAGTATGAAGTGGGGCAGAAGGGAGATGGATGTGGTTATAAAAAAGCAGCACAGGTGATATTTGTGGAGATAAAACTGTCTTGACTGTGGTGGCGTATACATGGACCAACATATGTAATAAAGTTACACATAACTAAGTATTACACCAAGTAGTACATATGCTTTCACGCACTCTCACCCAGATACTCATACCCACACCAGTACAAGTAAAACAGAAAATCTGAATAAGATTAGTGGATCATGTAAATGTAAACATCCTGGTTGTGATGCTGTACTATATTTTGGCAAGATATTACTCTGAGAAACCTGAGCAAAGGGTACATGGGATGTGTATGTATCACACCTTACAATTACAGTGTGAATCTACAATGCATATCTACAATGATCTCAAAATTTAAAAATTAACAAAGAGAGAACAAAGTCATAAAGACATAAAGAGAGAATTGGAGACAAGAGATTAGAGATTCAAGGTATGAACAAAGAGTGCTGTAAAATGGAGCTAGAAACAATGGTCAAAGGTAAAAATAGACTTAAATGTTTCTGTGCTGAAAAAAATATCAATATTCAAGGATTGAAAAGACTCACTAGAATCTACGCATAATGAAAGAAAAGAAATTGATCCTTAAACACACTGAGTCAAACTTTCTGTATTATGGGGATTGCAGACAAAAATGACAACCAGAGAAAATAGCCAAGAACCAAGAGCCCGTGGGCAGCCCTGGGGGCTACACTGGAATCTCGCAGCCAGTGGTATTGATGGACCCCTTTACTACATCAGTTGTTTTAGGGAATTCTTTCCCCCTTAAAGCTCTGGACTGGTGACAAACCTGAAAAAGATGCTGAATCACAGGTATTGCATGAGAAACATTTGTACTGAGAGGGAGATTGGATAAATTTCCCTAAATCATTTCTGAATGATTTCTTACCATTCATAAATAATTTCTTTAAAAATGACAAAGGTATCCAGGCTGGCATGGGGCTTAACGAAAAAAAAAAATGAAGGTGACTTTTATAGTTCCTAGTTAGATATGGATCTAGGTACAAAGCAAATTCAATCATTCCTGTACTTTTCCTCAAAAACATTTTTAACCTTGGCCAGGCACTGTGGCTCATGCCTGTAATCCCAGCACTTTGGGAGGCTGAGGCAGGTGGAGCACTTGAGATCAGGAGTTCGAGACCAGCCTGGTCATCATGCTGAAACCTCATCTCCACTAAAAATACAAAAACTACCTTGGCGTGGTGCCACACACCTGTAATCCCAGCTACTCAAGAGGCTGACGCATGAGAATTGCTTAAACCTGGGAGGCAGAGGCTGCAATGAGCCCAGATCATGCCACTGCACTCCAGCCTGTGCAGCAGAACGTAAAACAAATAACATAAAACAAACAAACAACATAAAAATCCATTTTCAACCTTAATGCAGGGTACTTCATCAATATACATTGATGGACACTTAGTAGGTACAAGGCACTAGAAATAGACAAAAGTATTCAATCAGACATGCCCCCATCCTGAACAGCCCATTACAGATGTGCACAAAAACCAATAAGAAAAACTATGAGTTATTGAGTGTTATTTGCATTCTAGACACTATATACATATTTTATATACTATTTAATTTACTTATCCCAATAATTCCTTTGAAGGCAGAATTGGTATTTTACTTTATGTTTGTGTGACCCAATATGTGCTTTTTTACTGCCTACCATTTCTCAAGATGAAGGTCAAATCATACACCCATTATGACATATTCTCTACACATGTACCTATTCATCATTCATTCATTCAACAAATACTTACTGACATCATATACATACCAGGCTCTCTGCTAGGTTCTGGGATAAATGATGAGAAAACAAGAGAGGAATCCATTCTCAAGGAGTTACAAGTGTAATGGAGGAAACTGGTATTAATCAAATAATCAAATGCATGTAGAACTGTATGTGTCCGTAGCAAGGGCTAAGAAGGAAAGAGACATGTTGCTTTGAGGCCCTGTAAGGAACAGATTTGACCTGGGCAGAGACTCAGGGAAGGTTACGCCAAGGAAGTGAACCCCACTGGAAGAAAGGCACTCCAGGAAAGGGAAACAGCATGAGCAAAATCTATGTGGTGGGAACGAGCATGAAAGGACCACTGTAGTGGGAGTAAAGATGTGTGCTGAAAGATGAGAATGGAAACTAGCAAGATCCAGGGCATGCCAGGGCTTGAGGCCCCCGTAAGGAGATTGCCTTAATCTGAAGAACAAGAGGAAGTCATGGGAAGGGTTCAGGAAAAAAGTGGTAGTGAATTTTCAGTCTTTGTATTGCCTTATATAAGTCAAAGCTGTTCACGCATACATCTCAATTATGTTCTGTCTTACACTATTTCTTGTGACACCAAATGACACAATCTCATTTTCCAAATTAGATGGGAGACTCCCTAGAGGTTGGGGATACTCCTTAAACCAAATTTTTCTTCGGTTTAAGGCTCCCAAGTAAGAAGTATGTTTGTTGTTATATTCTACTAAAAAAGAGAAAATGCTGCCAATTAGACATGCCATCAAATGGAAATAGCATCTCTATCTTGGAGATTCAAAAATGTGAAATAATGTGCACTTCTAGCTCAATGAAATATTATATATATTTTTGGTTCCCTCATAATGTCTAGGACAGAGCTGAGCTTGTCATAAGTGGAATGAGAAAAGTACCAGACTTCAAATGAGAAGACTGAGCTGGCAGCCTGGTTCTGACATATACCTGGACAAGAATGACTTAATTGTTTTGGGACCCAATCCATTCCTCTGTAAAATGGCCATATGACCCCTGAGGGTTGCCCAGCTCTGCCTCTTCTCCATGCAATAGCTGCCTGACAATTATCTCTAGCAAGATGTCTTTGAGGCCTTTCTTTGCTGGAGAGAACTCCTGCAGGAAGCTGCAGTACTCCCTGATTCTTCTCCAGGTAGGAAGTACTGAGGAATGTGCCTGGAGGGCACACAGTCCCAAATTAGAGACAGAAAACTGAAAGCTCAAGAAATCTATTGACCAAGGAAAGTTTGTGCAGGTCTGACGTTAACCAGAAGTTGGGAGCAAGGCATGAGTTGTATTATGGATAGAACTGTGTCCCCCACAAAATATATTATTAAAGTCCTCACCTCCAGTATTTGTGAATGAAACTTATTTGGAAATAGGGTCATTGCAGATGAGTTAAAATGAGGTCATTAGGGTGGGTCTTAATCTAATATGACTGGTGTTCTTATAAAAAGAGAATATTTGTTCTTGTCCAAAGTTGATGAAAAGCCCAGGATCAGATGGATTCACAGTCAAACTCCATCAAATGTACAAGGAACTAAGACTAATCCTCCTGAAGCTGTTCCCAAAAAATGGAAGAGGAGGGATTTCTCCCTAACTCATTCCACAAGGCCAGTAAATCACCCTGTTATCAAAACCAGAGAAGGACGTAACAAAAAAAGAAAACTACAGACCAATATCCCTGATTAATATAAATGCAAAAATCCTCAACAAAATACTAGCAAATCAAATCTAACAGCACATCAAAAAAGAGAATACACCATGATCAAGTGAGTTTTATAGTAGGGATGCAAGGATGTTTCAACATATGCAAACCAATAAAAGTGATACATTACATAAACAGAAGTAAGGTCAAAAAACATGATTATCTCAATAGATGCAGAAAAAGCATCTGATAAAATTCAGCGTTCATTTATGATAAAAACCCTCAACAAACTACTCATAGAAGGAATATACTTCAACACAATAAAACCCATATATCGCAGGCCCACAGCCTACATCATACTGAATGGGGAAAGTTGAAAATATTTCCTCTAGGAACTGAAACAAGACAAGGATGCCCACTTTTACCACTCCTATTCAACGTAGGACTACAAGTCCTAACCAGAAAAGTCAGGCAAGACAAAGAAATAAAAGGTACTTTAATTGGAAAAGAGGAAGTCAAATTCTCCCTGTTATCTAATGTTATGATCTTATATTTAGAAAAACCTAGCTAGGTGCAGTGGCTGTGACTATAATTTCAGATTCAGGAGGCTCAAGCAAAGAGGATGACTAAGGTCAGGAGTTTGATACCAGCCTGGGCAACACAGCAAGACCTTGTCTCTAAAACAAAATTTTTAAAAATTAGCTGGGCATGATGGCTTATGTCTATAGTCCCAGCTACTTGGGAGGCTGTGGTGGGAGGATCCCTCGAGCCCAGGAGTTCAAGGCTACAGTGAGCTATGATCATACCACTGCACTCCAACCTGGGCAACAGAGCAAGACCCCATCTCTAAAAAAAATAATAATAATAAAATAAATATAAATAAAATGAAAAAAACCTGAAGACACCACTAAAAAATTCCTAGATTTGATACATGAATTTAGTAAAGTTGCAGGATACAAAAATCAATGTGCAAAAATCGGTAGTATTTCTATACACCAATAGTGATCTAGCTGAGAAAGAAATCAAGAAAGCAATTACATTGACAATGGATACAAAAAACAAAATACCTAGGAATAAATGTAGCCATGGAAATGAAAAATCTCTACAAGGAAAGCTACAAAGCACTGATGAAAGAAATTGTAGATGACACAAACAAATACAAAACATTTCATGCTCATGGATCAGAATAATTAATATCAATAAAATGACAACAGATTCAGTGAAATTCTTATCAAAATATCAACTTCATTTTTTTCACGGATTAGAAGAAATAATTCTAAAATTCATATGAAACCATAAAAGAGCCTGAACAGCCAATGCAATTGTAAGCAAAAAGAACAAAGCTGGAGGCATCACATTACCTGACTTCAAATTATTTTGCAAGGCTGTAGTAACCAAAACAGCATGGTACCAATATAAAAATAGACAGATTAGTGGAAAGGAATACAGAGCCCATAAATGAAGCCACATATTTACATCCAACTGATCTTTGACAAAGCAGACAAGAACATACATGGGGAAAAGGACACCCCTTTCAATAAATGGTGCTGAAAAAACTGGATATCCATATGCAGAAGAATGAAACCACTCCTATCTCTCACTACCTAAAAGAATCAGCTCAAGATGGATTAAAGATTGAAACATAAGACCTGAAATTATAAAAATACTAGAAGAAACCCTAGGGAAAATTCTTCTGGACACTGATATAGGCAAATAATTTATGACTAAGACCTCAAAAGCACAGGCAACAAAAACAAATATAGTTAAATGAGACTTAATTAAACCAAAAAGCTTCTACATAGCAAAAAAAAAAAAAAAAAAAAAAAAAAAAAAACAATCAACAGAGTGAATAGGCAAACTGCAGAATTGGAGAAAACATTCACAAACTATTTATTCAACAGGAGACTAATATCTACAATATATAAGGACCTCAACAACAACAACAAAATCCAAATAATTTCATTAAAAAGTGGGAAAAGGATATGAATAGACATTTTTCAAAAGAAGCCATACATATGGACGATAGGCATGGGAAAAAATGCTCAGCATCACTAATCATCAGAGAAATGCAAATTAAAACCACAATGAGATATCACCTTACTTCAGTAGGAATGACTATAATTAAAAAGACAAAAATAATAATAATAATAACCAAACAGATGTTTGTGAGGATGCAGAGAAAAGGGAACACTGTTGGATTGTTGGTGGGAATGTAAATTAATACAACCTCTACCCATAATATGAACTCTATCCATAGTATGGAGATTTTTCATAGAACTAAATATAGAACTACCATCGATCCAGCAGTCCCACTATTGACTATCATTCCAAAGGAAAAGAAATCAATACATCAAAAAT
This sequence comes from Mandrillus leucophaeus, assembly GCF_000951045.1. Classification (NCBI taxonomy): domain Eukaryota; kingdom Metazoa; phylum Chordata; class Mammalia; order Primates; family Cercopithecidae; genus Mandrillus; species Mandrillus leucophaeus. The sequence continues at coordinate 1,577,465 of NW_012109308.1, read as the reverse complement.
ATACTTGCACTCGCATGTTTATCACAGCACTATTCACAATACCAAAGATATGGAATCAACATAATGTCTACCAACAGATGATTAGATAAAGCAAATGAGGTACATTTACACACTGGAATACTATTCAGCCATAAAAAGAATGAAATCATGTCTTTTGCAGCAACATAGATGGAATTGGAGGTCATTATCTGAAGTGAGACAAGTTAGACACAGAAAGTCAAATACTGCATGTTCTCACTCCAAGTGGGGGCGCTAAAAATGTGTACATGTGGATGTAGAGAGTGGAATGCCAGACAATGGAGACTCAGAAGGGTGAGAGGGTGAGAGAAGGGTGGATAAAGAGAAAATACTTAACGGGTACAATGTATGTTGGGTACAATGTATGTTATTCAGGTGATGTATACCCTAAATGCCCTGACTTGACCACTACACAATCTATGCTTGTAACAAAATTACAATTGTACTCCATATGTTTATACAATTAAAAATAGGCTGGGCGTGGTGACTCATGCCTGTAATCCCAGAACTTTGGGAGGCCAAGGTGGGCGGATCAGGAGGTCAAGAGATGGAGACCATCCTGACCAGCATGGCAAAACTCCATCTCTACTAAAAATACACAAAATTAGCTGGGCGTGGTCACAGGTGCTTGCAATCCCAGCTACTCGGGAGGCTGAGGCAGGAGAATCACTTGAACCTGGGAGGCCGAGGTTATAGTGAGTCGAGATCGCACCACTATGCTCCAGCCTGGTGACAGAGCGAGACTCCGTCTCAAAACAAACAAACATACAAGTAAATAAATAAAACAAAATTCAAAAACAGGAAAAACAAAGCAACAACAACAAAAATCTGCCAGCCATAGAAAGCTTCCTGTAGGTGGATCCAGCTCCAAGGAGAAAAGATTACAACTCTGCCCTTTACAGAAAGCAGCTCGTAGGAGTTTTACCTTGGTAGCAGGTGTTAAGGAACAAATACAGATTCAAACTCTAGTTCTATGACTGACTCACTAGCTATGTGAGTTTGGGCAAGTTACTCAACCTCTCTGAACCCATTTCTTCATCAGTACAATGGGGATAATAATAACCTGTCCTACGTGGTTCTCATAAGGATTAAAAGAAATAACCATTAAGAATGACATCTGCCATTTTTAGAGCACTGGCTACATGCCAGATTCTGTGCCATGAACTTTATATATTATTTCATTTCTTCTCACAATGATACTGTGAAATAGGTATTCTTAATTCTGCCCAGCTTACAGATGAGGAAACTGAGACTTGAGGACATGAAGTGACTTATCCAAGGCACACACATAGCTGGCAAGTGGCAAAGTCAGGATTTGAAAAAAAGGGGAGTGGGGCAGGAATTTGGATACAGACAAACACGTGCAGAAGGGAGAGATATGAAGACATAGGGAGAGTGTCATCTATAAGCAAGGGATAACCTGGGGGCACCAGAAGGTGGGAAAGAGGCCTGGAACAGATCTTCCCTCACAGCCATTAGAAGGAACCACCCCTGCTGACACCTTGATTTTGGACTTCCAGCCTCCAGAACTGTGAGACAATATGTTTCAGTTGTTTAAGCCACCCAGTTTGTGGTATTTTGTTTTGGAAGCTCCAGGAAACGAATACAGCTGTTTCTTAAAACAAGTGTTTTGGCTGGGCACGGTTGCTTATGCCTATAATCCCAACACTTTGGGAGGCCGAGGTGGGCGGATCACCTGAGGCTGAGTTTGAGACCAGCTTAGCCAACATGGCGAAACTGTGTCTCTACTAAAAATACAAAAATTAGCCGGGTGTCGTGGCGCATGACTGTAATCTCAGCTCCTTAGGAGGCCAAGGCAGGAGAACTGCTTGAACCCAGGTGGTGGAGGTTGCAGTGAGCCGAGATCACACCACTGCACTCCAGCCTGGGCGACAGAGCAAGACTCTGTCTCAAAAAAAGGAAGTGTTTTACTGCAATGATTTAGTGTTTCTTACTTTTCATCCTCCTCTGCTTCTGAGAGAGTAGCAGATTATCACAAACCAGAGGGCAGAAATACATGACACTGTGAAGAGGATAAAATTCGTTCTCAACCTTTCCACATCTGCTTTCTGCACCTGACAATTCTTTCTCGTGCCTCTGACCTCAAGCATTCAGTATCCCATACTGACTGCCTCCTCATAGCTAAGAATGCCTCTGGGTGCCTTCCTCAGCTCTGCTGAAGTCAGTTTGCTATACTGACTTCTCACAGCTGGAAGTTAGAATGTGTTTGTCTGTGGTTTAAGAAAATCTCCTTTCACTAGGAACTTAAATCAGTCCTGAAAATTAGGGAGCAATCAGGGGAATGCAGAGTTTAAACATTAGATGTCACCTTAGAGACAACCCATCAAAGGGTTTCTGACTGATCCAAGGTGTGGATTGAGGCCTGAGAATTTTTATTTTTAAGTTCTCATGGGATGAGATTCTGGGACCACTTTCTGTCTTTGAATCCAGAGGTTCTGTATATCAGGTGAGCGGGCTTCTCACCCTGTTCAATGAGAAGGAATTGACTGCCGCTAAATACAATTGTTCTTATCCTTGGCTGCACACTGGAATCACCTGGGGAAATTTAAAAACCCACCATAGAGTCGGATTTAATTGCTCTGAGGGGCAGGCAGAGCACTGGTGTTTTGCAAGTTGCTGAGAGGATTCTGCTGTGCAATCAGGACTGAGAATCACTGTCTTCATATTTACAACTCTCTGATTATGGGTAAGTTATATAAACTCGTGGTGCTGAGTCTTCTCATCTATATAATGAGATGGTAATGATACTTATTATAGTTTTGGTGACTATTAAATGAGTCAATCAATTTAAAACATTTAGAAATATGCCCAGCATTTAGTGAATGTCACATGAGAGTTGGCTGCTGTTGTGATCGGCATCACAGGAGTTGTAGTTAGTGTCTTCTTTCCTTTCCTCCATTCCTTTTTTTTTTTCTTTTTACATGCTCTGATTTTCATGGACTCTTTTTACATGTTTGCAAGATTTTAACTCTGTTGTAGAATGGGCTATATTAAAGTCACCAAAATTAAGTAGGGCCACCACCCCCCTTTATCTCCTCCCCCAACCCAGTAGAGGCTGCCCTGTTCTTTCAGTGAATATTGTTTAGTGGAAAGAGCACCGTACTGGGAGTCAGAAAATATGGATTCTTTCTTAAGATCTAAATTCCAAAGCACTCTTTTAAAAAATTAACTGGCTGTAAATGTGAGAGTTTTACTGCAGGACTCTCAATTCTATTTCCTTGAGTTATAAATCTATCCTTATGCCAGTGCCACACTTCTGATTAATGTACCTTTGTAGTAAGTTTTAAAATCAGAAAGTGTGAGTTCTCCAACATGGCTCTTTTTCAAGATTCTTTGGCGATTCTTGTTCCCTTGCCTCTTCATATGAATTTTAGAATCAGCTTGTCCATTTCCGAAAAGATGCAAGCTGGAGTTTTAACAGTGACTGCATTGAATATATGAATCACTTTGAGCTGTTTTGTCATCTTCATAATTTTAAGTCTTCTGATCTGAGAATGTGATGTGTCTTTATACTTATTTGGTCTTTAATTGTTTCAAAAATGTCTTGTCATTTCCCAAGTACAGTTTTCCACTTATTTTGTTAAATTAATTCCTAAGTATTTTAGTTTACTTATTTTTTACTGCTATTATAAATGGAATTTTCTTAATTTCATTTTCAGACTGTTCATTGCTAGTACATGGAAATACAATTGATTTTTGTATATTGCTCTTATACCCTACAATCTTACTAAACTTGTCATATTATTCTAATAATTTTAGCAGGTTCTTTAGGATTTTATAAGATCTGTTTACAAGATTATATCATCTGAAAGAGAGTCAGTTTTATTTCATCCTTTACACTGTGTATGTTTTTTATTTAACTTTCCTGTCTAGTTGTACTGGCTAGAGCCTCCAGTACAATGTTGAATAGAAGCGGCAAGAGGGCTGGGCACGGTGGCTCACACCTGTAATCCCAGCACTTTGGGAGGCCCAAGCGGGCAGGTCACCTGAGGCAGTAGTTCGAGACCAGTCTGGCCAACATGATGAAAACCCACCTCTACTAAAAATACAAAAATTAGCCAGGCGTGGTGGTGCATATCTGTAATCTTGGCTGCTCAGGAGGCTGAGGCATGAGAATTAGTTGTACTCATGAGGCACAGGTTGCAGTGAGCCGAGATCACGCCTGGGTGACAGAAAGAGACCCTGTCTCCAAAAGGAAAAAAAAAAAAAGATGCAAGAGAAGACATCCTTGTCTTGTTCTTAATATTTCGAGGGAAAGCACTAAGTTTTCCACAGGTATGCATCATGTTGGCTGTGAGCTTTTTGTAAATGGCCCTTATGAGGTTGAGAAAGTCCCCTTCTATTGCCAGTTTGTTAGGTGTTTTTATCATGAAGTGGTGTTAGATTTTCATCAAATGCTTTTTCTGCATCTATTGAGATGATCTTATGTTTTTTGTTTTTTATTCTATTGATATGTATATTTCATTATTTGATATTCAGATGTTAATCTGGTCTTGCATTCATAGGTATGTCAATGCTTTTTTTTTTTTGAGACGGAGTCTTGCTCTGTTACCCAGGCTCAAGTGCAGTGGTGTAAAATCAGCTTACTGCAAGCTCCACCTCCCAGGTTCACGCCATTCTCCTGCCTCAGCCTCCCAAGTAGCTGGGACTACAGGTGCCCACCACCATGCCCAGCTAATTTTTTGTATTTTTAGTAGAGACAGGGTTTCACTGCGTTAGCCAGGATGGTCTCAATCTCCTGACCTCGTGATCCGCCTGCCTCAGCCTCCCAAAGTGCTGGGATTACAGGCGTGAGCCACGGCACCTGGCCTCAATGCTCTTATATATATATTTTAAAACCGTTTATTATGGAAAATTTAAAACACATACAAAGTAGAGAGAATAATATGATGGACCCCCAGATTAAAGTATTGTCAATTCCAGAGCCAATTTTATTCATCTATACTCCTCACTTTGCTCTGCCACATTGGATAATTTTGAAGGAAATCCCAGCAATTATATTTCTTCATCTGTTAATACTTAAGTATAGGTACCAAATGTATGAGATTCTTTTAAGAGATACATAGTCATAAGAGCATCCTTGTATTAAAAGATGATAATTCTTTAATATAAAATATGCAGTGCATGAACAAATTTCCCTAATTATCTCACAACTTTTAAAAACTGTGAGTCAAGATCAAAATAAGGTCTATATGTTAAAATTTATTCATGTGTCCCTTAAGTCTCATTTAACTTATTGGATCACATCAACATCTCTTTTTTTTACATGATGAAATTGGATAGCGTGTCTGGTAGTGCTTTCCATAGTCTGAATATTCCCAATTTCATTCCCTTGGTATAGTTTAACATGATCTTGTGGACTTTGTATTTCCTGTAAACTATTGAGATTTAGATACTTAATCAGACTCAAATTTGATTTTCTGGTAGTAATATATCATGATAATACTGTGTACTTCCATTTGGAGATGGCTTATTTTTTGTGATGTTAGCAGCTATTAATATTGCATAAATTCATCATTTCATTAGGGGTTTAAAAATGGTATTATTCTAATTTTTCCTCTGGGTTTATGTAGCACTTTTAATTTTCTACAACTTTAAGAAAAAAATAAGGATGTTTGAGGGAGTGAAGTGGCACATATTGGAAGGATTCTAAGGTTTCTGAAGGCGCCAAGGCTTCATGAAGGACTATCAGAGCCTCAAAAGCTATAAGAAATTATGCAGTTTCTCTTTCTCGTCTTTTCCCCCAGCCTCAGTCCTATTCCTCTAGACTTAAATTGTTTAGCTTTTTTATAGCCAACTAGACTGCCACACAGTACCTGACTTTATATCTCCACAGTCAAAAGCTTACCAAGTTATTGTGCAAGGATTTTTCAATCTTGGATTCCCTGTCCGACATTATTTTATTGGTCCAGCTTGGGCCAATTGGCTATGACTCTTAGAACATATGGTAAAGTCACACAGCACAAGCACGCCACTTAGGGGCTAGGTGAGAGACAGTTCTTAGAGAAAAAGATACTTCAAAATATTGGTTATTGGTATCTGTTCCTCCCAAGTCAATCCGTAAGTTCAAACCACCATTTTTAAACATTGATGAATATCTGTCTCCCCACTCTTACCCTCCCCATTTCTCAAATGAGATTTAGATTCTTATATAAAATTGCCACCTAAAAATATGACTTAGACACCCTGCAGACCCAAATCTCAACATATGGAAGACATCATCTTACCACCAAAACTTGACCCTCCCTTCTTATGCTCTATCATAAGATGAAACTTCATCAATACCATGGACCAAATAAAAAATGTGAGAATCACTCTAGACTCTCCCCTCTACCACAACCACGTTCTTCTCATCTCATCCTCCCTCTTGCCAAGGTCGCTAATTCCATCTCCTCCAATATCATTTGTATTTGTCTTCTCTGCCCCATTTCCACCACTGACTATGGCTTTAGTTAGTATCCATCCTTCTAACCTTGATTACTGCCACAGCAACCTAACTGGACTCTGGGTTTTGGAATGGTCCTTTTTCAATTAATCTTCCATACCACTTATAACAGCCCTCTTTCTAAATGACAGTTATAATCATTTCACTTTGTTGATTACAATCCTTCAATGACCACTGTCATTTTCAGAATAAGAGTGCAAACTCCCTATCTCAGCAATCAAAGTTCTTCACCATCTGGCTGCTGACCACTCTGCCCCCATCGCTCTCTTACAGTAAACATATTATGTGGTCATCCAGCAGCATTTGCAGTTTCCCAAATTTGACAAGTTATTTGATGCGTCTTTGCTTCCTTTCCCTCAGCTGCTTCCCCTATTTGGCATGCCTTACCTCCCCTTACCAGTCCTTTTCATACAACCAATATCTAGTGCCTGCTCAAAAGTCAACTCAAGCTCTATCTCTGTGAGAAACATCCTAGGAAACATGTTTAGCTTGACTTTCTATCTGCAGCACTTAGCCCAGTGCCTGGTATAAAGTCTCAATACACATTTGGAATATTCATAAATTGAAAATCACATGTGCCTGGGCTTGTTGCAGCTCCATTTTGCAGACATTCTGGGCAATGACTACTCCTCTGCTCTTCTATTATCATAGGATTCCCCACAGACTCCTCTGACGGCTTCTCTTGGCTCAGTGTGTCTCAGGGCATTGACCACAGCTTCACAGGGGCAACCAGATAGCCTTGAGGTTCAGCTTTGCTGTTAGGCACCAATTCACAGAGAAAGGAGACTGCGCAGGCACAGAATAACGCAAACAGATTCCTGAGATCTCCAAGAAGCACAAAGAGTGTCTCTTTGCTTGATTATGGAAAAGTCTACACTCAAAGACTCATCTCTTAAGAGTTTAGGGTTAGAGTCCTTGCCTTTGCTGATACCTATAGCCCACATTGACCCCTTTCCTGACTATCTTGAACATTTCTTTGTCATTCGTTTTAGTACTTGACTATATTTTATATAACTTTCTACTTATTGTCTAGTTTCTCTGTTTCATGTAAGCATTTTGTAGGCAAAACCAAAAACAACAAAAATGCCATATTTCTCAATGGGAGAGGTGCCAGAAACCTGTAGAAGAATAAATGTGCTGATGTTTTTAAGAAACAAGAGATGATTCTAGAATTTATAAACTTATCATGTCTACAAACAAATTATTGAAAGATAATTTGTGAGTATATTTTTAAAAGAAACTCACAGGAGGCCACAAGGTTCACTGAGGACAAATTACAGCAAATAAAACTAATTTTATTTGAGTCTTGTTGTGCTTTACTTCTCTGAGTCTCTTTTTTTCATTTGTATAGGATCTTCAAATCATATACAAGAATAAAAGATAATCTATGTTCCAGTCTAGTTACTGAAACACAGTATTTGCATTTTATGGAGAATCTATTATAATTATTATCAATTCTTAATTTTCTCAATAAATGGTGAGGAAGGGATTAGCGTTGCATTTTTTTACAGATGAGCAAGTCAAGGGTAAGTTAAAGTAATTTTCCACAAGACACACGACAAGTGTGTTAAAGAACAGAGATTTGCATCCCTGTTCTCTGCTATACTCTTTCTCCTATGCCATGGGGAAATGAGATCATCTTCTCATTTCCTCATTTTGCAATCACTGAGTATGTGAAATGGTTGAGACCTATGAGCTGGATGTCATTAAACGGTGGAAGGTTTATAGCCATTTCATGGACCAGACCCCCATAATGTCGATCAAAACCCACCTGGATGTGGGTAGGATGGGCTCTCTTTCACCCACAGAGCTCTGGCTTCACCTATTCTCCTCAACAATTTAATTAACTGACAATTCCACAAGAAGATATAACAAGGCCGGGCGCGGTGGCTCAAGCCTGTAATCCCAGCACTTTGGGAGGCCGAGACGGGCGGATCACGAGGTCAGGAGATCGAGACTATCCTGGCGAACACGGTGAAACCCCGTCTCTACTAAAAAATACAAAAAACTAGCCGGGCGAGGTGGCGGGCGCCTGTAGTCCCAGCTACTCGGGAGGCTGAGGCAGGAGAATGGCGGGAACCCGGGAGGCGGAGCTTGCAGTGAGCTGAGATCCGGCCACTGCACTCCAGCCTGGGCGACAGAGCAAGACTTCGTCTCAAAAAAAAAAAAAAAAAAAAAAGAAGATATAACAATGTAAATGTGGAGCACCTAGATTCATAAAACAGTTACTGTCATACCTAAGAAAAGAGATAGACAGCAACACAGTAACAGTGGGGGACTCAACACTCCACTGACCACACTGGACAGATCATCAGGGGAAAAAATCAACAGAGACACACTGGACTTAAACTACACTCTAGAACAAACAGACCTAACAGATATACACAGAACATTCTACTCAATAACTTCAGAATATACATTCTTCTCATCAGCACACGGAACATCCTCTAAGATAGACCATATGATAGGCCACAAGTCTCAATAAATTTTTAAAAATCAGAATTATACCAAGTATCTTCTCAGATCACAGACGAACAAAGCTAGAAATCAATTCCAAACTGAATCCTCAAAACTAAACAAATACATGGAAATTAAACAGTCTCTTCCAGAATGATTTTTGTGTTTATAATGAAATCAAGATGGAAATTTAAAAATTCTTCAAAATGAATGATAACAGTTGACAAAGTTGTCAAAACCTCTGGAATACAGCAAAAGTAGTACTAAGAGAAAAGTTTATAATGCTAAATGCCTACCGCAAAAAGCAGAAAGATCACAAATTGACAACCTAACATTTCACTTCAAGGAACTAGAGAAATAAGAAAAAACCAAACCCAAAAGCTACCAGAAGAAAAGATATAACAAAGATCAGAACAGAACCAACTAAAATTGAAACAAAATACAAAAGATCAATCAAATGAAAAGTTGGTTCTTTGAAAAGATAAACAAAATGGATAAACCACTAGCTAGATTAACCATAAAAAAGAGAGAAGAGTCAAATAATCTCATTTAGAAATAAAAATGGAGACATTATCACTGACAACACAGAAATACAAAAGATCATTTGACACTGCTATAAATACCCCTACGCATACAGACTAGAAAACCTGGAGGAAATGTATAAGTTCCTAGAAACATACAACCTCCTAGCTTGAATCAGGAAGAAATAGAAATCCTGAACAGACTTATAACAAGCAGTAAGACTGAATCAGTAATTTAAAAAAATCTGCCAGCAACAACAACAACAACAACAAAGCCCAGGACCAGATGAATTCACAGCTGAATTCTAGCAGACATTCAAAGAAGAAATAGGACCAAGCCTCCTGAAACTACTCTAAAAGATTGAGAAGGAGGAAATCCTTTCCAACTCATTCTATAGCCTCTTTCACTCTAATACCAAAGCCAGGAAAGGATATAACAACAACGACAAAAAGAAAACTACAGACCAATGTCTCTGATGAATATACATGCAAAAATCCTCAACAAAATAGTAGCAAACTGGATCCAACTGCACATAGAAAAAATAACTCACCATGATCAAGTGGGTTTCATCCCATGAATGCAGGGATAGTTCAACATACCCAAGTCAATAAATGTGATTCATCGCATACACAGAATTAAAAACATAAGCCATATGATCATCTCAATAGACACAGAGAAAGCATTTGATAAAATGCAGAATCTCAGAAAAGCATTTGATTAAAACCTTCAAAAAACTAGTCATAGAGGGAACATACCTCAAAATAATAGAAGCCAAATATCACAAACACACAACCAACATCATACTGAACGGAAAAAAGTTGAAAGCATTTCCTGTAACAAAGAGAAGAAGACAAGGATGTCGACTTTCACCATTCCTATTCAACATAGTAGTGGAAGTTCTAGCCAGAGCAATAAGGCAAGAGAAAGAAATAAAAGGCATCCAAATTGGAAAAGAGGAAGTCAACAATATGATCTTATACCAAGAAACTCTAAAGACTCTTACAAAAGACTCTGAGACTTGATAATGAATCAAGTAAAGTCTCAGATTATAAAATCAATGTACATAAACCAATAACACTGCTATATACCAAAAGGGACTAAGCTGAGAATCAAATAAATAACTCAATCTTCCTTTCAAAAGCTACACACACAAAAATACCTAGGAATATATTTAACCAAGGAGATGAAAGATGTCTACAAGGAAAACTACAAAACACCGCCGAAAGAAATCATGGATGACACAAGCAAATGGAAATACATCCCATGCTCATGGATTGGAATAATTAATATTGCTAAAATGTCCACACTGCCAATAGCAATCTACAGATTCAATGCGATCTCTATCAAAATACCAATGTCATTTATTCACAGACTCAGAAAAAACAATCTTAAAATTCACATGGAATCAAAAAGAGCCTAAATAGCAAAAGCAATCCTAAGCAAAAAGAACAAATCTGGAGGCATCATATTACCCAATTTCAAATTATACCATAAGGCTATGGTGACCAACACAGCATGGTACTGGCATAAAAGCAGGCACATAGACCAATTGAACAGAACAGAGAACCCAGAAATAAAGCCAAATACTTACAAACAACTGATCTTTGACAAAGCACAAAAAAACATAAACTCTAGAAAGGACACCCTATTCAATAAATGGTGCTGGGAAAATTGGACAGCCACATATAGAAAAATGAAACTGGATCCCTATCTTGCACTTTATACAAAAGTTAACTCAAGATGGATCAAAGACTTAAATCTAAGATCTGAAACAAAAAATCCAGAAGAAACCTAGGAAAAACTCTTCTGGACATTTGCCTAGGCAAAGAATTTATGACTAAGGCCCCCAAGGCATATGCGATGAAAATAAAAATAAATAGGTATGACCTAATTAAACTAAAAAGCTTCTATGCAGCAAGAGAAATGATCAACAGAGTAAACAGACAACCTATAGAATTAGAGAAAATATTTACAAACTATGCATCTGACAAATAACTAATATCCAGAATCTATAAGGAACTCAAATCAGCATAGGAAAAAAAAAATCCAAATAAAAAGTGGGCAAATGACATGAATAGACATTTCTCAAAAGAAGATATACAAATAGCCAAGAAACATATGAAAAAATGTTCAACAACACTAATGATCAGGGAAAAGCAAGTTAAAATCACAATGAGATACCACTTTACCCCAGCCAGAATGGCCATTTTTGTTTGTTTCTTTTGTTTTGTTTTGTTTTGTTTTATTTTCTGTTCCAGGGTACATGTGCAGGATGTACAGGTTTGTTACATAGGTAAATGTGTGTCATGGTGGTTTGCTGCACCTGTCAACACATCACCTAGGTATTAAGTCCAGCATGCATTAGCTGTTTTTCCTGATTTTCTTCCTCTCTTTGCCCCACACCAACAGGCCCATGTGTGTTGTTCCCCTCTCTGTGTCCATGTGTTCTCACTGTTCAGCTCCTGCTTATAAGTGAGAACATGTGGTATTTGGTTTTCTGTTGCTGCATTACTTTACTGAGGATAATGGCTTTCAGCTCCATCCATGTCCCTGCAAAAGACATGATCTCATTCCTTTTTATAGTTGCATAGTATTCCATGGTATATATGTACCATATTTTCTTTATTATTATTATTATACTTTAAGTTCTAGGGTACATGTGCATAATGTGCAGGTTTGTTACATATGTATACTTGTGCCATGTTGGTGTGCTGCACCCATCAACTCGTCAGCACCCATCAACTCGTCATTTACATCAG